>NW_026611697.1:0-317180 GCF_023638135.1 Falco biarmicus
AGGTGCCAGACAGGAGTTCTCTTGGTAGTTTTTACACTACCTTGGTAGGCAGCTGAAAGGCACCACAAAAGTTGTTCTACCTGCTTTCTGGGCTGAGATGGGGAACCGCTGAATTTTGGAGTCGGCCGGTGACAAAATGTTCCAAAGACACCCATGCACAACTCCACCGGGGAAGGTGCCAGGCAGGAGTTCTCTTTGTAGTTTTTACACTACCTTGGTAGGCATTTGAAAGGCACCACAAAAGTTGTTCTACCTGCTTTCTGGGCTGAGATGGGGAACCGCTGAATTTTGGAGTCGGCTGGTGACAAAATGTTCCAAACACACCCCATGCACAACTCCACCGGGGAAGGTGCCAGACAGGAGTTCTCTTGGTAGTTTTTACATTGCTCCGGTAGGCAGCTGAAAGACACCACAAAAGTTGTTCTACCTGCTTTCTGGGCTGAGATGAGGAACAGCTGAATTTTGGAGTCGGCCGGGTGACAAAATGTTCCAAACACACCCCCTGCACAACTCCACCGGGGAAGGTGCCAGACAGGAGTTCTCTTAGTAGTTTTTACACTACCTTGGTAGGCAGCTGAAAGGCCACCACAAAAGTAGTTCTACCTGCTTCTGGGCTGAGATGGGGAACCGCTGAATTTTGGAGTCGGCCGGTGACAAAATTTTCCAAACACACCCAATGCACAACTCCACTAGCGAAAGGTGCCAGACAGGAGTTCTCCTGGTAGTTTTTACACTACCTTGGTAGGCACCTGAAAGGCACCACAAAAGTTGTTCTACCTGCTTTCTGGGCTGAGATGGGGAATCGCTGAATTTTGGACTCGGCCGGTGACAAAATGTTCCAAACACACCCCCTGCACAACTCCACCGGGGAAGGTGCCAGACAGGAGTTCTCTTGGTAGTTTTTACACTACCTTGGTAGGCATTTGAAAGGCACCACAAAAGTTGTTCTACCTGCTTTCTGGGCTGAGATGGGGAACCGCTGAATTTTTGGACTCGGCTGGTGACAAAATATTCCGAACACACCCCATGCACAACTCCACCGGGGAAGGTGCCAGACAGGAGTTCTCCTGTAGTTTTTACATTGCTCCGGTAGGCATCTGAAAGACACCACAAAAGTTGTTCTACCTGCTTTCTGGGCTGAGATGGGGAACCGCTGAATTTTGGAGTCGGCCGGTGACAAAATGTTCCGAACACACCCCATGCACAACTCCACTAGCGAAGGTGCCAGACAGGAGCTCTGTTGGTAGTTTTTTACATTGCTCCGGTAGGCATCAAAAGGACACCACAAAAGTTGTTCTACCTGCTTTCTGGGCTGAGATGGGGAATCGCTGAATTTTGGAGTCGGCCGGTGACAAAATGTTCCAAAGACATCCCATGCACAACTCCACCGGGGAAAGTGCCAGGCAGGAGTTCTCTTGGTAGTTTTTACACTACCTTGGTAGGCATTTGAAAGGCACCACAAAAGTTGTTCTACCTGCTTTCTGGGCTGAGATGGGGAATCGCTGAATTTTGGAGTCGGCTGGTGACAAAATGTTCCAAAGACACCCCATGCACAACTACACCGGGGAAGGTGCCAGACAGGAGTTCTCCTGGTAGTTTTTACATTGCTCCGGTAGGCATCTGAAAGACACCACAAAAGTTGTTCTACCTGCTTTCTGGGCTGAGATGGGGAACCGCTGAATTTTGGACTCGGCCAGTGACAAAATGTTCCAAACACACCCCATGCACAACTCCACTAGCGAAGGTGCCAGACAGGAGTTCTCCTGTAGTTTTTACATTGCTCCGGTAGGCATCTGAAAGACACCACAAAAGTTGTTCTACCTGCTTTCTGGGCTGAGATGGGGAACCGCTGAATTTTGGAGTCGGCCGGTGACAAAATGTTCCAAACACACCCCATGCACAACTCCACCGGGGAAGGTGCCAGACAGGAGTTCTCTTGGTAGTTTTTACACTACCTTGGTAGGCATCTGAAAGGCACCACAAAAGTTGTTCTACCTGCTTTCTGGGCTGAGATGGGGAACCGCTGAATTTTGGAGTCGGCCGGTGACAAAATGTTCAAACACACCCCCTGCACAACTCCACCGGGGAAGGTGCCAGACAGGAGTTCTCCTGGTAGTTTTTACATTGCTCCGGTAGGCATCTGAAAGACACCACAAAAGTTGTTCTACCTGCTTTCTGGGCTGAGATGGGGAAACGCTGAATTTTGGACTCGGCCGGTGACAAAATGTTCCAAACACACCCCATGCACAACTCCACCGGGGAAGGTGCCAGACAGGAGTTCTCCTGTAGTTTTTACATTGCTCGGTAGGCATCTGAAAGACACCACAAAAGTTGTTCTACCTGCTTTCTGGGCTGAGATGGGAAACGCTGAATTTTGGACTCGGCTGGTGACAAAATGTTCCAAACACACCCCCTGCACAACTCCACCGGGGAAGGTGCCAGACAGGAGTTCTCCTGGTAGATTTTACACTACCTTGGTAGGCATTTGAAAGGCACCACAAAAGTTGTTCTACTGCTTTCTGGGCTGAGATGGGGAATCGCTGAATTTTGGAGTCGGCTGGTGACAAAATGTTCCAAAGACACCCCATGCACAACTACACCGGGGAAGGTGCCAGACAGGAGTTCTCCTGGTAGTTTTTACATTGCTCCGGTAGGCATCTGAAAGACACCACAAAAGTTGTTCTACCTGCTTTCTGGGCTGAGATGGGGAACCGCTGAATTTTGGACTCGGCCAGTGACAAAATGTTCCAAACACACCCCATGCACAACTCCACCACGGAAGGTGCCAGACAGGAGTTCTCCTGGTAGTTTTTACACTACCTTGGTAGGCATCTGAAAGACACCACAAAAGTTGTTCTACCTGCTTTCTGGGCTGAGATGGGGAACCGCTGAATTTTGGAGGTCGGCCGGTGACAAAATGTTCCAAACACACCCCATGCACAACTCCACCGGGGAAGGTGCCAGACAGGAGTTCTCTTGGTAGTTTTTACACTACCTTGGTAGGCATCTGAAAGGCACCACAAAAGTTGTTCTACCTGCTTTCTGGGCTGAGATGGGGAACCGCTGAATTTTGGAGTCGGCCGGTGACAAAATGTTCCAAACACACCCCCTGCACAACTCCACCGGGGAAGGTGCCAGACAGGAGTTCTCCTGGTAGTTTTTACATTGCTCCGGTAGGCATCTGAAAGACACCACAAAAGTTGTTCTACCTGCTTTCTGGGCTGAGATGGGGAAACGCTGAATTTTGGACTCGGCCGGGTGACAAAATGTTCCAAACACACCCCATGCACAACTCCACCGGGGAAGGTGCCAGACAGGAGTTCTCCTGTAGTTTTTACATTGCTCCGGTAGGCATCTGAAAGACACCACAAAAGTTGTTCTACCTGCTTTCTGGGCTGACGATGGGGAAACGCTGAATTTTGGACTCGGCTGGTGACAAAATGTTCCAAACACACCCCCTGCACAACTCCACCGGGTAAGGTGCAGACAGGAGTTCTCCTGGTAGATTTTACACTACCTTGGTAGGGAGCTGAAAGGCAGCACAAAAGTTGTTCTACCTGCTTTCTGGGCTGAGATGGGGAATCGCTGAATTTTGGACTCGGCCGGTGACAAAATGTTCCAAACACACCCCCTGCACAACTCCACCGGGGAAGGTGCCAGACAGGAGTTCTCCTGGTAGTTTTTACACTACCTTGGTAGGCACCAGAAAGGCACCACAAAAGTTGTTTCTACCTGCTTTCTGGGCTGAGATGGGGAATCGCTGAATTTTGGACTCGGCGGTGACAAAATGTTCCAAACACCCCATGCACAACTCCACCGGGGAAGGTGCCAGACAGGAGTTGTCTTAGTAGTTTTTACACTACCTTGGTAGGCATCTGAAAGACATCACAAAAGTTGTTCTACCTGCTTTCTGGCTGAGATGGGGAAACGCTGAATTTTGGAGTCGGCTGGTGACAAAATGTTCCAAACACACCCCATGCACAACTCCACCGGGGAAGGTGCCAGACAGGAGTTCTCTTGGTAGTTTTTACACTACCTTGGTAGGCAGCTGAAAGGCACCACAAAAGTTGTTCTACCTGCTTTGTGGGCTGAGATGGGGAACCGCTGAATTTTGGAGTCGGCTGGTGACAAAATGTTCCAAACACACCCCATGTACAACTCCACCACGGAAGGTGCCAGACAGGAGTTCTCCTGGTAGTTTTTACACTACCTTGGTAGGCATCTGAAAGACACCACAAAAGTTGTTCTTCCTGCTTTCTGGGCTGAGATGGGGAACAGCTGAATTTTGGACTCGGCTGGTGACAAAATGTTCCAAACACACCCCATGCACAACTCCACCGGGGAAGGTGCCAGACAGGAGTTCTCTTGGTAGATTTTACACTACCTTGGTAGGGAGCTGAAAGGCAGCACAAAAGTTGTTCTACCTGCTTTCTGGGCTGAGATGGGGAATCGCTGAATTTTGGACTCGGCCGGTGACAAAATGTTCCAAAGACACCCCATGCACAACTCCACCGGGGAAGGTGCCAGACAGGAGTTCTCTTGGTAGATTTTACACTACCTTGGTACGCAGCTGAAAGGCACCACAAAACTTGTTCTACCTGCTTTCTGGGCTGAGATGGGGAACCGCTGAATTTTGGAGTCGGGCGGTGACAAAATGTTCCGAACACACCCCATGCACAACTCCACTAGCGAAGGTGCCAGGGACGAGCTCTCTTGGTAGTTTTTACATTGCTCCGGTAGGCATCAAAAGGACACCACAAAAGTTGTTCTACCTGCTTTCTGGGCTGAGATGGGGAATCGCTGAATTTTGGACTCGGCCGGTGACAAAATGTTCCAAACACACCCCATGCACAACTCCACCGGGGAAGGTGCCAGGCAGGAGTTCTCTTGGTAGTTTTTACACTACCTTGGTAGGCATTTGAAAGGCACCACAAAAGTTGTTCTACCTGCTTTCTGGGCTGAGATGGGAATCGCTGAATTTTGGAGTCGGCTGGTGACAAAATGTTCCAAACACACCCCATGCACAACTCCACCGGGGAAGGTGCCAGACAGGAGTTCTCCTGGTAGTTTTTACATTGCTCCGGTAGGCATCTGAAAGACACCACAAAAGTTGTTCTACCTGCTTTCTGGGCTGAGATGGGGAACCGCTGAATTTTGGACTCGGCCAGTGACAAAATGTTCCAAAGACACCCCATGCACAACTCCACTAGCGAAGGTGCCAGACAGGAGTTCTCCTGGTAGTTTTTACACTACCTTGGTAGGCAGCTGAAAGGCACCACAAAAGTTGTTCTACCTGCTTTCTGGGCTGAGATGGGGAATCGCTGAATTTTGGAGTCGGCCGGTGACAAAATGTTCCAAACACACCCCATGCACAACTCCACCGGGGAAGGTGCCAGACAGGAGTTCTCTTAGTAGTTTTTACACTACCTTGGTAGGCAGCTGAAAGGCACCACAAAAGTTGTTCTACCTGCTTTCTGGGCTGAGATGGGGAACCGCTGAATTTTGGAGTCGGCCGGTGACAAAATGTTCCAAACACACCCCCTGCACAACTCCACCGGGGAAGGTGCCAGGCAGGAGTTCTCTTGGTAGTTTTTACACTACCTTGGTAGGCATCTGAAAGGCACCACAAAAGTTGTTCTACCTGCTTTCTGGGCTGAGATGGGGAATCGCTGAATTTTGGACTCGGCCGGTGACAAAATGTTCCAAACACACCCCCTGCACAACTCCACCGGGGAAGGTGCCAGACAGGAGTTCTCCTGGTAGTTTTTTACATTGCTCCGGTAGGCATCTGAAAGACACCACAAAAGTTGTTCTACCTGCTTTCTGGGCTGAGATGGGGAAACGCTGAATTTTGGACTCGGCCGGTGACAAAATGTTCCACAGACACCCCATGCACAACTCCATCGGGGAAGGTGCCAGACAGGAGTTCTCCTGTAGTTTTTACATTGCTCCGGTAGGCATCTGAAAGACACCACAAAGTTGTTCTACCTGCTTTCTGGGCTGAGATGGGGAACCGCTGAATTTTGGAGTCGGCCGGTGACAAAATGTTCCAAACACACCCCATGCACAACTCCACCGGGGAAGGTGCCAGACAGGAGTTCTTGGTAGTTTTTACACTACCTTGGTAGGCAGCTGAAAGGCACCACAAAAGTTGTTCTACCTGCTTTCTGGGCTGAGATGGGGAACCGCTGAATTTTGGAGTCGGCCGGTGACAAAATGTTCCAAAGACCACCCCATGCACAACTCCACCGGGGAAGGTGCCAGGCAGGAGTTCTCTTTGTAGTTTTTACACTACCTTGGTAGGCATTTGAAAGGCACCACAAAAGTTGTTCTACCTGCTTTCTGGGCTGAGATGGGGAACCGCTGAATTTTGGAGTCGGCTGGTGACAAAATGTTCCAAACACACCCCTGCACAACTCCACCGGGGAAGGTGCCAGACAGGAGTTCTCTTTGGTAGTTTTTACACTACCTTGGTAGGCATTTGAAAGACACCACAAAAGTTGTTCTACCTGCTTTCTGGGCTGAGATGGGGAACCGCTGAATTTTTGGACTCGGCTGGTGACAAAATATTCCGAACACACCCCATGCACAACTCCACCGGGGAAGGTGCCAGACAGGAGTTCTCCTGTAGTTTTTACATTGCTCCGGTAGGCATCTGAAAGACACCACAAAAGTTGTTCTACCTGCTTTCTGGGCTGAGATGGGGAACCGCTGAATTTTGGAGTCGGCCGGTGACAAAATGTTCCGAACACACCCCATGCACAACTCCACTAGCGAAGGTGCCAGGGACGAGCTCTGTTGGTAGTTTTTACATTGCTCCGGTAGGCATCAAAAGGACACCACAAAAGTTGTTCTACCTGCTTTCTGGGCTGAGATGGGGAATCGCTGAATTTTGGAGTCGGCCGGTGACAAAATGTTCCAAAGACATCCCATGCACAACTCCACCGGGGAAAGTGCCAGGCAGGAGTTCTCTTGGTAGTTTTTACACTACCTTGGTAGGCATCTGAAAGGAACCACAAAAGTTGTTCTACTGCTTTCTGGGCTGAGATGGGGAATCGCTGAATTTTGGAGTCGGCTGGTGACAAAATGTTCCAAAGACACCCCATGCACAACTCCACCGGGGAAGGTGCCAGACAGGAGTTCTCCTGGTAGTTTTTACATTGCTCCGGTAGGCATCTGAAAGACACCACAAAAGTTGTTCTACCTGCTTTCTGGGCTGAGATGGGGAACCGCTGAATTTTGGACTCGGCCAGTGACAAAATGTTCCAAACACACCCATGCACAACTCCACTAGCGAAGGTGCCAGACAGGAGTTCTCCTGGTAGTTTTTACACTACCTTGGTAGGCACCTGAAAGGCACCACAAAAGTTGTTCTACCTGCTTTCTGGGCTGAGATGGGGAACCGCTGAATTTTGGACTCGGCCGGAGACAAAATGTTCCAAACACACCCCCTGCACAACTCCACCGGGGAAGGTGCCAGGCAGGAGTTCTCTTGGTAGTTTTTACATTGCTCCGGTAGGCAGCTGAAAGACACCACAAAAGTTGTTCTACCTGCTTTCTGGGCTGAGATGAGGAACAGCTGAATTTTGGACTCGGCCGGTGACAAAATGTTCCAAACACACCCCATGCACAACTCCACCGGGGAAGGTGCCAGGCAGGAGTTCTCTTAGTAGTTTTTACACTACCTTGGTAGGGCAGCTGAAAGGCACCACAAAAGTAGTTCTACCTGCTTTCTGGGCTGAGATGGGGAACCGCTGAATTTTGGAGTCGGCCGGTGACAAAATTTTCCAAACACACCCAATGCACAACTCCACTAGCGAAGGTGCCAGACAGGAGTTCTCCTGGTAGTTTTTACACCTTGGTAGGCACTTAAAGGCACCACAAAAGTTGTTCTACCTGCTTTCTGGGCTGAGATGGGGAACCGCTGAATTTTGGACTCGGCCGGTGACAAAATGTTCCAAACACACCCCCTGCACAACTCCACTGGGGAAGGTGCCAGACAGGAGTTCTCTTGGTAGTTTTTTACACTACCTTGGTAGGCATTTGAAAGACACCACAAAAGTTGTTCTACCTGCTTTCTGGGCTGAGATGGGGAACAGCTGAATTTTTGGACTCGGCTGGTGACAAAATATTCCGAACACACCCCATGCACAACTCCACCGGGGAAGGTGCCAGACAGGAGTTCTCCTGTAGTTTTTACATTGCTCCGGTAGGCATCTGAAAGACACCACAAAAGTTGTTCTACCTGCTTTCTGGGCTGAGATGGGGAACCGCTGAATTTTGGAGTCGGCCGGTGACAAAATGTTCCAAAGACACCCCCTGCACAACTCCACCGGGGAAGGTGCCAGACAGGAGTTCTCTTGGTAGATTTTACACTACCTTGGTAGGCAGCTGAAAGGCACCACAAAAGTTGTTCTACCTGCTTTCTGGGCTGAGATGGGGAACCGCTGAATTTTGGAGTCGGCCGGTGACAAAATGTTCCAAACACACCACATGCACAGCTCCACCGGGGAAGGTGCCAGACAGGAGTTCTCCTGGTAGTTTTTACATTGCTCCTGTAGGCATCAAAAGGACACCACAAAAGTTGTTCTTCCTGCTTTCTGGGCTGAGATGGGGAACCGCTGAATTTTGGACTCGGCCGGTGACAAAATGTTCCAAAGACATCCCATGCACAACTCCACCGGGGAAAGTGCCAGGCAGGAGTTCTCTTGGTAGTTTTTACACTACCTTGGTAGGCATTTGAAAGGCACCACAAAAGTTGTTCTACCTGCTTTCTGGGCTGAGATGGGGAATCGCTGAATTTTGGAGTCGGCTGGTGACAAAATGTTCCAAAGACACCCCATGCACAACTACACCGGGGAAGGTGCCAGACAGGAGTTCTCCTGGTAGTTTTTACATTGCTCCGGTAGGCATCTGAAAGACACCACAAAAGTTGTTCTACCTGCTTTCTGGGCTGAGATGGGGAACCGCTGAATTTTGGACTCGGCCAGTGACAAAATGTTCCAAAGACACCCCATGCACAACTCCACCGGGGAAGGTGCCAGGCAGGAGTTCTCCTGGTAGATTTTACACTACCTTGGTAGGCACCTGAAAGGCACCACAAAAGTTGTTCTACCTGCTTTCTGGGCTGAGATGGGGAAACGCTGAATTTTGGACTCGGCCGGTGACAAAATGTTCCAAACACACCCCATGCACAACTCCACCGGGGAAGGTGCCAGGCAGGAGTTCTCTTGGTAGTTTTTACACTACCTTGGTAGGCAGCTGAAAGGCACCACAAAAGTTGTTCTACCTGCTTTCTGGGCTGAGATGGGGAACCGCTGAATTTTGGAGTCGGCTGGTGACAAAATGTTCCGAACACACCCCATGCACAACTCCACCGGGGAAGGTGCCAGACAGGAGTTCTCCTGGTAGTTTTTACATTGCTCCGGTAGGCATCTGAAAGACACCACAAAAGTTGTTCTTCCTGCTTTCTGGGCTGAGATGGGGAACCGCTGAATTTTGGACTCGGCCAGTGACAAAATGTTCCAAACACACCCCATGCACAACTCCACCGGGGAAGGTGCCAGACAGGAGTTCTCCTGGTAGATTTTACACTACCTTGGTAGGCAGCTGAAAGGCACCACAAAAGTTGTTCTACCTGCTTTCTGGGCTGAGATGGGGAAACGCTGAATTTTGGAGTCGGCCGGTGACAAAATGTTCCAAACACACCCCATGCACAACTCCACCGGGGAAGGTGCCAGGCAGGAGTTCTCTTGGTAGTTTTTACACTACCTTGGTAGGCAGCTGAAAGGCACCACAAAAGTTGTTCTACCTGCTTTCTGGGCTGAGATGGGGAACCGCTGAATTTTGGACTCGGCTGGTGACAAAATGTTCCGAACACACCCCATGCACAACTCCACCGGGGAAGGTGCCAGACAGGAGTTCTCCTGTAGTTTTTACATTGCTCCGGTAGGCATCTGAAAGACACCACAAAAGTTGTTCTACCTGCTTTCTGGGCTGAGATGGGGAACCGCTGAATTTTGGAGTCGGCCGGTGACAAAATGTTCCGAACACACCCCATGCACAACTCCACTAGCGAAGGTGCCAGGGACGAGCTCTGTTGGTAGTTTTTACATTGCTCCGGTAGGCATCAAAAGGACACCACAAAAGTTGTTCTACCTGCTTTCTGGGCTGAGATGGGGAATCGCTGAATTTTGGAGTCGGCCCGTGACAAAATGTTCCAAAGACATCCCATGCACAACTCCACCGGGGAAAGTGCCAGGCAGGAGTTCTCTTGGTAGTTTTTACACTACCTTGGTAGGCATCTGAAAGGCACCACAAAAGTTGTTCTACCTGCTTTCTGGGCTGAGATGGGGAATCGCTGAATTTTGGACTCGGCCGGTGACAAAATGTTCCAAACACACCCCCTGCACAACTCCACCGGGGAAGGTGCCAGACAGGAGTTCTCCTGGTAGTTTTTACACTACCTTGGTAGGCAGCTGAAAGGCACCACAAAAGTTGTTCTACCTGCTTTCTGGGCTGAGATGGGGAAACGCTGAATTTTGGACTCGGCCGGTGACAAAATGTTCCAAACACACCCCCTGCACAACTCCATCGGGGAAGGTGCCAGACAGGAGTTCTCCTGTAGTTTTTACATTGCTCCGGTAGGCATCTGAAAGACACCATAAAAGTTGTTCTACCTGCTTTCTGGGCTGAGATGGGGAACGGCTGAATTTTGGACTCGGCCGGTGACAAAATGTTCCAAACACACCCCCTGCACAACTCCACCGGGGAAGGTGCCAGACAGGAGTTCTCTTGGTAGATTTTACACTACCTTGGTAGGGAGCTGAAAGGCACCACAAAAGTTGTTCTACCTGCTTTCTGGGCTGAGATGGGGAACCGCTGAATTTTGGACTCGGCCAGTGACAAAATGTTCCAAAGACACCCCATGCACAACTCCACCGGGGAAGGTGCCAGGCAGGAGTTCTCTTTGTAGTTTTTACACTACCTTGGTAGGCACCTGAAAGGCACCACAAAACTCCTTCTACCTGCTTTCTGGGCTGAGATGGGGAACCGCTGAATTTTGGAGTCGGCTGGTGACAAAATGTTCCAAAGACACCCCATGCACAACTCCACCGGGGAAGGTGCCAGACAGGAGTTCTCTTAATAGTTTTTACACTACCTTGGTAGGCAGCTGAAAGGCACCACAAAAGTTGTTCTACCTGCTTTCTGGGCTGAGATGGGGAACCGCTGAATTTTGGACTCGGCTGGTGACAAAATGTTCCGAACACACCCCATGCACAACTCCACCGGGGAAGGTGCCAGACAGGAGTTCTCCTGGTAGTTTTTACATTGCTCCGGTAGGCATCTGAAAGACACCACAAAAGTTGTTCTTCCTGCTTTCTGGGCTGAGATGGGGAACCGCTGAATTTTGGACTCGGCCAGTGACAAAATGTTCCAAACACACCCCATGCACAACTCCACCGGGGAAGGTGCCAGACAGGAGTTCTCCTGGTAGATTTTACACTACCTTGGTAGGCAGCTGAAAGGCACCACAAAAGTTGTTCTACCTGCTTTCTGGGCTGAGATGGGGAAACGCTGAATTTTGGAGTCGGCCGGTGACAAAATGTTCCAAACACACCCCATGCACAACTCCACCGGGGAAGGTGCCAGGCAGGAGTTCTCTTGGTAGTTTTTACACTACCTTGGTAGGCAGCTGAAAGGCACCACAAAAGTTGTTCTACCTGCTTTCTGGGCTGAGATGGGGAACCGCTGAATTTTGGAGTCGGCTGGTGACAAAATGTTCCGAACACACCCCATGCACAACTCCACCGGGGAAGGTGCCAGACAGGAGTTCTCCTGTAGTTTTTACATTGCTCCGGTAGGCATCTGAAAGACACCACAAAAGTTGTTCTACCTGCTTTCTGGGCTGAGATGGGGAACCGCTGAATTTTGGAGTCGGCCGGTGACAAAATGTTCCGAACACACCCCATGCACAACTCCACTAGCGAAGGTGCCAGGGACGAGCTCTGTTGGTAGTTTTTACATTGCTCCGGTAGGCATCAAAAGGACACCACAAAAGTTGTTCTACCTGCTTTCTGGGCTGAGATGGGGAATCGCTGAATTTTGGAGTCGGCCCGTGACAAAATGTTCCAAAGACATCCCATGCACAACTCCACCGGGGAAAGTGCCAGGCAGGAGTTCTCTTGGTAGTTTTTACACTACCTTGGTAGGCATCTGAAAGGCACCACAAAAGTTGTTCTACCTGCTTTCTGGGCTGAGATGGGGAATCGCTGAATTTTGGACTCGGCCGGTGACAAAATGTTCCAAACACACCCCCTGCACAACTCCACCGGGGAAGGTGCCAGACAGGAGTTCTCCTGGTAGTTTTTACACTACCTTGGTAGGCAGCTGAAAGGCACCACAAAAGTTGTTCTACCTGCTTTCTGGGCTGAGATGGGGAAACGCTGAATTTTGGACTCGGCCGGTGACAAAATGTTCCAAACACACCCCCTGCACAACTCCATCGGGGAAGGTGCCAGACAGGAGATCTCCTGTAGTTTTTACATTGCTCCGGTAGGCATCTGAAAGACACCATAAAAGTTGTTCTACCTGCTTTCTGGGCTGAGATGGGGAACGGCTGAATTTTGGACTCGGCCGGTGACAAAATGTTCCAAACACACCCCCTGCACAACTCCACCGGGGAAGGTGCCAGACAGGAGTTCTCTTGGTAGATTTTACACTACCTTGGTAGGGAGCTGAAAGGCAGCACAAAAGTTGTTCTACCTGCTTTCTGGGCTGAGATGGGGAATCGCTGAATTTTGGACTCGGCCGGTGACAAAATGTTCCAAAGACACCCCATGCACAACTCCACCGGGGAAGGTGCCAGGCAGGAGTTCTCTTTGTAGTTTTTACACTACCTTGGTAGGCACCTGAAAGGCACCACAAAACTCCTTCTACCTGCTTTCTGGGCTGAGATGGGGAACCGCTGAATTTTGGAGTCGGCTGGTGACAAAATGTTCCAAAGACACCCCATGCACAACTCCACCGGGGAAGGTGCCAGACAGGAGTTCTCTTAATAGTTTTTACACTACCTTGGTAGGCAGCTGAAAGGCACCACAAAAGTTGTTCTACCTGCTTTCTGGGCTGAGATGGGGAACCGCTGAATTTTGGACTCGGCTGGTGACAAAATGTTCCGAACACACCCCATGCACAACTCCACCGGGGAAGGTGCCAGACAGGAGTTCTCCTGGTAGTTTTTACATTGCTCCGGTAGGCAGCTGAAAGACACCACAAAAGTTGTTCTACCTGCTTTCTGGGCTGAGATGGGGAACCGCTGAATTTTGGACTCGGCCGGTGACAAAATGTTCCAAAGACACCCCATGCACAACTCCACCGGGGAATGTGCCAGACAAGCGTTCTCTTGATAGTTTTTACACTACCTTGGTAGGCATCTGAAAGACACCACAAAAGTTGTTCTACCTGCTTTCTGGGCTGAGATGGGGAACAGCTGAATTTTGGAGTCGGGCGGTGACAAAATGTTCCAAACACACCCCATGCACAACTCCACTAGCGAAGGTGCCAGGGACGAGCTCTGTTGGTAGTTTTTACATTGCTCCGGTAGGCATCAAAAGGACACCACAAAAGTTGTTCTACCTGCTTTCTGGGCTGAGATGGGGAATCGCTGAATTTTGGACTCGGCCGGTGACAAAATGTTCCAAAGACACCCCATGCACAACTCCACCGGGGAAGGTGCCAGGCAGGAGTTCTCTTGGTAGTTTTTACACTACCTTGGTAGGCATTTGAAAGGCACCACAAAAGTTGTTCTACCTGCTTTCTGGGCTGAGATGGGGAACCGCTGAATTTTGGAGTCGGCTGGTGACAAAATGTTCCAAAGACACCCCATGCACAACTCCACCGGGGAAGGTGCCAGACAGGAGTTCTCCTGGTAGTTTTTACATTGCTCCGGTAGGCATCTGAAAGACACCACAAAAGTTGTTCTACCTGCTTTCTGGGCTGAGATGGGGAACCGCTGAATTTTGGACTCGGCCGGTGACAAAATGTTCCAAAGACACCCCATGCACAACTCCACCGGGGAAGGTGCCAGGCACGAGTTCTCTTTGTAGTTTTTACACTACCTTGGTAGGCATTTGAAAGGCACCACAAAACTCCTTCTACCTGCTTTTTGGGCTGACATGGGGAACCGCTGAATTTTGGAGTCGGCTGGTGACAAAATGTTCCAAAGACACCCCATGCACAACTCCACCGGGGAAGGTGCCAGACAGGAGTTCTCTTAATAGTTTTTACACTACCTTGGTAGGCACCTGAAAGACACCACAAAAGTTGTTCTACCTGCTTTCTGGGCTGAGATGAGGAACCGCTGAATTTTGGACTCGGCCGGTGACAAAATGTTCCAAACACACCCCCTGCACAACTCCACCGGGGAAGGTGCCAGACAGGAGTTCTCTTAGTAGTTTTTACACTACCTTGGTAGGCAGCTGAAAGGCACCACAAAAGTTGTTCTACCTGCTTTCTGGGCTGAGATGGGGAACCGCTGAATTTTGGACTCGGCTGGTGACAAAATGTTCCAAAGACACCCCATGCACAACTCCACCGGGGAAGGTGCCAGACAGGAGTTCTCCTGGTAGATTTTACACTACCTTGGTAGGCAGCTGAAAGGCACCACAAAAGTTGTTCTACCTGCTTTCTGGGCTGAGATGGGGAATCGCTGAATTTTGGACTCGGCCGGTGACAAAATGTTCCAAACACACCCCCTGCACAACTCCACCGGGGAAGGTGCCAGACAGGAGTTCTCCTGGTAGTTTTTACACTACCTTGGTAGGCACCTGAAAGGCACCACAAAAGTTGTTCTACCTGCTTTCTGGGCTGAGATGGGGAATCGCTGAATTTTGGACTCGGCTGGTGACAAAATGTTCCAAACACACCCCCTGCACAACTCCACCGGGGAAGGTGCCAGACAGGAGTTCTCCTGGTAGTTTTTACATTGCTCCGGTAGGCAGCTGAAAGACACCACAAAAGTTGTTCTACCTGCTTTCTGGGCTGAGATGGGGAACCGCTGAATTTTGGACTCGGCCGGTGACAAAATGTTCCAAACACACCCCCTGCACAACTCCATCGGGGAAGGTGCCAGACAGGAGTTCTCCTGTAGTTTTTACATTGCTCCGGTAGGCATCTGAAAGACACCACAAAAGTTGTTCTACCTGCTTTCTGGGCTGAGATGGGGAACCGCTGAATTTTGGACTCGGCCGGTGACAAAATGTTCCAAACACACCCCATGCACAACTCCACCGGGGAAGGTGCCAGACAGGAGTTCTCCTGTAGTTTTTACATTGCTCCAGTAGGCATCTGAAAGACACCACAAAAGTTGTTCTACCTGCTTTCTGGGCTGAGATGGGGAAACGCTGAATTTTGGACTCGGCTCGTGACAAAATGTTCCAAACACACCCCCTGCACAACTCCACCGGGGAAGGTGCCAGACAGGAGTTCTCCTGGTAGATTTTACACTACCTTGGTAGGGAGCTGAAAGGCACCACAAAAGTTATTCTACCTGCTTTCTGGGCTGAGATGGGGAATCGCTGAATTTTGGACTCGGCCGGTGACAAAATGTTCCAAAGACACCCCCTGCACAACTCCACCGGGGAAGGTGCCAGGCAGGAGTTCTCTTGGTAGTTTTTACACTACCTTGGTAGGCATTTGAAAGGCACCACAAAAGTTGTTCTACCTGCTTTCTGGGCTGAGATCGGGAATCGCTGAATTTTGGACTCGGCCGGTGACAAAATGTTCCAAAGACACCCCATGCACAACTCCACCGGGGAAGGTGCCAGACAGGAGTTCTCCTGGTAGATTTTACACTACCTTGGTAGGCATCTGAAAGACACGACAAAAGTTGTTCTACCTGCTTTCTGGGCTGAGATGGGGAACCGCTGAATTTTGGACTCGGCCGGTGACAAAATGTTCCAAACACACCCCATGCACAACTCCACCGGGGAAGGTGCCAGACAGGAGTTCTCTTGGTAGATTTTACACTACCTTGGTAGGCATCTGAAAAGCAGCACAAAAGTTTTTCTACCTGCTTTCTGGGCTGAGATGGGGAAACGCTGAATTTTGGACTCGGCTGGTGACAAAATGTTCCAAAGACACCCCCTGCACAACTCCACCGGGGAAGGTGCCAGACAGGAGTTCTCCTCGTAGTTTTTACACTACCTTGGTAGGCAGCTGAAAGGCACCACAAAAGTTGTTCTACCTGCTTTCTGGGCTGAGATGGGGAATCGCTGAATTTTGGACTCGGCCGGTGACAAAATGTTCCAAACACACCCCCTGCACAACTCCACCGGGGAAGGTGCCAGACAGGAGTTCTCCTGGTAGTTTTTACATTGCTCCGGTAGGCATCTGAAAGACACCACAAAAGTTGTTCTACCTGCTTTCTGGGCTGAGATGGGGAACCGCTGAATTTTGGAGTCGGCCGGTGACAAAATGTTCCAAACACACCCCATGCACAACTCCACCGGGGAAGGTGCCAGACAGGAGTTCTCTTGGTAGTTTTTACACTACCTTGGTAGGCAGCTGAAAGGCACCACAAAAGTTGTTCTACCTGCTTTCTGGGCTGAGATGGGGAACCGCTGAATTTTGGACTCGGCCGGTGACAAAATGTTCCAAAGACACCCCATGCACAACTCCACCGGGGAAGGTGCCAGACAGGAGTTCTCCTCGTAGTTTTTACACTACCTTGGTAGGCATCTGAAAGGCACCACAAAAGTTGTTCTACCTGCTTTCTGGGCTGAGATGGGGAACCGCTGAATTTTGGACTCGGCCGGTGACAAAATGTTCCAAACACACCCCCTGCACAACTCCACCGGGGAAGGTGCCAGACAGGAGTTCTCCTGGTAGTTTTTACATTGCTCCGGTAGGCACCTGAAAGACACCACAAAAGTTGTTCTACCTGCTTTCTGGGCTGAGATGAGGAACAGCTGAATTTTGGAGTCGGCTGGTGGCAAAATGTTCCAAACACACCCCATGCACAACTCCACCGGGGAAGGTGCCAGACAGGAGTTTTCTTGATAGATTTTACATTGCTCTGGTAGGCACCTCAAAGACACCACAAAACTCGTTCTACCTGCTTTCTGGGCTGAGATGGGGAACAGCTGAATTTTGGAGTCGGCCGGTGACAAAATGTTCCAAACACACCCCCTGCACAACTCCACCGGGGAAGGTGCCAGGCAGGAGTTCTCTTAATAGTTTTTACACTACCTTGGTAGGCAGCTGAAAGGCACCACAAAAGTTGTTCTTCCTGCTTTCTGGGCTGAGATGGGGAAACGCTGAATTTTGGACTCGGCCGGTGACAAAATGTTCCAAACACACCCCATGCAAAACTCCACCGGGGAAGGTGCCAGACAGGAGTTCTCCTGGTAGTTTTTACATTGCTCCGGTAGGCATCTGAAAGACACCACAAAAGTTGTTCTACCTGCTTTCTGGGCTGAGATGGGGAATCGCTGAATTTTGGAGTCGGCTGGTGACAAAATGTTCCAAACACACCCCATGCACAACTCCACCGGGGAAGGTGCCAGACAGGAGTTCTCTTGTTAGTTTTTACACTACCTTGGTAGGCATCTGAAAGACACCACAAAAGTTGTTCTACCTGCTTTCTGGGCTGAGATGGGGGAAACGCTGAATTTTGGAGTCGGCTGGTGACAAAATGTTCCAAACACACCCCATGCACAACTCCACCGGGGAAGGTGCCAGACAGGAGTTCTCGTGGTAGTTTTTACACTACCTTGGTAGGCATTTGAAAGGCACCACAAAAGTTGTTCTTCCTGCTTTCTGGGCTGAGATGGGGAACCGCTGAATTTTGGACTCGGCCGGTGACAAAATGTTCCAAACACACCCCATGCAAAACTCCACCGGGGAAGGTGCCAGACAGGAGTTCTCTTGGTAGTTTTTACACTACCTTGGTAGGCATTTGAAAGGCACCACAAAAGTTGTTCTTCCTGCTTTCTGGGCTGAGATGGGGAACCGCTGAATTTTGGAGTCGGCCGGTGACAAAATGTTCCAAACACACCCCCTGCACAACTCCACCGGGGAAGGTGCCAGACAGGAGTTCTCTTGGTAGTTTTTACACTACCTTGGTAGGCATCTGAAAGACACCACAAAAGTTGTTCTACCTGCTTTCTGGGCTGAGATGGGGAAACGCTGAATTTTGGACTCGGCCGGTGACAAAATGTTCCAAACACACCCCATGCACAACTCCACCGGGGAAGGTGCCAGACAAGAGTTCTCTTGGTAGTTTTTACACTACCTTGGTAGGCAGCTGAAAGGCACCACAAAAGTTGTTCTACCTGCTTTCTGGGCTGAGATGGGGAACCGCTGAATTTTGGACTCGGCTGGTGACAAAATGTTCCAAACACACCCTATGCACAATTCCACCACGGAAGGTGCCAGACAGGAGTTCTCCTGGTAGTTTTTACACTACCTTGGTAGGCATCTGAAAGACACCACAAAAGTTGTTCTACCTGCTTTCTGGGCTGAGATGGGGAATCGCTGAATTTTGGAGTCGGCTGGTGACAAAATGTTCCAAACACACCCCATGCACAACTCCACCACGGAAGGTGCCAGACAGGAGTTCTCCTGGTAGTTTTTACACTACCTTGGTAGGCATCTGAAAGACACCACAAAAGTTGTTCTACCTGCTTTCTGGGCTGAGATGGGGAAAGGCTGAATTTTGGATTCGGCTCGTGACAAAATGTTCCAAACACACCCCATGCACAACTCCACCGGGGAAGGTGCCAGACAGGAGTTCTCCTGGTAGATTTTACACTACCTTGGTAGGCATCTGAAAGGCACCACAAAAGTTATTCTACCTGCTTTCTGGGCTGAGATGGGGAATCGCTGAATTTTGGACTCGGCCGGTGACAAAATGTTCCAAAGACACCCCCTGCACAACTCCACCGGGGAAGGTGCCAGGCAGGAGTTCTCTTGGTAGTTTTTACACTACCTTGGTAGGCATTTGAAAGGCACCACAAAAGTTGTTCTACCTGCTTTCTGGGCTGAGATCGGGAATCGCTGAATTTTGGACTCGGCCGGTGACAAAATGTTCCAAAGACACCCCATGCACAACTCCACCGGGGAAGGTGCCAGACAGGAGTTCTCTTGATAGTTTTTACACTACCTTGGTAGGCATCTGAAAGACACCACAAAAGTTGTTCTACCTGCTTTCTGGGCTGAGATGGGGAAACGCTGAATTTTGGACTCGGCCGGTGACAAAATGTTCCAAACACACCCCATGCACAACTCCACCGGGGAAGGTGCCAGACAAGAGTTCTCTTGGTAGTTTTTACACTACCTTGGTAGGCAGCTGAAAGGCACCACAAAAGTTGTTCTACCTGCTTTCTGGGCTGAGATGGGGAACCGCTGAATTTTGGACTCGGCTGGTGACAAAATGTTCCAAACACACCCTATGCACAATTCCACCACGGAAGGTGCCAGACAGGAGTTCTCCTGGTAGTTTTTACACTACCTTGGTAGGCATCTGAAAGACACCACAAAAGTTGTTCTACCTGCTTTCTGGGCTGAGATGGGGAATCGCTGAATTTTGGAGTCGGCTGGTGACAAAATGTTCCAAACACACCCCATGCACAACTCCACCACGGAAGGTGCCAGACAGGAGTTCTCCTGGTAGTTTTTACACTACCTTGGTAGGCATCTGAAAGACACCACAAAAGTTGTTCTACCTGCTTTCTGGGCTGAGATGGGGAAACGCTGAATTTTGGACTCGGCTCGTGACAAAATGTTCCAAACACACCCCCTGCACAACTCCACCGGGGAAGGTGCCAGACAGGAGTTCTCCTGGTAGATTTTACACTACCTTGGTAGGGAGCTGAAAGGCACCACAAAAGTTATTCTACCTGCTTTCTGGGCTGAGATGGGGAATCGCTGAATTTTGGACTCGGCCGGTGACAAAATGTTCCAAAGACACCCCCTGCACAACTCCACCGGGGAAGGTGCCAGACAGGAGTTCTCCTCGTAGTTTTTACACTACCTTGGTAGGCAGCTGAAAGGCACCACAAAAGTTGTTCTACCTGCTTTCTGGGCTGAGATGGGGAATCGCTGAATTTTGGACTCGGCCGGTGACAAAATGTTCCAAACACACCCCCTGCACAACTCCACCGGGGAAGGTGCCAGACAGGAGTTCTCCTGGTAGTTTTTACATTGCTCCGGTAGGCATCTGAAAGACACCACAAAAGTTGTTCTACCTGCTTTCTGGGCTGAGATGGGGAACCGCTGAATTTTGGAGTCGGCCGGTGACAAAATGTTCCAAACACACCCCATGCACAACTCCACCGGGGAAGGTGCCAGACAGGAGTTCTCTTGGTAGTTTTTACACTACCTTGGTAGGCAGCTGAAAGGCACCACAAAAGTTGTTCTACCTGCTTTCTGGGCTGAGATGGGGAACCGCTGAATTTTGGACTCGGCCGGTGACAAAATGTTCCAAACACACCCCATGCACAACTCCACCGGGGAAGGTGCCAGACAGGAGTTCTCCTCGTAGTTTTTACACTACCTTGGTAGGCATCTGAAAGGCACCACAAAAGTTGTTCTACCTGCTTTCTGGGCTGAGATGGGGAACCGCTGAATTTTGGACTCGGCCGGTGACAAAATGTTCCAAACACACCCCCTGCACAACTCCACCGGGGAAGGTGCCAGACAGGAGTTCTCCTGGTAGTTTTTACATTGCTCCGGTAGGCACCTGAAAGACACCACAAAAGTTGTTCTACCTGCTTTCTGGGCTGAGATGAGGAACAGCTGAATTTTGGAGTCGGCTGGTGGCAAAATGTTCCAAACACACCCCATGCACAACTCCACCGGGGAAGGTGCCAGACAGGAGTTTTCTTGATAGATTTTACATTGCTCTGGTAGGCACCTCAAAGACACCACAAAACTCGTTCTACCTGCTTTCTGGGCTGAGATGGGGAACAGCTGAATTTTGGAGTCGGCCGGTGACAAAATGTTCCAAACACACCCCCTGCACAACTCCACCGGGGAAGGTGCCAGACAGGAGTTCTCTTAATAGTTTTTACACTACCTTGGTAGGCAGCTGAAAGGCACCACAAAAGTTGTTCTTCCTGCTTTCTGGGCTGAGATGGGGAACCGCTGAATTTTGGACTCGGCCGGTGACAAAATGTTCCAAACACACCCCATGCAAAACTCCACCGGGGAAGGTGCCAGACAGGAGTTCTCCTGGTAGTTTTTACATTGCTCCGGTAGGCATCTGAAAGACACCACAAAAGTTGTTCTACCTGCTTTCTGGGCTGAGATGGGGAATCGCTGAATTTTGGAGTCGGCTGGTGACAAAATGTTCCAAACACACCCCATGCACAACTCCACCGGGGAAGGTGCCAGACAGGAGTTCTCTTGTTAGTTTTTACACTACCTTGGTAGGCATCTGAAAGACACCACAAAAGTTGTTCTACCTGCTTTCTGGGCTGAGATGGGGAAACGCTGAATTTTGGAGTCGGCTGGTGACAAAATGTTCCAAACACACCCCATGCACAACTCCACCGGGGAAGGTGCCAGACAGGAGTTCTCGTGGTAGTTTTTACACTACCTTGGTAGGCATTTGAAAGGCACCACAAAAGTTGTTCTTCCTGCTTTCTGGGCTGAGATGGGGAACCGCTGAATTTTGGACTCGGCCGGTGACAAAATGTTCCAAACACACCCCATGCAAAACTCCACCGGGGAAGGTGCCAGACAGGAGTTCTCTTGGTAGTTTTTACACTACCTTGGTAGGCATTTGAAAGGCACCACAAAAGTTGTTCTTCCTGCTTTCTGGGCTGAGATGGGGAACCGCTGAATTTTGGAGTCGGCCGGTGACAAAATGTTCCAAACACACCCCCTGCACAACTCCACCGGGGAAGGTGCCAGACAGGAGTTCTCTTGGTAGTTTTTACACTACCTTGGTAGGCATCTGAAAGACACCACAAAAGTTGTTCTACCTGCTTTCTGGGCTGAGATGGGGAAACGCTGAATTTTGGACTCGGCCGGTGACAAAATGTTCCAAACACACCCCATGCACAACTCCACCGGGGAAGGTGCCAGACAAGAGTTCTCTTGGTAGTTTTTACACTACCTTGGTAGGCAGCTGAAAGGCACCACAAAAGTTGTTCTACCTGCTTTCTGGGCTGAGATGGGGAACCGCTGAATTTTGGACTCGGCTGGTGACAAAATGTTCCAAACACACCCTATGCACAATTCCACCACGGAAGGTGCCAGACAGGAGTTCTCCTGGTAGTTTTTACACTACCTTGGTAGGCATCTGAAAGACACCACAAAAGTTGTTCTACCTGCTTTCTGGGCTGAGATGGGGAATCGCTGAATTTTGGAGTCGGCTGGTGACAAAATGTTCCAAACACACCCCATGCACAACTCCACCACGGAAGGTGCCAGACAGGAGTTCTCCTGGTAGTTTTTACACTACCTTGGTAGGCATCTGAAAGACACCACAAAAGTTGTTCTACCTGCTTTCTGGGCTGAGATGGGGAACAGCTGAATTTTGGACTCGGCTGGTGTACAAAATTTTAATAAATACACCCCATGCACAACTCCACTAGCGAAGGTGCCAGGAACGAATTCTGTTGGTAGGTTTTACATTGCTCCGGTAGGCATCTGAAAGGCACCACAAAAGTTGTTCTACCTGCTTTCTGGGCTGAGATGGGGAACCGCTGAATTTTGGACTCGGCCGGTGACAAAATGTTCCAAACACACCCCATGCACAACTCCACCGGGGAAGGTGCCAGACAGGAGTTCTCTTGGTAGTTTTTACACTACCTTGGTAGGCAGCTGAAAGGCACCACAAAAGTTGTTCTTCCTGCTTTCTGGGCTGAGATGGGGAACAGCTGAATTTTGGACTCGGCTGGTGACAAAATGTTCCAAACACACCCCATGCACAACTCCACCGGGGAAGGTGCCAGACAGGAGTTCTCTTGGTAGATTTTACACTACCTTGGTAGGGAGCTGAAAGGCACCACAAAAGTTGTTCTACCTGCTTTCTGGGCTGAGATGGGGAACCGCTGAATTTTGGAGTCGGGCGGTGACAAAATGTTCCGAACACACCCCATGCACAACTCCACTAGCGAAGGTGCCAGGGACGAGCTCTCTTGGTAGTTTTTACATTGCTCCGGTAGGCATCTGAAAGACACCACAAAAGTTGTTCTACCTGCTTTCTGGGCTGAGATGGGGAAACGCTGAATTTTGGACTCGGCCGGTGACAAAATGTTCCAAACACACCCCCTGCACAACTCCACCGGGGAAGGTGCCAGACAGGAGTTCTCCTGGTAGTTTTTACACTACCTTGGTAGGCACCTGAAAGGCACCACAAAAGTTGTTCTACCTGCTTTCTGGGCTGAGATGGGGAACCGCTGAATTTTGGAGTCGGCCGGTGACAAAATGTTCCGAACACACCCCATGCACAACTCCACTAGCGAAGGTGCCAGGGACGAGATCTGTTGGTAGTTTTTACAATGCTCCGGTAGGCATCAAAAGGACACCACAAAAGTTGTTCTACCTGCTTTCTGGGCTGAGATGGGGAATCGCTGAATTTTGGACTCGGCCGGTGACAAAATGTTCCAAACACACCCCCTGCACAACTCCACCGGGGAAGGTGCCAGACAGGAGTTCTCCTGGTAGTTTTTACATTGCTCCGGTAGGCACCTGAAAGGCACCACAAAAGTTGTTCTACCTGCTTTCTGGGCTGAGATGGGGAAACGCTGAATTTTGGACTCGGCCGGTGACAAAATGTTCCAAACACACCCCATGCACAACTCCACCGGGGAAGGTGCCAGACAGGAGTTCTCCTGTAGTTTTTACATTGCTCCGGTAGGCATCTGAAAGACACCACAAAAGTTGTTCTACCTGCTTTCTGGGCTGAGATGGGGAACCGCTGAATTTTGGACTCGGCCAGTGACAAAATGTTCCAAACACACCCCATGCACAACTCCACCGGGGAAGGTGCCAGACAGGAGTTCTCCTGGTAGATTTTACACTACCTTGGTAGGGAGCTGAAAGGCAGCACAAAAGTTGTTCTACCTGCTTTCTGGGCTGAGATGGGGAATCGCTGAATTTTGGACTCGGCCGGTGACAAAATGTTCCAAAGACACCCCATGCACAACTCCACCGGGGAAGGTGCCAGGCAGGAGTTCTCTTGGTAGTTTTTACACTACCTTGGTAGGCATTTGAAAGGCACCACAAAAGTTGTTCTACCTGCTTTCTGGGCTGAGATGGGGAATCGCTGAATTTTGGAGTCGGCTGGTGACAAAATGTTCCAAACACACCCCATGCACAACTCCACCGGGGAAGGTGCCAGACAGGAGTTCTCTTAATAGTTTTTACACTACCTTGGTAGGCATCTGAAAGACACCATAAAAGTTGTTCTACCTGCTTTCTGGGCTGAGATGGGGAAACGCTGAATTTTGGACTCGGCTGGTGACAAAATGTTCCAAACACACCCCATGCACAACTCCACCGGGGAAGGTGCCAGACAGGAGTTCTCCTGGTAGTTTTTACACTACCTTGGTAGGCATCTGAAAGACACCACAAAAGTTGTTCTACCTGCTTTCTGGGCTGAGATGGGGAACCGCTGAATTTTGGAGTCGGCCGTTGACAAAATGTTCCAAACACACCCCATGCACAACTCCACCGGGGAAGGTGCCAGACAGGAGTTCTCTTGGTAGTTTTTACACTACCTTGGTAGGCATCTGAAAGACACCACAAAAGTTGTTCTACCTGCTTTGTGGGCTGAGATGGGGAATCGCTGAATTTTGGACTCGGCCGGTGACAAAATGTTCCAAACACACCCCATGCACAACTCCACCGGGGAAGGTGCCAGACAAGAGTTCTCTTGGTAGTTTTTACACTACCTTGGTAGGCAGCTGAAAGGCACCACAAAAGTTGTTCTACCTGCTTTCTGGGCTGAGATGGGGAACCGCTGAATTTTGGACTCGGCTGGTGACAAAATGTTCCAAACACACCCTATGCACAATTCCACCACGGAAGGTGCCAGACAGGAGTTCTCCTGGTAGTTTTTACACTACCTTGGTAGGCATTTGAAAGGCACCACAAAAGTTGTTCTACCTGCTTTCTGGGCTGAGATGGGGAACCGCTGAATTTTGGACTCGGCCGGTGACAAAATGTTCCAAACACACCCCATGCACAACTCCACCACGGAAGGTGCCAGACAGGAGTTCTCCTGGTAGTTTTTACATTGCTCCGGTAGGCATCTGAAAGACACCACAAAAGTTGTTCTACCTGCTTTCTGGGCTGAGATGGGGAACCGCTGAATTTTGGACTCGGCCAGTGACAAAATGTTCCAAAGACACCCCATGCACAACTCCACTAGCGAAGGTGCCAGACAGGAGTTCTCCTGGTAGTTTTTACACTACCTTGGTAGGCACCTGAAAGGCACCACAAAAGTTGTTCTACCTGCTTTCTGGGCTGAGATGGGGAACCGCTGAATTTTGGACTCGGCCGGTGACAAAATGTTCCAAACACACCCCATGCACAACTCCACCGGGGAAGGTGCCAGACAGGAGTTCTCTTAATAGTTTTTACACTACCTTGGTAGGCAGCTGAAAGGCACCACAAAAGTTGTTCTACCTGCTTTCTGGGCTGAGATGGGGAACCGCTGAATTTTGGACTCGGCCGGTGACAAAATGTTCCAAACACACCCCATGCACAACTCCACCGGGGAAGGTGCCAGACAGGAGTTCTCTTGGTAGTTTTTACACTACCTTGGTAGGCATCTGAAAGGCACCACAAAAGTTGTTCTACCTGCTTTCTGGGCTGAGATGGGGAATCGCTGAATTTTGGACTCGGCCGGTGACAAAATGTTCCAAACACACCCCCTGCACAACTCCACCGGGGAAGGTGCCAGACAGGAGTTCTCCTGGTAGTTTTTACATTGCTCCGGTAGGCATCTGAAAGACACCACAAAAGTTGTTCTACCTGCTTTCTGGGCTGAGATGGGGAAACGCTGAATTTTGGACTCGGCCGGTGACAAAATGTTCCAAACACACCCCATGCACAACTCCACCGGGGAAGGTGCCAGACAGGAGTTCTCCTGGTAGTTTTTACATTGCTCCGGTAGGCATCTGAAAGACACCACAAAAGTTGTTCTACCTGCTTTCTGGGCTGAGATGGGGAAACGCTGAATTTTGGACTCGGCTGGTGGCAAAATGTTCCAAACACACCCCCTGCACAACTCCACCGGGGAAGGTGCCAGACAGGAGTTCTCCTGGTAGATTTTACACTACCTTGGTAGGGAGCTGAAAGGCAGCACAAAAGTTGTTCTACCTGCTTTCTGGGCTGAGATGGGGAATCGCTGAATTTTGGACTCGGCCGGTGACAAAATGTTCCAAACACACCCCCTGCACAACTCCACCGGGGAAGGTGCCAGACAGGAGTTCTCCTGGTAGTTTTTACACTACCTTGGTAGGCACCAGAAAGGCACCACAAAAGTTGTTCTACCTGCTTTCTGGGCTGAGATGGGGAATCGCTGAATTTTGGAGTCGGCCGGTGACAAAATGTTCCAAACACACCCCATGCACAACTCCACCGGGGAAGGTGCCAGACAGGAGTTCTCTTGGTAGTTTTTACACTACCTTGGTAGGCAGCTGAAAGGCACCACAAAAGTTGTTCTTCCTGCTTTCTGGGCTGAGATGGGGAACCGCTGAATTTTGGACTCGGCAGGTGACAAAATGTTCCAAACACACCCCATGCAAAACTCCACCGGGGAAGGTGCCAGTCAGGAGTTCTCCTGGTAGTTTTTACATTGCTCCGGTAGGCATCTGAAAGACACCACAAAAGTTGTTCTACCTGCTTTCTGGGCTGAGATGGGGAATCGCTGAATTTTGGAGTCGGCTGGTGACAAAATGTTCCAAACACACCCCATGCACAACTCCACCGGGGAAGGTGCCAGACAGGAGTTCTCCTGGTAGTTTTTACACTACCTTGGTAGGCATTTGAAAGGCACCACAAAAGTTGTTCTTCCTGCTTTCTGGGCTGAGATGGGGAACCGCTGAATTTTGGACTCGGCCGGTGACAAAATGTTCCAAACACACCCCATGCAAAACTCCACCGGGGAAGGTGCCAGACAGGAGTTCTCCTGGTAGTTTTTACACTACCTTGGTAGGCATTTGAAAGGCACCACAAAAGTTGTTCTTCCTGCTTTCTGGGCTGAGATGGGGAACCGCTGAATTTTGGAGTCGGCCGGTGACAAAATGTTCCAAACACACCCCATGCACAATTCCACCGGGGAAGGTGCCAGACAGGAGTTCTCTTGGTAGTTTTTACACTACCTTGGTAGGCAGCTGAAAGGCACCACAAAAGTTGTTCTACCTGCTTTCTGGGCTGAGATGGGGAAACGCTGAATTTTGGACTCGGCCGGTGACAAAATGTTCCAAACACACCCCCTGCACAACTCCATCGGGGAAGGTGCCAGACAGGAGTTCTCCTGTAGTTTTTACATTGCTCCGGTAGGCATCTGAAAGACACCATAAAAGTTGTTCTACCTGCTTTCTGGGCTGAGATGGGGAACGGCTGAATTTTGGACTCGGCCGGTGACAAAATGTTCCAAACACACCCCCTGCACAACTCCACCGGGGAAGGTGCCAGACAGGAGTTCTCTTGGTAGATTTTACACTACCTTGGTAGGGAGCTGAAAGACACCACAAAAGTTGTTCTACCTGCTTTCTGGGCTGAGATGGGGAATCGCTGAATTTTGGACTCGGCCGGTGACAAAATGTTCCAAAGACACCCCATGCACAACTCCACCGGGGAAGGTGCCAGACAGGAGTTCTCTTTGTAGTTTTTACACTACCTTGGTAGGCACCTGAAAGGCACCACAAAACTCCTTCTACCTGCTTTCTGGGCTGAGATGGGGAACCGCTGAATTTTGGAGTCGGCTGGTGACAAAATGTTCCAAAGACACCCCATGCACAACTCCACCGGGGAAGGTGCCAGACAGGAGTTCTCTTAATAGTTTTTACACTACCTTGGTAGGCACCTGAAAGACACCACAAAAGTTGTTCTACCTGCTTTCTGGGCTGAGATGAGGAACCGCTGAATTTTGGACTCGGCCGGTGACAAAATGTTCCAAACACACCCCCTGCACAACTCCACCGGGGAAGGTGCCAGACAGGAGTTCTCTTAGTAGTTTTTACACTACCTTGGTAGGCAGCTGAAAGGCACCACAAAAGTTGTTCTACCTGCTTTCTGGGCTGAGATGGGGAACCGCTGAATTTTGGACTCGGCTGGTGACAAAATGTTCCGAACACACCCCATGCACAACTCCACCGGGGAAGGTGCCAGACAGGAGTTCTCCTGGTAGTTTTTACATTGCTCCGGTAGGCAGCTGAAAGACACCACAAAAGTTGTTCTACCTGCTTTCTGGGCTGAGATGGGGAACCGCTGAATTTTGGACTCGGCCGGTGACAAAATGTTCCAAAGACACCCCATGCACAACTCCACCGGGGAATGTGCCAGACAAGCGTTCTCTTGATAGTTTTTACACTACCTTGGTAGGCATCTGAAAGACACCACAAAAGTTGTTCTACCTGCTTTCTGGGCTGAGATGGGGAACAGCTGAATTTTGGAGTCGGGCGGTGACAAAATGTTCCAAACACACCCCATGCACAACTCCACTAGCGAAGGTGCCAGGGACGAGCTCTGTTGGTAGTTTTTACATTGCTCCGGTAGGCATCAAAAGGACACCACAAAAGTTGTTCTACCTGCTTTCTGGGCTGAGATGGGGAATCGCTGAATTTTGGACTCGGCCGGTGACAAAATGTTCCAAAGACACCCCATGCACAACTCCACCGGGGAAGGTGCCAGGCAGGAGTTCTCTTGGTAGTTTTTACACTACCTTGGTAGGCATTTGAAAGGCACCACAAAAGTTGTTCTACCTGCTTTCTGGGCTGAGATGGGGAACCGCTGAATTTTGGACTCGGCCAGTGACAAAATGTTCCAAAGACACCCCATGCACAACTCCACCGGGGAAGGTGCCAGACAGGAGTTCTCCTGGTAGATTTTACACTACCTTGGTAGGCAGCTGAAAGGCAGCACAAAAGTTGTTCTACCTGCTTTCTGGGCTGAGATGGGGAATCGCTGAATTTTGGACTCGGCCGGTGACAAAATGTTCCAAACACACCCCATGCACAACTCCACCGGGGAAGGTGCCAGACAGGAGTTCTCCTGGTAGTTTTTACACTACCTTGGTAGGCAACTGAAAGGCACCACAAAAGTTGTTCTACCTGCTTTCTGGGCTGAGATGGGGAATCGCTGAATTTTGGACTCGGCTGGTGACAAAATGTTCCAAACACACCCCCTGCACAACTCCACCGGGGAAGGTGCCAGACAGGAGTTCTCCTGGTAGTTTTTACATTGCTCCGGTAGGCAGCTGAAAGACACCACAAAAGTTGTTCTACCTGCTTTCTGGGCTGAGATGGGGAACCGCTGAATTTTGGACTCGGCCGGTGACAAAATGTTCCAAACACACCCCCTGCACAACTCCACCGGGGAAGGTGCCAGGCAGGAGTTCTCCTGTAGTTTTTACATTGCTCCGGTAGGCATCTGAAAGACACCACAAAAGTTGTTCTACCTGCTTTCTGGGCTGAGATGGGGAACCGCTGAATTTTGGACTCGGCCGGTGACAAAATGTTCCAAACACACCCCATGCACAACTCCACCGGGGAAGGTGCCAGACAGGAGTTCTCCTGGTAGTTTTTACATTGCTCCGGTAGGCATCTGAAAGACACCACAAAAGTTGTTCTACCTGCTTTCTGGGCTGAGATGGGGAAACGCTGAATTTTGGACTCGGCTCGTGACAAAATGTTCCAAACACACCCCCTGCACAACTCCACCGGGGAAGGTGCCAGACAGGAGTTCTCCTGGTAGATTTTACACTACCTTGGTAGGGAGCTGAAAGGCACCACAAAAGTTATTCTACCTGCTTTCTGGGCTGAGATTGGGAATCGCTGAATTTTGGACTCGGCCGGTGACAAAATGTTCCAAAGACACCCCCTGCACAACTCCACCGGGGAAGGTGCCAGGCAGGAGTTCTCTTGGTAGTTTTTACACTACCTTGGTAGGCATTTGAAAGGCACCACAAAAGTTGTTCTACCTGCTTTCTGGGCTGAGATGGGGAACCGCTGAATTTTGGAGTCGGCCGGTGACAAAATGTTCCAAAGACACCCCATGCACAACTCCACCGGGGAAGGTGCCAGACAGGAGTTCTCCTGGTAGTTTTTACACTACCTTGGTAGGCACCTGAAAGGCACCACAAAAGTTGTTCTACCTGCTTTCTGGGCTGAGATGGGGAATCGCTGAATTTTGGACTCGGCTGGTGACAAAATGTTCCAAACACACCCCCTGCACAACTCCACCGGGGAAGGTGCCAGACAGGAGTTCTCCTGGTAGTTTTTACATTGCTCCGGTAGGCAGCTGAAAGACACCACAAAAGTTGTTCTACCTGCTTTCTGGGCTGAGATGGGGAACCGCTGAATTTTGGACTCGGCCGGTGACAAAATGTTCCAAACACACCCCCTGCACAACTCCATCGGGGAAGGTGCCAGACAGGAGTTCTCCTGTAGTTTTTACATTGCTCCGGTAGGCATCTGAAAGACACCACAAAAGTTGTTCTACCTGCTTTCTGGGCTGAGATGGGGAACCGCTGAATTTTGGAGTCGGCCGGTGACAAAATGTTCCAAACACACCCCATGCACAACTCCACCGGGGAAGGTGCCAGACAGGAGTTCTCCTGTAGTTTTTACATTGCTCCGGTAGGCATCTGAAAGACACCACAAAAGTTGTTCTACCTGCTTTCTGGGCTGAGATGGGGAAACGCTGAATTTTGGACTCGGCTCGTGACAAAATGTTCCAAACACACCCCCTGCACAACTCCACCGGGGAAGGTGCCAGACAGGAGTTCTCCTGGTAGATTTTACACTACCTTGGTAGGGAGCTGAAAGGCACCACAAAAGTTATTCTACCTGCTTTCTGGGCTGAGATGGGGAATCGCTGAATTTTGGACTCGGCCGGTGACAAAATGTTCCAAACACACCCCATGCACAACTCCACCGGGGAAGGTGCCAGGCAGGAGTTCTCTTGGTAGTTTTTACACTACCTTGGTAGGCAGCTGAAAGGCACCACAAAAGTTGTTCTACCTGCTTTCTGGGCTGAGATCGGGAATCGCTGAATTTTGGACTCGGCCGGTGACAAAATGTTCCAAAGACACCCCATGCACAACTCCACCGGGGAAGGTGCCAGACAGGAGTTCTCCTGGTAGATTTTACACTACCTTGGTAGGCATCTGAAAGACACGACAAAAGTTGTTCTACCTGCTTTCTGGGCTGAGATGGGGAACCGCTGAATTTTGGACTCGGCCGGTGACAAAATGTTCCAAACACACCCCCTGCACAACTCCACCGGGGAAGGTGCCAGACAGGAGTTCTCCTGGTAGTTTTTACATTGCTCCGGTAGGCATCTGAAAGACACCACAAAAGTTGTTCTACCTGCTTTCTGGGCTGAGATGGGGAACCGCTGAATTTTGGAGTCGGCCGGTGACAAAATGTTCCAAACACACCCCATGCACAACTCCACCGGGGAAGGTGCCAGACAGGAGTTCTCTTGGTAGTTTTTACACTACCTTGGTAGGCAGCTGAAAGGCACCACAAAAGTTGTTCTACCTGCTTTCTGGGCTGAGATGGGGAACCGCTGAATTTTGGACTCGGCCGGTGACAAAATGTTCCAAACACACCCCATGCACAACTCCACCGGGGAAGGTGCCAGACAGGAGTTCTCCTCGTAGTTTTTACACTACCTTGGTAGGCATCTGAAAGGCACCACAAAAGTTGTTCTACCTGCTTTCTGGGCTGAGATGGGGAACAGCTGAATTTTGGACTCGGCCGGTGACAAAATGTTCCAAACACACCCCCTGCACAACTCCACCGGGGAAGGTGCCAGACAGGAGTTCTCCTGGTAGTTTTTACATTGCTCCGGTAGGCATCTGAAAGACACCACAAAAGTTGTTCTACCTGCTTTCTGGGCTGAGATGGGGAAACGCTGAATTTTGGACTCGGCCGGTGACAAAATTTTCCAAACACACCCCATGCACAACTCCACCGGGGAAGGTGCCAGACAGGAGTTCTCTTAATAGATTTTACATTGCTCCGGTAGGCATCTGAAAGACACCACAAAAGTTGTTCTACCTGCTTTCTGGGCTGAGATGGGGAACCGCTGAATTTTGGAGTCGGCCGGTGACAAAATGTTCCAAACACACCCCCTGCACAACTCCACCGGGGAAGGTGCCAGACAGGAGTTCTCTTGGTAGATTTTACACTACCTTGGTAGGGAGCTGAAAGGCAGCACAAAAGTTGTTCTACCTGCTTTCTGGGCTGAGATGGCGAATCGCTGAATTTTGGAGTCGGCTGGTGACAAAATGTTCCAAACACACCCCATGCACAACTCCACCGGGGAAGGTGCCAGACAGGAGTTCTCCTGGTAGTTTTTACACTACCTTGGTAGGCATCTGAAAGACACCACAAAAGTTGTTCTACCTGCTTTCTGGGCTGAGATGGGGAACAGCTGAATTTTGGACTCGGCTGGTGTACAAAATTTTAATAAATACACCCCATGCACAACTCCACTAGCGAAGGTGCCAGGAACGAATTCTGTTGGTAGGTTTTACATTGCTCCGGTAGGCATCTGAAAGGCACCACAAAAGTTGTTCTACCTGCTTTCTGGGCTGAGATGGGGAAACGCTGAATTTTGGACTCGGCCGGTGACAAAATGTTCCAAACACACCCCATGCACAACTCCACCGGGGAAGGTGCCAGACAGGAGTTCTCTTGGTAGTTTTTACACTACCTTGGTAGGCAGCTGAAAGGCACCACAAAAGTTGTTCTTCCTGCTTTCTGGGCTGAGATGGGGAACAGCTGAATTTTGGACTCGGCTGGTGACAAAATGTTCCAAACACACCCCATGCACAACTCCACCGGGGAAGGTGCCAGACAGGAGTTCTCTTGGTAGATTTTACACTACCTTGGTAGGGAGCTGAAAGGCACCACAAAAGTTGTTCTACCTGCTTTCTGGGCTGAGATGGGGAACCGCTGAATTTTGGAGTCGGGCGGTGACCAAATGTTCCGAACACACCCCATGCACAACTCCACTAGCGAAGGTGCCAGGGACGAGCTCTCTTGGTAGTTTTTACATTGCTCCGGTAGGCATCTGAAAGACACCACAAAAGTTGTTCTACCTGCTTTCTGGGCTGAGATGGGGAAACGCTGAATTTTGGACTCGGCCGGTGACAAAATGTTCCAAACACACCCCCTGCACAACTCCACCGGGGAAGGTGCCAGACAGGAGTTCTCCTGGTAGTTTTTACACTACCTTGGTAGGCACCTGAAAGGCACCACAAAAGTTGTTCTACCTGCTTTCTGGGCTGAGATGGGGAACCGCTGAATTTCGGAGTCGGCCGGTGACAAAATGTTCCGAACACACCCCATGCACAACTCCACTAGCGAAGGTGCCAGGGACGAGATCTGTTGGTAGTTTTTACAATGCTCCGGTAGGCATCAAAAGGACACCACAAAAGTTGTTCTACCTGCTTTCTGGGCTGAGATGGGGAATCGCTGAATTTTGGACTCGGCCGGTGACAAAATGTTCCAAACACACCCCCTGCACAACTCCACCGGGGAAGGTGCCAGACAGGAGTTCTCCTGGTAGTTTTTACATTGCTCCGGTAGGCATCTGAAAGACACCACAAAAGTTGTTCTACCTGCTTTCTGGGCTGAGATGGGGAAACGCTGAATTTTGGACTCGGCCGGTGACAAAATGTTCCAAACACACCCCATGCACAACTCCACCGGGGAAGGTGCCAGACAGGAGTTCTCCTGTAGTTTTTACATTGCTCCGGTAGGCATCTGAAAGACACCACAAAAGTTGTTCTACCTGCTTTCTGGGCTGAGATGGGGAACCGCTGAATTTTGGACTCGGCTGGTGACAAAATGTTCCAAACACACCCCCTGCACAACTCCACCGGGGAAGGTGCCAGACAGGAGTTCTCCTGGTAGATTTTACACTACCTTCGTAGGGAGCTGAAAGGCAGCACAAAAGTTGTTCTACCTGCTTTCTGGGCTGAGATGGGGAATCGCTGAATTTTGGACTCGGCCGGTGACAAAATGTTCCAAACACACCCCCTGCACAACTCCACCGGGGAAGGTGCCAGACAGGAGTTCTCCTGGTAGTTTTTACACTACCTTGGTAGGCATCTGAAAGGCACCACAAAAGTTGTTCTACCTGCTTTCTGGGCTGAGATGGGGAATAGCTGAATTTTGGACTCGGCCGGTGACAAAATGTTCCAAAGACACCCCATGCACAACTCCACCGGGGAAGGTGCCAGGCAGGAGTTCTCCTGGTAGTTTTTACATTGCTCCGGTAGGCATCTGAAAGACACCACAAAAGTTGTTCTACCTGCTTTCTGGGCTGAGATGGGGAAACGCTGAATTTTGGACTCGGCTGGTGGCAAAATGTTCCAAACACACCCCCTGCACAACTCCACCGGGGAAGGTGCCAGACAGGAGTTCTCCTGGTAGATTTTACACTACCTTCGTAGGGAGCTGAAAGGCAGCACAAAAGTTGTTCTACCTGCTTTCTGGGCTGAGATGGGGAATCGCTGAATTTTGGACTCGGCCGGTGACAAAATGTTCCAAACACACCCCCTGCACAACTCCACCGGGGAAGGTGCCAGACAGGAGTTCTCCTGGTAGTTTTTACACTACCTTGGTAGGCATCTGAAAGGCACCACAAAAGTTGTTCTACCTGCTTTCTGGGCTGAGATGGGGAATAGCTGAATTTTGGACTCGGCCGGTGACAAAATGTTCCAAAGACACCCCATGCACAACTCCACCGGGGAAGGTGCCAGGCAGGAGTTCTCCTGGTAGTTTTTACATTGCTCCGGTAGGCATCTGAAAGACACCACAAAAGTTGTTCTACCTGCTTTCTGGGCTGAGATGGGGAAACGCTGAATTTTGGACTCGGCTGGTGGCAAAATGTTCCAAACACACCCCCTGCACAACTCCACCGGGGAAGGTGCCAGACAGGAGTTCTCCTGGTAGATTTTACACTACCTTGGTAGGGAGCTGAAAGGCAGCACAAAAGTTGTTCTACCTGCTTTCTGGGCTGAGATGGGGAATCGCTGAATTTTGGACTCGGCTGGTGACAAAATGTTCCAAACACACCCCCTGCACAACTCCACCGGGGAAGGTGCCAGACAGGAGTTCTCCTGGTAGTTTTTACACTACCTTGGTAGGCACCAGAAAGGCACCACAAAAGTTGTTCTACCTGCTTTCTGGGCTGAGATGGGGAATCGCTGAATTTTGGAGTCGGCCTGTGACAAAATGTTCCAAACACACCCCATGCACAACTCCACCGGGGAAGGTGCCAGACAGGAGTTCTCTTGGTAGTTTTTACACTACCTTGGTAGGCAGCTGAAAGGCACCACAAAAGTTGTTCTTCCTGCTTTCTGGGCTGAGATGGGGAACCGCTGAATTTTGGACTCGGCCGGTGACAAAATGTTCCAAACACACCCCATGCAAAACTCCACCGGGGAAGGTGCCAGTCAGGAGTTCTCCTGGTAATTTTTACATTGCTCCGGTAGGCATCTGAAAGACACCACAAAAGTTGTTCTACCTGCTTTCTGGGCTGAGATGGGGAATCGCTGAATTTTGGAGTCGGCTGGTGACAAAATGTTCCAAACACACCCCATGCACAACTCCACCGGGGAAGGTGCCAGACAGGAGTTCTCTTGGTAGTTTTTACACTACCTTGGTAGGCATCCTGAAGACACCACAAAAGTTGTTCTACCTGCTTTCTGGGCTGAGATGGGGAAACGCTGAATTTTGGAGTCGGCTGGTGACAAAATGTTCCAAACACACCCCATGCACAACTCCACCGGGGAAGGTGCCAGACAGGAGTTCTCCTGGTAGTTTTTACACTACCTTGGTAGGCATTTGAAAGGCACCACAAAAGTTGTTCTTCCTGCTTTCTGGGCTGAGATGGGGAACCGCTGAATTTTGGACTCGGCCGGTGACAAAATGTTCCAAACACACCCCATGCAAAACTCCACCGGGGAAGGTGCCAGACAGGAGTTCTCCTGGTAGTTTTTACACTACCTTGGTAGGCATTTGAAAGGCACCACAAAAGTTGTTCTTCCTGCTTTCTGGGCTGAGATGGGGAACCGCTGAATTTTGGAGTCGGCCGGTGACAAAATGTTCCAAACACACCCCATGCACAATTCCACCGGGGAAGGTGCCAGACAGGAGTTCTCTTGGTAGTTTTTACACTACCTTGGTAGGCAGCTGAAAGGCACCACAAAAGTTGTTCTACCTGCTTTCTGGGCTGAGATGGGGAACCGCTGAATTTTGGACTCGGCCGGTGACAAAATGTTCCAAACACACCCCCTGCACAACTCCACCGGGGAAGGTGCCAGACAGGAGTTCTCCTGGTAGTTTTTACACTACCTTGGTAGGCAGCTGAAAGGCACCACAAAAGTTGTTCTACCTGCTTTCTGGGCTGAGATGGGGAAACGCTGAATTTTGGAGTCGGCCGGTGACAAAATGTTCCAAACACCCCATGCACAACTCCACCGGGGAAGGTGCCAGACAGGAGTTGTCTTAGTAGTTTTTACACTACCTTGGTAGGCATCTGAAAGACATCACAAAAGTTGTTCTACCTGCTTTCTGGGCTGAGATGGGGAAACGCTGAATTTTGGAGTCGGCTGGTGACAAAATGTTCCAAACACACCCCATGCACAACTCCACCGGGGAAGGTGCCAGACAGGAGTTCTCCTGGTAGTTTTTACACTACCTTGGTAGGCAGCTGAAAGGGACTACAAAAGTTGTTCTACCTGCTTTCTGGGCTGAGATGGGGAACCGCTGAATTTTGGACTCGGCTGGTGACAAAATGTTCCAAACACACCCCATGCACAACTCCACCGGGGAAGGTGCCAGACAGGAGTTCTCCTGGTAGTTTTTACACTACCTTGGTAGGCAGCTGAAAGGCACCACAAAAGTTGTTCTTCCTGCTTTCTGGGCTGAGATGGGGAAGAGCTGAATTTTGGAGTCGGCCGGTGACAAAATGTTCCAAACACACCCCATGCACAACTCCACCGGGGAAGGTGCCAGACAGGAGTTCTCTTGGTAGTTTTTACACTACCTTGGTAGGCATCTGAAAGGCACCACAAAAGTTGTTCTTCCTGCTTTCTGGGCTGAGATGGGGAACCGCTGAATTTTGGACTCGGCCGGTGACAAAATGTTCCAAACACACCCCATGCAAAACTCCACCGGGGAAGGTGCCAGACAGGAGTTCTCCTGGTAGTTTTTACATTGCTCCGGTAGGCATCTGAAAGACACCACAAAAGTTGTTCTACCTGCTTTCTGGGCTGAGATGGGGAATCGCTGAATTTTGGAGTCGGCTGGTGACAAAATGTTCCAAACACACCCCATGCACAACTCCACCGGGGAAGGTGCCAGACAGGAGTTCTCCTGGTAGTTTTTACACTACCTTGGTAGGCATCTGAAAGACACCACAAAAGTTGTTCTACCTGCTTTCTGGGCTGAGATGGGGAAACGCTGAATTTTGGAGTCGGCTGGTGACAAAATGTTCCAAACACACCCCATGCACAACTCCACCGGGGAAGGTGCCAGACAGGAGTTCTCGTGGTAGTTTTTACACTACCTTGGTAGGCATTTGAAAGGCACCACAAAAGTTGTTCTTCCTGCTTTCTGGGCTGAGATGGGGAACCGCTGAATTTTGGACTCGGCCGGTGACAAAATGTTCCAAACACACCCCATGCAAAACTCCACCGGGGAAGGTGCCAGACAGGAGTTCTCCTGGTAGTTTTTACACTACCTTGCTAGGCATCTGAAAGGCACCACAAAAGTTGTTCTTCCTGCTTTCTGGGCTGAGATGGGGAACCGCTGAATTTTGGAGTCGGCCGGTGACAAAATGTTCCAAACACACCCCCTGCACAACTCCACCGGGGAAGGTGCCAGACAGGAGTTCTCTTGGTAGTTTTTACACTACCTTGGTAGGCAGCTGAAAGGCACCACAAAAGTTGTTCTACCTGCTTTCTGGGCTGAGATGGGGAAACGCTGAATTTTGGACTCGGCTGGTGACAAAATGTTCCAAACACACCCCATGCACAACTCCACCGGGGAAGGTGCCAGACAGGAGTTCTCCTGGTAGTTTTTACATTGCTCCGGTAGGCATCTGAAAGACACCACAAAAGTTGTTCTTCCTGCTTTCTGGGCTGAGATGGGGAACCGCTGAATTTTGGAGTCGGCCGGTGACAAAATGTTCCAAACACACCCCATGCACAACTCCACCGGGGAAGGTGCCAGACAGGAGTTCTCTTGGTAGTTTTTACACTACCTTGGTAGGCATCTGAAAGACACCACAAAAGTTGTTCTACCTGCTTTCTGGGCTGAGATGGGGAAACGCTGAATTTTGGACTCGGCTGGTGACAAAATGTTCCAAACACACCCCCTGCACAACTCCACCGGGGAAGGTGCCAGACAGGAGTTCTCCTGGTAGTTTTTACATTGCTCCGGTAGGCACCTGAAAGACACCACAAAAGTTGTTCTACCTGCTTTCTGGGCTGAGATGAGGAACAGCTGAATTTTGGAGTCGGCTGGTGGCAAAATGTTCCAAACACACCCCATGCACAACTCCACCGGGGAAGGTGCCAGACAGGAGTTTTCTTGGTAGTTTTTACATTGCTCTGGTAGGCACCTCAAAGACACCACAAAACTCGTTCTACCTGCTTTCTGGGCTGAGATGGGGAACAGCTGAATTTTGGAGTCGGCCGGTGACAAAATGTTCCAAACACACCCCCTGCACAACTCCACCGGGGAAGGTGCCAGACAGGAGTTCTCTTAATAGTTTTTACACTACCTTGGTAGGCAGCTGAAAGGCACCACAAAAGTTGTTCTTCCTGCTTTCTGGGCTGAGATGGGGAACCGCTGAATTTTGGACTCGGCCGGTGACAAAATGTTCCAAACACACCCCATGCAAAACTCCACCGGGGAAGGTGCCAGACAGGAGTTCTCCTGGTAGTTTTTACATTGCTCCGGTAGGCATCTGAAAGACACCACAAAAGTTGTTCTACCTGCTTTCTGGGCTGAGATGGGGAAACGCTGAATTTTGGAGTCGGCTGGTGACAAAATGTTCCAAACACACCCCATGCACAACTCCACCACGGAAGGTGCCAGACAGGAGTTCTCCTGGTAGTTTTTACACTACCTTGGTAGGCAGCTGAAAGGCACCACAAAAGTTGTTCTTCCTGCTTTCTGGGCTGAGATGGGGAACCGCTGAATTTTGGACTCGGCCGGTGACAAAATGTTCCAAACACACCCCATGCAAAACTCCACCGGGGAAGGTGCCAGACAGGAGTTCTCCTGGTAGTTTTTACACTACCTTGGTAGGCATTTGAAAGGCACCACAAAAGTTGTTCTTCCTGCTTTCTGGGCTGAGATGGGGAACCGCTGAATTTTGGAGTCGGCCAGTGACAAAATGTTCCAAACACACCCCCTGCACAACTCCACCGGGGAAGGTGCCAGACAGGAGTTCTCTTGGTAGTTTTTACACTACCTTGGTAGGCAGCTGAAAGGCACCACAAAAGTTGTTCTACCTGCTTTCTGGGCTGAGATGGGGAAACGCTGAATTTTGGAGTCGGCCGGTGACAAAATGTTCCAAACACACCCCATGCACAACTCCACCGGGGAAGGTGCCAGACAGGAGTTCTCCTGGTAGTTTTTACACTACCTTGGTAGGCATTTGAAAGGCACCACAAAAGTTGTTCTTCCTGCTTTCTGGGCTGAGATGGGGAACCGCTGAATTTTGGACTCGGCCGGTGACAAAATGTTCCAAACACACCCCATGCACAACTCCACCACGGAAGGTGCCAGACAGGAGTTCTCTTAGTAGTTTTTACACTACCTTGGTAGACATCTGAAAGACACCACAAAAGTTGTTCTACCTGCTTTCTGGGCTGAGATGGGGAACAGATGAATTTTGGAGTCGGCTGGTGACAAAATGTTCCAAACACACCCCATGCACAACTCCACCGGGGAAGGTGCCAGACAGGAGTTCTCCTGGTAGTTTTTACATTGCTCCGGTAGGCATCTGAAAGACACCACAAAAGTTGTTCTACCTGCTTTCTGGGCTGAGATGGGGAACAGCTGAATTTTGGACTCGGCCGGTGACAAAATGTTCCACAGACACCCCATGCACAACTCCACCGGGGAAGGTGCCAGACAGGAGTTCTCCTGGTAGTTTTTACACTACCTTGGTAGGCATCTGAAAGACACCACAAAAGTTGTTCTTCCTGCTTTCTGGGCTGAGATGGGGAACAGCTGAATTTTGGACTCGGCTGGTGACAAAATGTTCCAAACACACCCCCTGCACAACTCCACCACGGAAGGTGCCAGACAGGAGTACTGGTAGTTTTTACATTGCTCCGGTAGGCATCTGAAAGACACCACAAAAGTTGTTCTACCTGCTTTCTGGGCTGAGATGGGGAAACGCTGAATTTTGGACTCGGCTGGTGACAAAATGTTCCAAACACACCCCCTGCACAACTCCACCGGGGAAGGTGCCAGACAGGAGTTCTCTTGATAGTTTTTACACTACCTTGGTAGGCACCTGAAAGGCACCACAAAAGTTGTTCTACCTGCTTTCTGGGCTGAGATGGGGAACCGCTGAATTTTGGAGTCGGCTGGTGACAAAATGTTCCAAACACACCCTATGCACAACTCCACCGGGGAAGGTGCCAGACAAGAGTTGTCTTGATAGTTTTTACACTACCTTGGTAGGCATCTGAAAGGCACCAGAAAACTTGTTCTACCTGCTTTCTGGGCTGAGATGGGGAACCGCTGAATTTTGGAGTCGGCCGGTGACAAAATGTTCCACAGACACCCCATGCACAACTCCACCGGGGAAGGTGCCAGACAGGAGTTTTCTTGATAGATTTTACATTGCTCTGGTAGGCACCTCAAAGACACCACAAAACTCGTTCTACCTGCTTTCTGGGCTGAGATGGGGAACCGCTGAATTTTGGACTCGGCCGGTGACAAAATGTTCCAAAGACACCCCATGCACAACTCCACCGGGGAAGGTGCCAGACAGGAGTTCTCCTGGTAATTTTTACACTACCTTGGTAGGCATCTGAAAGACACCACAAAAGTTGTTCTACCTGCTTTCTGGGCTGAGATGGGGAACAGCTGAATTTTGGACTCGGCTGGTGTTCAAAATTTTAATAAATACACCCCATGCACAACTCCACTAGCGAAGGTGCCAGGAACGAATTCTGTTGGTAGGTTTTACATTGCTCCGGTAGGCAGCTGAAAGGCACCACAAAAGTTGTTCTACCTGCTTTCTGGGCTGAGATGGGGAATCGCTGAATTTTGGACTCGGCCGGTGACAAAATGCCAAACACCCCATGCACAACTCCACCGGGGAAGGTGCCAGACAGGAGTTGTCTTAGTAGTTTTTACACTACCTTGGTAGGCATCTGAAAGACACCACAAAAGTTGTTCTACCTGCTTTCTGGGCTGAGATGGGGAACAGCTGAATTTTGGACTCGGCTGGTGACAAAATGTTCCAAACACACCCCCTGCACAACTCCACCGGGGAAGGTGCCAGGCAGGAGTTCTCCTGGTAGTTTTTACATTGCTCCGGTAGGCATCTGAAAGACACCACAAAAGTTGTTCTACCTGCTTTCTGGGCTGAGATGGGGAAACGCTGAATTTTGGACTCCGCTGGTGACAAAATGTTCCAAACACACCCCCTGCACAACTCCACCGGGGAAGGTGCCAGACAGGAGTTCTCTTGATAGTTTTTACACTACCCTGGTAGGCACCTGAAAGACACCACAAAACTCGTTCTACCTGCTTTCTGGGCTGAGATGGGGAACCGCTGAATTTTGGAGTCGGCTGGTGACAAAATGTTCCAAACACACCCTATGCACAACTCCACCGGGGAAGGTGCCAGACAAGAGTTGTCTTGATAGTTTTTACACTACCTTGGTAGGCATCTGAAAGGCACCAGAAAACTTGTTCTACCTGCTTTCTGGGCTGAGATGGGGAACCGCTGAATTTTGGAGTCGGCCGGTGACAAAATGTTCCACAGACACCCCATGCACAACTCCACCGGGGAAGGTGCCAGACAGGAGTTTTCTTGATAGATTTTACATTGCTCTGGTAGGCACCTCAAAGACACCACAAAACTCGTTCTACCTGCTTTCTGGGCTGAGATGGGGAACCGCTGAATTTTGGACTCGGCCGGTGACAAAATGTTCCAAAGACACCCCATGCACAACTCCACCGGGGAAGGTGCCAGACAGGAGTTCTCTTGGTAGATTTTACACTACCTTGGTAGGCATCTGAAAGACACCACAAAAGTTGTTCTACCTGCTTTCTGGGCTGAGATGGGGAACAGCTGAATTTTGGACTCGGCTGGTGTACAAAATTTTAATAAATACACCCCATGCACAACTCCACTAGCGAAGGTGCCAGGAACGAATTCTGTTGGTAGGTTTTACATTGCTCCGGTAGGCAGCTGAAAGGCACCACAAAAGTTGTTCTACCTGCTTTCTGGGCTGAGATGGGGAACCGCTGAATTTTGGACTCCGCTGGTGACAAAATGTTCCAAACACACCCCATGCACAACTCCACCGGGGAAGGTGCCAGACAGGAGTTCTCTTAATAGATTTTACATTGCTCTGGTAGGCACCTCAAAGACACCACAAAACTCGTTCTACCTGCTTTCTGGGCTGAGATGGGGAACCGCTGAATTTTAGAGTCGGCTGGTGACAAAATGTTCCAAACACACCCTATGCACAACTCCACCGGGGAAGGTGCCAGACAAGAGTTCTCTTGATAGTTTTTACACTACCTTGGTAGGCATCTGAAAGACACCACAAAAGTTGTTCTACCTGCTTTCTGGGCTGAGATGGGGAACCGCTGAATTTTGGACTCGGCCGGTGACAAAATGTTCCAAACACACCCCCTGCACAACTCCACCGGGGAAGGTGCCAGACAGGAGTTCTCTTGGTAGTTTTTACACTACCTTGGTAGGCAGCTGAAAGGCACCACAAAAGTTGTTCTACCTGCTTTCTGGGCTGAGATGGGGAACCGCTGAATTTTGGACTCGGCTGGTGACAAAATGTTCCAAACACACCCCATGCACAACTCCACCACGGAAGGTGCCAGACAGGAGTTCTCCTGGTAGTTTTTACACTACCTTGGTAGGCATTTGAAAGACACCACAAAAGTTGTTCTACCTGCTTTCTGGGCTGAGATGGGGAATCGCTGAATTTTGGACTCGGCCGGTGACAAAATGTTCCAAACACCCCATGCACAACTCCACCGGGGAAGGTGCCAGACAGGAGTTGTCTTAGTAGTTTTTACACTACCTTGGTAGGCATCTGAAAGACATCACAAAAGTTGTTCTACCTGCTTTCTGGGCTGAGATGGGGAAACGCTGAATTTTGGAGTCGGCTGGTGACAAAATGTTCCAAACACACCCCCTGCACAACTCCACCGGGGAAGGTGCCAGACAGGAGTTGTCTTAGTAGTTTTTACACTACCTTGGTAGGCAGCTGAAAGACACCACAAAGTTGTTCTACCTGCTTTCTGGGCTGAGATGGGGAATCGCTGAATTTTGGAGTCGGCTGCTGACAAAATGTTCCACAGACACCCCATGCACAACTCCACCGGGGAAGGTGCCAGGAACGAATTCTGTTGGTAGTTTTTACACTACCTTGGTAGGCAGCTGAAAGGCACAAGAAAAGAAGTTGTACCTGCTTTGTGGGCTGAGATGGGGAACCGCTGAATTTTGGAGTCGGCCGGTGACAAAATGTTCCAAACACACCCCATGCACAACTCCACCGGGGAAGGTGCCAGACAGGAGTTCTCTTGGTAGTTTTTACACTACCTTGCTAGGCATCTGAAAGGCACCACAAAAGTTGTTCTACCTGCTTTCTGGGCTGAGATGGGGAATCGCTGAATTTTGGACTCGGCCGGTGACAAAATGTTCCAAACACACCCCCTGCACAACTCCACCGGGGAAGGTGCCAGACAGGAGTTCTCCTGGTAGTTTTTACATTGCTCCGGTAGGCATCTGAAAGACACCACAAAAGTTGTTCTACCTGCTTTCTGGGCTGAGATGGGGAAACGCTGAATTTTGGACTCGGCCGGTGACAAAATGTTCCAAACACACCCCATGCACAACTCCACCGGGGAAGGTGCCAGACAGGAGTTCTCCTGGTAGTTTTTACATTGCTCCGGTAGGCATCTGAAAGACACCACAAAAGTTGTTCTACCTGCTTTCTGGGCTGAGATGGGGAAACGCTGAATTTTGGACTCGGCTGGTGGCAAAATGTTCCAAACACACCCCCTGCACAACTCCACCGGGGAAGGTGCCAGACAGGAGTTCTCCTGGTAGATTTTACACTACCTTGGTAGGGAGCTGAAAGGCAGCACAAAAGTTGTTCTACCTGCTTTCTGGGCTGAGATGGGGAATCGCTGAATTTTGGACTCGGCCGGTGACAAAATGTTCCAAACACACCCCCTGCACAACTCCACCGGGGAAGGTGCCAGACAGGAGTTCTCCTGGTAGTTTTTACACTACCTTGGTAGGCACCAGAAAGGCACCACAAAAGTTGTTCTACCTGCTTTCTGGGCTGAGATGGGGAATCGCTGAATTTTGGAGTCGGCCGGTGACAAAATGTTCCAAACACACCCCATGCACAACTCCACCGGGGAAGGTGCCAGGCAGGAGTTCTCTTGGTAGTTTTTACACTACCTTGGTAGGCAGCTGAAAGGCACCACAAAAGTTGTTCTTCCTGCTTTCTGGGCTGAGATGGGGAACCGCTGAATTTTGGACTCGGCCGGTGACAAAATGTTCCAAACACACCCCATGCAAAACTCCACCGGGGAAGGTGCCAGTCAGGAGTTCTCCTGGTAGTTTTTACATTGCTCCGGTAGGCATCTGAAAGACACCACAAAAGTTGTTCTACCTGCTTTCTGGGCTGAGATGGGGAATCGCTGAATTTTGGAGTCGGCTGGTGACAAAATGTTCCAAACACACCCCATGCACAACTCCACCGGGGAAGGTGCCAGACAGGAGTTCTCTTGGTAGTTTTTACACTACCTTGGTAGGCATCTGAAAGACACCACAAAAGTTGTTCTACCTGCTTTCTGGGCTGAGATGGGGAAACGCTGAATTTTGGAGTCGGCTGGTGACAAAATGTTCCAAACACACCCCATGCACAACTCCACCGGGGAAGGTGCCAGACAGGAGTTCTCCTGGTAGTTTTTACACTACCTTGGTAGGCATTTGAAAGGCACCACAAAAGTTGTTCTTCCTGCTTTCTGGGCTGAGATGGGGAACCGCTGAATTTTGGACTCGGCCGGTGACAAAATGTTCCAAACACACCCCATGCAAAACTCCACCGGGGAAGGTGCCAGACAGGAGTTCTCCTGGTAGTTTTTACACTACCTTGGTAGGCATTTGAAAGGCACCACAAAAGTTGTTCTTCCTGCTTTCTGGGCTGAGATGGGGAACCGCTGAATTTTGGAGTCGGCCGGTGACAAAATGTTCCAAACACACCCCATGCACAATTCCACCGGGGAAGGTGCCAGACAGGAGTTCTCTTGGTAGTTTTTACACTACCTTGGTAGGCAGCTGAAAGGCACCACAAAAGTTGTTCTACCTGCTTTCTGGGCTGAGATGGGGAAACGCTGAATTTTGGACTCGGCTGGTGACAAAATGTTCCAAACACACCCCATGCACAACTCCACCGGGGAAGGTGCCAGACAGGAGTTCTCCTGGTAGTTTTTACACTACCTTGGTAGGCATCTGAAAGACACGACAAAAGTTGTTCTACCTGCTTTCTGGGCTGAGATGGGGAACCGCTGAATTTTGGACTCGGCTGGTGACAAAATGTTCCAAACACACCCCCTGCACAACTCCACCGGGGAAGGTGCCAGACAGGAGTTCTCCTGGTAGTTTTTACACTACCTTGGTAGGCAGCTGAAAGGCACCACAAAAGTTGTTCTACCTGCTTTCTGGGCTGAGATGGGGAAACGCTGAATTTTGGAGTCGGCCGGTGACAAAATGTTCCAAACACCCCATGCACAACTCCACCGGGGAAGGTGCCAGACAGGAGTTGTCTTAGTAGTTTTTACACTACCTTGGTAGGCATCTGAAAGACATCACAAAAGTTGTTCTACCTGCTTTCTGGGCTGAGATGGGGAAACGCTGAATTTTGGAGTCGGCTGGTGACAAAATGTTCCAAACACACCCCATGCACAACTCCACCGGGGAAGGTGCCAGACAGGAGTTCTCCTGGTAGTTTTTACACTACCTTGGTAGGCAGCTGAAAGGGACTACAAAAGTTGTTCTACCTGCTTTCTGGGCTGAGATGGGGAACCGCTGAATTTTGGACTCGGCTGGTGAAAAAATGTTCCAAACACACCCCATGCACAACTCCACCGGGGAAGGTGCCAGACAGGAGTTCTCCTGGTAGTTTTTACACTACCTTGGTAGGCAGCTGAAAGGCACCACAAAAGTTGTTCTTCCTGCTTTCTGGGCTGAGATGGGGAAGAGCTGAATTTTGGAGTCGGCCGGTGACAAAATGTTCCAAACACACCCCATGCACAACTCCACCGGGGAAGGTGCCAGACAGGAGTTCTGTTGGTAGTTTTTACACTACCTTGGTAGGCAGCTGAAAGGCACCACAAAAGTTGTTCTACCTGCTTTCTGGGCTGAGATGGGGAACCGCTGAATTTTGGACTCGGCCGGTGACAAAATGTTCCAAACACACCCCATGCAAAACTCCACCGGGGAAGGTGCCAGACAGGAGTTCTCCTGGTAGTTTTTACATTGCTCCGGTAGGCATCTGAAAGACACCACAAAAGTTGTTCTACCTGCTTTCTGGGCTGAGATGGGGAATCGCTGAATTTTGGAGTCGGCTGGTGACAAAATGTTCCAAACACACCCCATGCACAACTCCACCGGGGAAGGTGCCAGACAGGAGTTCTCCTGGTAGTTTTTACACTACCTTGGTAGGCAGCTGAAAGGGACCACAAAAGTTGTTCTACCTGCTTTCTGGGCTGAGATGGGGAACCGCTGAATTTTGGACTCGGCTGGTGACAAAATGTTCCAAAGACACCCCATGCACAACTCCACCGGGGAAGGTGCCAGACAGGAGTTCTCCTGGTAGTTTTTACACTACCTTGGTAGGCATCTGAAAGACACCACAAAAGTTGTTCTTCCTGCTTTCTGGGCTGAGATGGGGAACCGCTGAATTTTGGAGTCGGCCGGTGACAAAATGTTCCAAACACACCCCATGCACAACTCCACCGGGGAAGGTGCCAGACAGGAGTTCTCTTGGTAGTTTTTACACTACCTTGGTAGGCAGCTGAAAGGCACCACAAAAGTTGTTCTTCCTGCTTTCTGGGCTGAGATGGGGAACCGCTGAATTTTGGACTCGGCCGGTGACAAAATGTTCCAAACACACCCCATGCAAAACTCCACCGGGGAAGGTGCCAGACAGGAGTTCTCCTGGTAGTTTTTACATTGCTCCGGTAGGCATCTGAAAGACACCACAAAAGTTGTTCTACCTGCTTTCTGGGCTGAGATGGGGAATCGCTGAATTTTGGAGTCGGCTGGTGACAAAATGTTCCAAACACACCCCATGCACAACTCCACCGGGGAAGGTGCCAGACAGGAGTTCTCTTGGTAGTTTTTACACTACCTTGGTAGGCATCTGAAAGACACCACAAAAGTTGTTCTACCTGCTTTCTGGGCTGAGATGGGGAAACGCTGAATTTTGGAGTCGGCTGGTGACAAAATGTTCCAAACACACCCCATGCACAACTCCACCGGGGAAGGTGCCAGACAGGAGTTCTCGTGGTAGTTTTTACACTACCTTGGTAGGCATTTGAAAGGCACGACAAAAGTTGTTCTTCCTGCTTTCTGGGCTGAGATGGGGAACCGCTGAATTTTGGACTCGGCCGGTGACAAAATGTTCCAAACACACCCCATGCAAAACTCCACCGGGGAAGGTGCCAGACAGGAGTTCTCCTGGTAGTTTTTACACTACCTTGGTAGGCATTTGAAAGGCACCACAAAAGTTGTTCTTCCTGCTTTCTGGGCTGAGATGGGGAACCGCTGAATTTTGGAGTCGGCCGGTGACAAAATGTTCCAAACACACCCCCTGCACAACTCCACCGGGGAAGGTGCCAGACAGGAGTTCTCTTGGTAGTTTTTACACTACCTTGGTAGGCAGCTGAAAGGCACCACAAAAGTTGTTCTACCTGCTTTCTGGGCTGAGATGGGGAAACGCTGAATTTTGGAGTCGGCTGGTGACAAAATGTTCCAAACACACCCCATGCACAACTCCACCGGGGAAGGTGCCAGACAGGAGTTCTCCTGGTAGTTTTTACACTACCTTGGTAGGCATTTGAAAGGCACCACAAAAGTTGTTCTTCCTGCTTTCTGGGCTGAGATGGGGAACCGCTGAATTTTGGAGTCGGCCGGTGACAAAATGTTCCAAACACACCCCCTGCACAACTCCACCGGGGAAGGTGCCAGACAGGAGTTCTCTTGGTAGTTTTTACACTACCTTGGTAGGCATCTGAAAGACACCACAAAAGTTGTTCTACCTGCTTTCTGGGCTGAGATGGGGAAACGCTGAATTTTGGACTCGGCTGGTGACAAAATGTTCCAAACACACCCCCTGCACAACTCCACCGGGGAAGGTGCCAGACAGGAGTTCTCCTGGTAGTTTTTACATTGCTCCGGTAGGCACCTGAAAGACACCACAAAAGTTGTTCTACCTGCTTTCTGGGCTGAGATGAGGAACAGCTGAATTTTGGAGTCGGCTGGTGGCAAAATGTTCCAAACACACCCCATGCACAACTCCACTGGGGAAGGTGCCAGACAGGAGTTTTCTTGATAGATTTTACATTGCTCTGGTAGGCACCTCAAAGACACCACAAAACTCGTTCTACCTGCTTTCTGGGCTGAGATGGGGAACAGCTGAATTTTGGAGTCGGCCGGTGACAAAATGTTCCAAACACACCCCCTGCACAACTCCACCGGGGAAGGTGCCAGACAGGAGTTCTCTTAATAGTTTTTACACTACCTTGGTAGGCAGCTGAAAGGCACCACAAAAGTTGTTCTTCCTGCTTTCTGGGCTGAGATGGGGAATCGCTGAATTTTGGACTCGGCCGGTGACAAAATGTTCCAAACACACCCCATGCAAAACTCCACCGGGGAAGGTGCCAGACAGGAGTTCTCTTGGTAGTTTTTACACTACCTTGGTAGGCATCTGAAAGACACCACAAAAGTTGTTCTACCTGCTTTCTGGGCTGAGATGGGGAAACGCTGAATTTTGGAGTCGGCTGGTGACAAAATGTTCCAAACACACCCCATGCACAACTCCACCGGGGAAGGTGCCAGACAGGAGTTCTCGTGGTAGTTTTTACACTACCTTGGTAGGCATTTGAAAGGCACCACAAAAGTTGTTCTTCCTGCTTTCTGGGCTGAGATGGGGAACCGCTGAATTTTGGACTCGGCCGGTGACAAAATGTTCCAAACACACCCCATGCAAAACTCCACCGGGGAAGGTGCCAGACAGGAGTTCTCCTGGTAGTTTTTACACTACCTTGGTAGGCATTTGAAAGGCACCACAAAAGTTGTTCTTCCTGCTTTCTGGGCTGAGATGGGGAACCGCTGAATTTTGGAGTCGGCCGGTGACAAAATGTTCCAAACACACCCCCTGCACAACTCCACCGGGGAAGGTGCCAGACAGGAGTTCTCTTGGTAGTTTTTACACTACCTTGGTAGGCAGCTGAAAGGCACCACAAAAGTTGTTCTACCTGCTTTCTGGGCTGAGATGGGGAAACGCTGAATTTTGGAGTCGGCTGGTGACAAAATGTTCCAAACACACCCCATGCACAACTCCACCGGGGAAGGTGCCAGACAGGAGTTCTCCTGGTAGTTTTTACACTACCTTGGTAGGCATTTGAAAGGCACCACAAAAGTTGTTCTTCCTGCTTTCTGGGCTGAGATGGGGAACCGCTGAATTTTGGAGTCGGCCGGTGACAAAATGTTCCAAACACACCCCATGCACAACTCCACCGGGGAAGGTGCCAGACAGGAGTTCTCTTGGTAGTTTTTACACTACCTTGGTAGGCATCTGAAAGACACCACAAAAGTTGTTCTACCTGCTTTCTGGGCTGAGATGGGGAATCGCTGAATTTTGGACTCGGCTGGTGACAAAATGTTCCAAACACACCCCATGCACAACTCCACCGGGGAAGGTGCCAGACAGGAGTTCTCCTGGTAGTTTTTACATTGCTCCGGTAGGCACCTGAAAGACACCACAAAAGTTGTTCTACCTGCTTTCTGGGCTGAGATGAGGAACAGCTGAATTTTGGAGTCGGCTGGTGGCAAAATGTTCCAAACACACCCCATGCACAACTCCACCGGGGAAGGTGCCAGACAGGAGTTTTCTTGATAGATTTTACATTGCTCTGGTAGGCACCTCAAAGACACCACAAAACTCGTTCTACCTGCTTTCTGGGCTGAGATGGGGAACAGCTGAATTTTGGAGTCGGCCGGTGACAAAATGTTCCAAAAACACCCCCTGCACAACTCCACCGGGGAAGGTGCCAGACAGGAGTTCTCTTAATAGTTTTTTACACTACCTTGGTAGGCAGCTGAAAGGCACCACAAAAGTTGTTCTACCTGCTTTGTGGGCTGAGATGGGGAACCGCTGAATTTTGGACTCGGCCGGTGACAAAATGTTCCAAACACACCCCATGCAAAACTCCACCGGGGAAGGTGCCAGACAGGAGTTCTCCTGGTAGTTTTTACATTGCTCCGGTAGGCATCTGAAAGACACCACAAAAGTTGTTCTACCTGCTTTCTGGGCTGAGATGGGGAATCGCTGAATTTTGGAGTCGGCTGGTGACAAAATGTTCCAAACACACCCCATGCACAACTCCACCGGGGAAGGTGCCAGACAGGAGTTCTCTTGGTAGTTTTTACACTACCTTGGTAGGCATCTGAAAGACACCACAAAAGTTGTTCTACCTGCTTTCTGGGCTGAGATGGGGAAACGCTGAATTTTGGAGTCGGCTGGTGACAAAATGTTCCAAACACACCCCATGCACAACTCCACCGGGGAAGGTGCCAGACAGGAGTTCTCGTGGTAGTTTTTACACTACCTTGGTAGGCATTTGAAAGGCACCACAAAAGTTGTTCTTCCTGCTTTCTGGGCTGAGATGGGGAACCGCTGAATTTTGGACTCGGCCGGTGACAAAATGTTCCAAACACACCCCATGCAAAACTCCACCGGGGAAGGTGCCAGACAGGAGTTCTCCTGGTAGTTTTTACACTACCTTGGTAGGCATTTGAAAGGCACCACAAAAGTTGTTCTTCCTGCTTTCTGGGCTGAGATGGGGAACCGCTGAATTTTGGAGTCGGCCGGTGACAAAATGTTCCAAACACACCCCCTGCACAACTCCACCGGGGAAGGTGCCAGACAGGAGTTCTCTTGGTAGTTTTTACACTACCTTGGTAGGCAGCTGAAAGGCACCACAAAAGTTGTTCTACCTGCTTTCTGGGCTGAGATGGGGAAACGCTGAATTTTGGAGTCGGCTGGTGACAAAATGTTCCAAACACACCCCATGCACAACTCCACCAGGGAAGGTGCCAGACAGGAGTTCTCCTGGTAGTTTTTACACTACCTTGGTAGGCATTTGAAAGGCACCTCAAAAGTTGTTCTTCCTGCTTTCTGGGCTGAGATGGGGAACCGCTGAATTTTGGAGTCGGCTGGTGACAAAATGTTCCAAACACACCCCATGCACAACTCCACCGGGGAAGGTGCCAGACAGGAGTTCTCTTGGTAGTTTTTACACTACCTTGGTAGGCATCTGAAAGACACCACAAAAGTTGTTCTACCTGCTTTCTGGGCTGAGATGGGGAAACGCTGAATTTTGGACTCGGCTGGTGACAAAATGTTCCAAACACACCCCCTGCACAACTCCACCGGGGAAGGTGCCAGACAGGAGTTCTCCTGGTAGTTTTTACATTGCTCCGGTAGGCACCTGAAAGACACCACAAAAGTTGTTCTACCTGCTTTCTGGGCTGAGATGAGGAACAGCTGAATTTTGGAGTCGGCTGGTGGCAAAATGTTCCAAACACACCCCATGCACAACTCCACCGGGGAAGGTGCCAGACAGGAGTTTTCTTGATAGATTTTACATTGCTCTGGTAGGCACCTCAAAGACACCACAAAACTCGTTCTACCTGCTTTCTGGGCTGAGATGGGGAACAGCTGAATTTTGGAGTCGGCCGGTGACAAAATGTTCCAAACACACCCCCTGCACAACTCCACCGGGGAAGGTGCCAGACAGGAGTTCTCTTAATAGTTTTTACACTACCTTGGTAGGCAGCTGAAAGGCACCACAAAAGTTGTTCTTCCTGCTTTCTGGGCTGAGATGGGGAACCGCTGAATTTTGGACTCGGCCGGTGACAAAATGTTCCAAACACACCCCATGCAAAACTCCACCGGGGAAGGTGCCAGACAGGAGTTCTCCTGGTAGTTTTTACACTACCTTGGTAGGCATTTGAAAGGCACCACAAAAGTTGTTCTTCCTGCTTTCTGGGCTGAGATGGGGAACCGCTGAATTTTGGAGTCGGCCGGTGACAAAATGTTCCAAACACACCCCCTGCACAACTCCACCGGGGAAGGTGCCAGACAGGAGTTCTCTTGGTAGTTTTTACACTACCTTGGTAGGCAGCTGAAAGGCACCACAAAAGTTGTTCTACCTGCTTTCTGGGCTGAGATGGGGAAACGCTGAATTTTGGAGTCGGCTGGTGACAAAATGTTCCAAACACACCCCATGCACAACTCCACCGGGGAAGGTGCCAGACAGGAGTTCTCCTGGTAGTTTTTACACTACCTTGGTAGGCATTTGAAAGGCACCACAAAAGTTGTTCTTCCTGCTTTCTGGGCTGAGATGGGGAACCGCTGAATTTTGGAGTCGGCCGGTGACAAAATGTTCCAAACACACCCCATGCACAACTCCACCGGGGAAGGTGCCAGACAGGAGTTCTCTTGGTAGTTTTTACACTACCTTGGTAGGCATCTGAAAGACACCACAAAAGTTGTTCTACCTGCTTTCTGGGCTGAGATGGGGAATCGCTGAATTTTGGACTCGGCTGGTGACAAAATGTTCCAAACACACCCCATGCACAACTCCACCGGGGAAGGTGCCAGACAGGAGTTCTCCTGGTAGTTTTTACATTGCTCCGGTAGGCACCTGAAAGACACCACAAAAGTTGTTCTACCTGCTTTCTGGGCTGAGATGAGGAACAGCTGAATTTTGGAGTCGGCTGGTGGCAAAATGTTCCAAACACACCCCATGCACAACTCCACCGGGGAAGGTGCCAGACAGGAGTTTTCTTGATAGATTTTACATTGCTCTGGTAGGCACCTCAAAGACACCACAAAACTCGTTCTACCTGCTTTCTGGGCTGAGATGGGGAACAGCTGAATTTTGGAGTCGGCCGGTGACAAAATGTTCCAAACACACCCCCTGCACAACTCCACCGGGGAAGGTGCCAGACAGGAGTTCTCTTAATAGTTTTTACACTACCTTGGTAGGCAGCTGAAAGGCACCACAAAAGTTGTTCTACCTGCTTTGTGGGCTGAGATGGGGAACCGCTGAATTTTGGACTCGGCCGGTGACAAAATGTTCCAAACACACCCCATGCAAAACTCCACCGGGGAAGGTGCCAGACAGGAGTTCTCCTGGTAGTTTTTACATTGCTCCGGTAGGCATCTGAAAGACACCACAAAAGTTGTTCTACCTGCTTTCTGGGCTGAGATGGGGAATCGCTGAATTTTGGAGTCGGCTGGTGACAAAATGTTCCAAACACACCCCATGCACAACTCCACCGGGGAAGGTGCCAGACAGGAGTTCTCTTGGTAGTTTTTACACTACCTTGGTAGGCATCTGAAAGACACCACAAAAGTTGTTCTACCTGCTTTCTGGGCTGAGATGGGGAAACGCTGAATTTTGGAGTCGGCTGGTGACAAAATGTTCCAAACACACCCCATGCACAACTCCACCGGGGAAGGTGCCAGACAGGAGTTCTCGTGGTAGTTTTTACACTACCTTGGTAGGCATTTGAAAGGCACCACAAAAGTTGTTCTTCCTGCTTTCTGGGCTGAGATGGGGAACCGCTGAATTTTGGACTCGGCCGGTGACAAAATGTTCCAAACACACCCCATGCAAAACTCCACCGGGGAAGGTGCCAGACAGGAGTTCTCCTGGTAGTTTTTACACTACCTTGGTAGGCATTTGAAAGGCACCACAAAAGTTGTTCTTCCTGCTTTCTGGGCTGAGATGGGGAACCGCTGAATTTTGGAGTCGGCCGGTGACAAAATGTTCCAAACACACCCCCTGCACAACTCCACCGGGGAAGGTGCCAGACAGGAGTTCTCTTGGTAGTTTTTACACTACCTTGGTAGGCAGCTGAAAGGCACCACAAAAGTTGTTCTACCTGCTTTCTGGGCTGAGATGGGGAAACGCTGAATTTTGGACTCGGCTGGTGACAAAATGTTCCAAACACACCCCATGCACAACTCCACCGGGGAAGGTGCCAGACAGGAGTTCTCCTGGTAGTTTTTACATTGCTCCGGTAGGCACCTGAAAGACACCACAAAAGTTGTTCTACCTGCTTTCTGGGCTGAGATGAGGAACAGCTGAATTTTGGAGTCGGCTGGTGGCAAAATGTTCCAAACACACCCCATGCACAACTCCACCGGGGAAGGTGCCAGACAGGAGTTTTCTTGATAGATTTTTACATTGCTCTGGTAGGCACCTCAAAGACACCACAAAACTCGTTCTACCTGCTTTCTGGGCTGAGATGGGGAACAGCTGAATTTTGGAGTCGGCCGGTGACAAAATGTTCCAAACACACCCCCTGCACAACTCCACCGGGGAAGGTGCCAGACAGGAGTTCTCTTAATAGTTTTTACACTACCTTGGTAGGCAGCTGAAAGGCACCACAAAAGTTGTTCTACCTGCTTTGTGGGCTGAGATGGGGAACCGCTGAATTTTGGACTCGGCCGGTGACAAAATGTTCCAAACACACCCCATGCAAAACTCCACCGGGGAAGGTGCCAGACAGGAGTTCTCCTGGTAGTTTTTACATTGCTCCGGTAGGCATCTGAAAGACACCACAAAAGTTGTTCTACCTGCTTTCTGGGCTGAGATGGGGAATCGCTGAATTTTGGAGTCGGCTGGTGACAAAATGTTCCAAACACACCCCATGCACAACTCCACCCGGGGAAGGTGCCAGACAGGAGTTCTCTTGGTAGTTTTTACACTACCTTGGTAGGCATCTGAAAGACACCACAAAAGTTGTTCTACCTGCTTTCTGGGCTGAGATGGGGAAACGCTGAATTTTGGAGTCGGCTGGTGACAAAATGTTCCAAACACACCCCATGCACAACTCCACCGGGGAAGGTGCCAGACAGGAGTTCTCGTGGTAGTTTTTACACTACCTTGGTAGGCATTTGAAAGGCACCACAAAAGTTGTTCTTCCTGCTTTCTGGGCTGAGATGGGGAACCGCTGAATTTTGGACTCGGCCGGTGACAAAATGTTCCAAACACACCCCATGCAAAACTCCACCGGGGAAGGTGCCAGACAGGAGTTCTCCTGGTAGTTTTTACACTACCTTTGTAGGCATTTGAAAGGCACCACAAAAGTTGTTCTTCCTGCTTTCTGGGCTGAGATGGGGAACCGCTGAATTTTGGAGTCGGCCGGTGACAAAATGTTCCAAAGACACCCCCTGCACAACTCCACCGGGGAAGGTGCCAGACAGGAGTTCTCTTGGTAGTTTTTACACTACCTTGGTAGGCAGCTGAAAGGCACCACAAAAGTTGTTCTACCTGCTTTCTGGGCTGAGATGGGGAAACGCTGAATTTTGGACTCGGCTGGTGACAAAATGTTCCAAACACACCCCATGCACAACTCCACCGGGGAAGGTGCCAGACAGGAGTTCTCCTGGTAGTTTTTACATTGCTCCGGTAGGCACCTGAAAGACACCACAAAAGTTGTTCTACCTGCTTTCTGGGCTGAGATGAGGAACAGCTGAATTTTGGAGTCGGCTGGTGGCAAAATGTTCCAAACACACCCCATGCACAACTCCACCGGGGAAGGTGCCAGACAGGAGTTTTCTTGATAGATTTTACTTTGCTCTGGTAGGCACCTCAAAGACACCACAAAACTCGTTCTACCTGCTTTCTGGGCTGAGATGGGGAACAGCTGAATTTTGGAGTCGGCCGGTGACAAAATGTTCCAAACACACCCCCTGCACAACTCCACCGGGGAAGGTGCCAGACAGGAGTTCTCTTAATAGTTTTTACACTACCTTGGTAGGCAGCTGAAAGGCACCACAAAAGTTGTTCTACCTGCTTTGTGGGCTGAGATGGGGAACCGCTGAATTTTGGACTCGGCCGGTGACAAAATGTTCCAAACACACCCCATGCAAAACTCCACCGGGGAAGGTGCCAGACAGGAGTTCTCCTGGTAGTTTTTACATTGCTCCGGTAGGCATCTGAAAGACACCACAAAAGTTGTTCTACCTGCTTTCTGGGCTGAGATGGGGAATCGCTGAATTTTGGAGTCGGCTGGTGACAAAATGTTCCAAACACACCCCATGCACAACTCCACCGGGGAAGGTGCCAGACAGGAGTTCTCTTGGTAGTTTTTACACTACCTTGGTAGGCATCTGAAAGACACCACAAAAGTTGTTCTACCTGCTTTCTGGGCTGAGATGGGGAAACGCTGAATTTTGGAGTCGGCTGGTGACAAAATGTTCCAAACACACCCCATGCACAACTCCACCGGGGAAGGTGCCAGACAGGAGTTCTCGTGGTAGTTTTTACACTACCTTGGTAGGCATTTGAAAGGCACCACAAAAGTTGTTCTTCCTGCTTTCTGGGCTGAGATGGGGAACCGCTGAATTTTGGACTCGGCCGGTGACAAAATGTTCCAAACACACCCCATGCAAAACTCCACCGGGGAAGGTGCCAGACAGGAGTTCTCCTGGTAGTTTTTACACTACCTTGGTAGGCATTTGAAAGGCACCACAAAAGTTGTTCTTCCTGCTTTCTGGGCTGAGATGGGGAACCGCTGAATTTTGGAGTCGGCCGGTGACAAAATGTTCCAAACACACCCCCTGCACAACTCCACCGGGGAAGGTGCCAGACAGGAGTTCTCTTGGTAGTTTTTACACTACCTTGGTAGGCAGCTGAAAGGCACCACAAAAGTTGTTCTTCCTGCTTTCTGGGCTGAGATGGGGAACCGCTGAATTTTGGAGTCGGCCGGTGACAAAATGTTCCAAACACACCCCCTGCACAACTCCACCGGGGAAGGTGCCAGACAGGAGTTCTGTTGGTAGTTTTTACATTGCTCCGGTAGGCACCTGAAAGACACCACAAAAGTTGTTCTACCTGCTTTCTGGGCTGAGATGAGGAACAGCTGAATTTTGGAGTCGGCTGGTGGCAAAATGTTCCAAACACACCCCATGCACAACTCCACCGGGGAAGGTGCCAGACAGGAGTTTTCTTGATAGATTTTACATTGCTCTGGTAGGCACCTCAAAGACACCACAAAACTCGTTCTACCTGCTTTCTGGGCTGAGATGGGGAACAGCTGAATTTTGGAGTCGGCCGGTGACAAAATGTTCCAAACACACCCCCTGCACAACTCCACCGGGGAAGGTGCCAGACAGGAGTTCTCTTAATAGTTTTTACACTACCTTGGTAGGCAGCTGAAAGGCACCACAAAAGTTGTTCTTCCTGCTTTCTGGGCTGAGATGGGGAACCGCTGAATTTTGGACTCGGCCGGTGACAAAATGTTCCAAACACACCCCATGCAAAACTCCACCGGGGAAGGTGCCAGACAGGAGTTCTCCTGGTAGTTTTTACATTGCTCCGGTAGGCATCTGAAAGACACCACAAAAGTTGTTCTACCTGCTTTCTGGGCTGAGATGGGGAATCGCTGAATTTTGGAGTCGGCTGGTGACAAAATGTTCCAAACACACCCCATGCACAACTCCACCGGGGAAGGTGCCAGACAGGAGTTCTCTTGGTAGTTTTTACACTACCTTGGTAGGCATCTGAAAGACACCACAAAAGTTGTTCTACCTGCTTTCTGGGCTGAGATGGGGAAACGCTGAATTTTGGAGTCGGCTGGTGACAAAATGTTCCAAACACACCCCATGCACAACTCCACCGGGGAAGGTGCCAGACAGGAGTTCTCGTGGTAGTTTTTACACTACCTTGGTAGGCATTTGAAAGGCACCACAAAAGTTGTTCTTCCTGCTTTCTGGGCTGAGATGGGGAACCGCTGAATTTTGGACTCGGCCGGTGACAAAATGTTCCAAACACACCCCATGCAAAACTCCACCGGGGAAGGTGCCAGACAGGAGTTCTCCTGGTAGTTTTTACACTACCTTGGTAGGCATTTGAAAGGCACCACAAAAGTTGTTCTTCCTGCTTTCTGGGCTGAGATGGGGAACCGCTGAATTTTGGAGTCGGCCGGTGACAAAATGTTCCAAACACACCCCCTGCACAACTCCACCGGGGAAGGTGCCAGACAGGAGTTCTCTTGGTAGTTTTTACACTACCTTGGTAGGCAGCTGAAAGGCACCACAAAAGTTGTTCTACCTGCTTTCTGGGCTGAGATGGGGAAACGCTGAATTTTGGAGTCGGCTGGTGACAAAATGTTCCAAACACACCCCATGCACAACTCCACCGGGGAAGGTGCCAGACAGGAGTTCTCCTGGTAGTTTTTACACTACCTTGGTAGGCATTTGAAAGGCACCACAAAAGTTGTTCTTCCTGCTTTCTGGGCTGAGATGGGGAACCGCTGAATTTTGGAGTCGGCCGGTGACAAAATGTTCCAAACACACCCCATGCACAACTCCACCGGGGAAGGTGCCAGACAGGAGTTCTCTTGGTAGTTTTTACACTACCTTGGTAGGCATCTGAAAGACACCACAAAAGTTGTTCTACCTGCTTTCTGGGCTGAGATGGGGAATCGCTGAATTTTGGACTCGGCTGGTGACAAAATGTTCCAAACACACCCCATGCACAACTCCACCGGGGAAGGTGCCAGACAGGAGTTCTCCTGGTAGTTTTTACATTGCTCCGGTAGGCACCTGAAAGACACCACAAAAGTTGTTCTACCTGCTTTCTGGGCTGAGATGAGGAACAGCTGAATTTTGGAGTCGGCTGGTGGCAAAATGTTCCAAACACACCCCATGCACAACTCCACCGGGGAAGGTGCCAGACAGGAGTTCTCTTGATAGATTTTACATTGCTCTGGTAGGCACCTCAAAGACACCACAAAACTCGTTCTACCTGCTTTCTGGGCTGAGATGGGGAACAGCTGAATTTTGGAGTCGGCCGGTGACAAAATGTTCCAAACACACCCCCTGCACAACTCCACCGGGGAAGGTGCCAGACAGGAGTTCTCTTAATAGTTTTTACACTACCTTGGTAGGCAGCTGAAAGGCACCACAAAAGTTGTTCTACCTGCTTTGTGGGCTGAGATGGGGAAACGCTGAATTTTGGACTCGGCTGGTGACAAAATGTTCCAAACACACCCCATGCACAACTCCACCGGGGAAGGTGCCAGACAGGAGTTCTCCTGGTAGTTTTTACATTGCTCCGGTAGGCATCTGAAAGACACCACAAAGTTGTTCTACCTGCTTTCTGGGCTGAGATGGGGAATCGCTGAATTTTGGAGTCGGCTGGTGACAAAATGTTCCACAGACACCCCATGCACAACTCCACCGGGGAAGGTGCCAGACAGGAGTTCTCTTGGTAGTTTTTACACTACCTTGGTAGGCATCTGAAAGACACCACAAAAGTTGTTCTTCCTGCTTTCTGGGCTGAGATGGGGAACAGCTGAATTTTGGACTCGGCTGGTGACAAAATGTTCCAAACACACCCCCTGCACAACTCCAGCACGGAAGGTTCCAGACAGGAGTTCTGGTAGTTTTTACATTGCTCCGGTAGGCATCTGAAAGACACCACAAAAGTTGTTCTACCTGCTTTCTGGGCTGAGATGGGGAACCGCTGAATTTTGGAGTCGGCTGGTGACAAAATGTTCCAAACACACCCCATGCACAACTCCACCGGGGAAGGTGCCAGACAGGAGTTCTCCTGGTAGATTTTACACTACCTTGGTAGGCATCTGAAAGACACCACAAAAGTTGTTCTACCTGCTTTCTGGGCTGAGATGGGGAACCGCTGAATTTTGGAGTCGGCCGGTGACAAAATGTTCCAAACACACCCCATGCACAACTCCACCGGGGAAGGTGCCAGACAGGAGTTCTCTTGGTAGTTTTTACACTACCTTGGTAGGCATCTGAAAGACACCACAAAAGTTGTTCTACCTGCTTTCTGGGCTGAGATGGGGAATCGCTGAATTTTGGACTCGGCCGGTGACAAAATGTTCCAAACACACCCCATGCACAACTCCACCGGGGAAGGTGCCAGGCAGGAGTTCTCTTGGTAGTTTTTACACTACCTTGGTAGGCAGCTGAAAGACACCACAAAAGTTGTTCTACCTGCTTTCTGGGCTGAGATGGGGAATCGCTGAATTTTGGACTCGGCCGGTGACAAAATGTTCCAAAAACACCCCATGCACAACTCCACCGGGGAAGGTGCCAGACAGGAGTTCTGTTGGTAGTTTTTACACTACCTTGGTAGGCAGCTGAAAGGCACCACAAAAGTTGTTCTACCTGCTTTCTGGGCTGAGATGGGGAAACGCTGAATTTTGGACTCGGCCGGTGACAAAATGTTCCAAACACACCCCATGCACAACTCCACCACGGAAGGTGCCAGACAGGAGTTCTCTTAGTAGTTTTTACACTACCTTGGTAGACATCTGAAAGACACCACAAAAGTTGTTCTACCTGCTTTCTGGGCTGAGATGGGGAACAGATGAATTTTGGAGTCGGCTGGTGACAAAATGTTCCAAACACACCCCATGCACAACTCCACCGGGGAAGGTGCCAGACAGGAGTTCTCCTGGTAGTTTTTACATTGCTCCGGTAGGCATCTGAAAGACACCACAAAAGTTGTTCTACCTGCTTTCTGGGCTGAGATGGGGAACAGCTGAATTTTGGACTCGGCCGGTGACAAAATGTTCCACAGACACCCCATGCACAACTCCACCGGGGAAGGTGCCAGACAGGAGTTCTCCTGGTAGTTTTTACACTACCTTGGTAGGCATCTGAAAGACACCACAAAAGTTGTTCTTCCTGCTTTCTGGGCTGAGATGGGGAACAGCTGAATTTTGGACTCGGCTGGTGACAAAATGTTCCAAACCCACCCCCTGCACAACTCCACCACGGAAGGTGCCAGACAGGAGTTCTGGTAGTTTTTACATTGCTCCGGTAGGCATCTGAAAGACACCACAAAAGTTGTTCTACCTGCTTTCTGGGCTGAGATGGGGAAACGCTGAATTTTGGACTCCGCTGGTGACAAAATGTTCCAAACACACCCCATGCACAACTCCACCGGGGAAGGTGCCAGACAGGAGTTCTCCTGGTAGTTTTTACACTACCTTGGTAGGCATCTGAAAGACACCACAAAAGTTGTTCTACCTGCTTTCTGGGCTGAGATGGGGAACCGCTGAATTTTGGAGTCGGCCGGTGACAAAATGTTCCAAACACACCCCATGCACAACTCCACCGGGGAAGGTGCCAGACAGGAGTTCTCTTGGTAGTTTTTACACTACCTTGGTAGGCATCTGAAAGACACCACAAAAGTTGTTCTACCTGCTTTCTGGGCTGAGATGGGGAATCGCTGAATTTTGGACTCGGCCGGTGACAAAATGTTCCAAACACACCCCATGCACAACTCCACCGGGGAAGGTGCCAGGCAGGAGTTCTCTTGGTAGTTTTTACACTACCTTGGTAGGCAGCTGAAAGGCACCACAAAAGTTGTTCTACCTGCTTTGTGGGCTGAGATGGGGAACCGCTGAATTTTGGAGTCGGCTGGTGACAAAATGTTCCAAACACACCCCCTGCACAACTCCACCACGGAAGGTGCCAGACAGGAGTTCTCCTGGTAGTTTTTACACTACCTTGGTAGGCAGCTGAAAGACACCACAAAAGTTGTTCTACCTGCTTTCTGGGCTGAGATGGGGAATCGCTGAATTTTGGACTCGGCCGGTGACAAAATGTTCCAAACACACCCCATGCACAACTCCACCGGGGAAGGTGCCAGACAGGAGTTCTGTTGGTAGTTTTTACACTACCTTGGTAGGCAGCTGAAAGGCACCACAAAAGTTGTTCTACCTGCTTTCTGGGCTGAGATGGGGAAACGCTGAATTTTGGACTCGGCCGGTGACAAAATGTTCCAAACACACCCCATGCACAACTCCACCACGGAAGGTGCCAGACAGGAGTTCTCTTAGTAGTTTTTACACTACCTTGGTAGACATCTGAAAGACACCACAAAAGTTGTTCTACCTGCTTTCTGGGCTGAGATGGGGAACAGATGAATTTTGGAGTCGGCTGGTGACAAAATGTTCCAAACACACCCCATGCACAACTCCACCGGGGAAGGTGCCAGACAGGAGTTCTCCTGGTAGTTTTTACATTGCTCCGGTAGGCATCTGAAAGACACCACAAAAGTTGTTCTACCTGCTTTCTGGGCTGAGATGGGGAACAGCTGAATTTTGGACTCGGCCGGTGACAAAATGTTCCACAGACACCCCATGCACAACTCCACCGGGGAAGGTGCCAGACAGGAGTTCTCCTGGTAGTTTTTACACTACCTTGGTAGGCATCTGAAAGACACCACAAAAGTTGTTCTTCCTGCTTTCTGGGCTGAGATGGGGAACATCTGAATTTTGGACTCGGCTGGTGACAAAATGTTCCAAACACACCCCCTGCACAACTCCACCACGGAAGGTGCCAGACAGGAGTTCTGGTAGTTTTTACATTGCTCCGGTAGGCATCTGAAAGACACCACAAAAGTTGTTCTACCTGCTTTCTGGGCTGAGATGGGGAAACGCTGAATTTTGGACTCCGCTGGTGACAAAATGTTCCAAACACACCCCCTGCACAACTCCACCGGGGAAGGTGCCAGACAGGAGTTCTCTTGATAGTTTTTACACTACCTTGGTAGGCACCTGAAAGGCACCACAAAAGTTGTTCTACCTGCTTTCTGGGCTGAGATGGGGAACCGCTGAATTTTGGAGTCGGCTGGTGACAAAATGTTCCAAACACACCCCATGCAAAACTCCACCGGGGAAGGTGCCAGACAGGAGTTCTCCTGGTAGTTTTTACACTACCTTGGTAGGCATTTGAAAGGCACCACAAAAGTTGTTCTTCCTGCTTTCTGGGCTGAGATGGGGAACCGCTGAATTTTGGAGTCGGCCGGTGACAAAATGTTCCAAACACACCCCCTGCACAACTCCACCGGGGAAGGTGCCAGACAGGAGTTCTCTTGGTAGTTTTTACACTACCTTGGTAGGCAGCTGAAAGGCACCACAAAAGTTGTTCTACCTGCTTTCTGGGCTGAGATGGGGAAACGCTGAATTTTGGAGTCGGCTGGTGACAAAATGTTCCAAACACACCCCATGCACAACTCCACCGGGGAAGGTGCCAGACAGGAGTTCTCCTGGTAGTTTTTACACTACCTTGGTAGGCATTTGAAAGGCACCACAAAAGTTGTTCTTCCTGCTTTCTGGGCTGAGATGGGGAACCGCTGAATTTTGGAGTCGGCCGGTGACAAAATGTTCCAAACACACCCCATGCACAACTCCACCGGGGAAGGTGCCAGACAGGAGTTCTCTTGGTAGTTTTTACACTACCTTGGTAGGCATCTGAAAGACACCACAAAAGTTGTTCTACCTGCTTTCTGGGCTGAGATGGGGAATCGCTGAATTTTGGACTCGGCTGGTGACAAAATGTTCCAAACACACCCCATGCACAACTCCACTGGGGAAGGTGCCAGACAGGAGTTCTCCTGGTAGTTTTTACATTGCTCCGGTAGGCACCTGAAAGACACCACAAAAGTTGTTCTACCTGCTTTCTGGGCTGAGATGAGGAACAGCTGAATTTTGGAGTCGGCTGGTGGCAAAATGTTCCAAACACACCCCATGCACAACTCCACCGGGGAAGGTGCCAGACAGGAGTTTTCTTGATAGATTTTACATTGCTCCGGTAGGCAGCTGAAAGGCACCACAAAAGTTGTTCTACCTGCTTTGTGGGCTGAGATGGGGAACCGCTGAATTTTGGAGTCGGCTGGTGACAAAATGTTCCAAACACACCCCATGCACAACTCCACCGGGGAAGGTGCCAGACAGGAGTTCTCCTGGTAGTTTTTACATTGCTCCGGTAGGCATCTGAAAGACACCACAAAGTTGTTCTACCTGCTTTCTGGGCTGAGATGGGGAATCGCTGAATTTTGGAGTCGGCTGCTGACAAAATGTTCCACAGACACCCCATGCACAACTCCACCGGGGAAGGTGCCAGACAGGAGTTCTCTTGGTAGTTTTTACACTACCTTGGTAGGCATCTGAAAGACACCACAAAAGTTGTTCTTCCTGCTTTCTGGGCTGAGATGGGGAACAGCTGAATTTTGGACTCGGCTGGTGACAAAATGTTCCAAACACACCCCCTGCACAACTCCAGCACGGAAGGTTCCAGACAGGAGTTCTGGTAGTTTTTACATTGCTCCGGTAGGCATCTGAAAGACACCACAAAAGTTGTTCTACCTGCTTTCTGGGCTGAGATGGGGAAACGCTGAATTTTGGACTCGGCTGGTGACAAAATGTTCCAAACACACCCCATGCACAACTCCACCGGGGAAGGTGCCAGACAGGAGTTCTCCTGGTAGATTTTACACTACCTTGGTAGGCATCTGAAAGACACCACAAAAGTTGTTCTACCTGCTTTCTGGGCTGAGATGGGGAACCGCTGAATTTTGGAGTCGGCCGGTGACAAAATGTTCCAAACACACCCCCTGCACAACTCCACCGGGGAAGGTGCCAGACAGGAGTTCTCTTGGTAGTTTTTACACTACCTTGGTAGGCATCTGAAAGACACCACAAAAGTTGTTCTACCTGCTTTCTGGGCTGAGATGGGGAATCGCTGAATTTTGGACTCGGCCGGTGACAAAATGTTCCAAACACACCCCATGCACAACTCCACCGGGGAAGGTGCCAGGCAGGAGTTCTCTTGGTAGTTTTTACACTACCTTGGTAGGCAGCTGAAAGACACCACAAAAGTTGTTCTACCTGCTTTCTGGGCTGAGATGGGGAATCGCTGAATTTTGGACTCGGCCGGTGACAAAATGTTCCAAAAACACCCCATGCACAACTCCACCGGGGAAGGTGCCAGACAGGAGTTCTGTTGGTAGTTTTTACACTACCTTGGTAGGCAGCTGAAAGGCACCACAAAAGTTGTTCTACCTGCTTTCTGGGCTGAGATGGGGAAACGCTGAATTTTGGACTCGGCCGGTGACAAAATGTTCCAAACACACCCCATGCACAACTCCACCACGGAAGGTGCCAGACAGGAGTTCTCTTAGTAGTTTTTACACTACCTTGGTAGACATCTGAAAGACACCACAAAAGTTGTTCTACCTGCTTTCTGGGCTGAGATGGGGAACAGATGAATTTTGGAGTCGGCTGGTGACAAAATGTTCCAAACACACCCCATGCACAACTCCACCGGGGAAGGTGCCAGACAGGAGTTCTCCTGGTAGTTTTTACATTGCTCCGGTAGGCATCTGAAAGACACCACAAAAGTTGTTCTACCTGCTTTCTGGGCTGAGATGGGGAACAGCTGAATTTTGGACTCGGCCGGTGACAAAATGTTCCACAGACACCCCATGCACAACTCCACCGGGGAAGGTGCCAGACAGGAGTTCTCCTGGTAGTTTTTACACTACCTTGGTAGGCATCTGAAAGACACCACAAAAGTTGTTCTTCCTGCTTTCTGGGCTGAGATGGGGAACAGCTGAATTTTGGACTCGGCTGGTGACAAAATGTTCCAAACACACCCCCTGCACAACTCCACCACGGAAGGTGCCAGACAGGAGTTCTGGTAGTTTTTACATTGCTCCGGTAGGCATCTGAAAGACACCACAAAAGTTGTTCTACCTGCTTTCTGGGCTGAGATGGGGAAACGCTGAATTTTGGACTCCGCTGGTGACAAAATGTTCCAAACACACCCCATGCACAACTCCACTGGGGAAGGTGCCAGACAGGAGTTCTCCTGGTAGTTTTTACACTACCTTGGTAGGCATCTGAAAGACACCACAAAAGTTGTTCTACCTGCTTTCTGGGCTGAGATGGGGAACCGCTGAATTTTGGAGTCGGCCGGTGACAAAATGTTCCAAACACACCCCATGCACAACTCCACCGGGGAAGGTGCCAGACAGGAGTTCTCTTGGTAGTTTTTACACTACCTTGGTAGGCATCTGAAAGACACCACAAAAGTTGTTCTACCTGCTTTCTGGGCTGAGATGGGGAATCGCTGAATTTTGGACTCGGCCGGTGACAAAATGTTCCAAACACACCCCATGCACAACTCCACCGGGGAAGGTGCCAGGCAGGAGTTCTCTTGGTAGTTTTTACACTACCTTGGTAGGCAGCTGAAAGGCACCACAAAAGTTGTTCTACCTGCTTTCTGGGCTGAGATGGGGAACCGCTGAATTTTGGACTCGGCTGGTGACAAAATGTTCCAAACACACCCCCTGCACAACTCCACCACGGAAGGTGCCAGACAGGAGTTCTCCTGGTAGTTTTTACACTACCTTGGTAGGCAGCTGAAAGACACCACAAAAGTTGTTCTACCTGCTTTCTGGGCTGAGATGGGGAATCGCTGAATTTTGGACTCGGCCGGTGACAAAATGTTCCAAACACACCCCATGCACAACTCCACGGGGGAAGGTGCCAGACAGGAGTTCTGTTGGTAGTTTTTACACTACCTTGGTAGGCAGCTGAAAGGCACCACAAAAGTTGTTCTACCTGCTTTCTGGGCTGAGATGGGGAAACGCTGAATTTTGGACTCGGCCGGTGACAAAATGTTCCAAACACACCCCATGCACAACTCCACCACGGAAGGTGCCAGACAGGAGTTCTCTTAGTAGTTTTTACACTACCTTGGTAGACATCTGAAAGACACCACAAAAGTTGTTCTACCTGCTTTCTGGGCTGAGATGGGGAACAGATGAATTTTGGAGTCGGCTGGTGACAAAATGTTCCAAACACACCCCATGCACAACTCCACCGGGGAAGGTGCCAGACAGGAGTTCTCCTGGTAGTTTTTACATTGCTCCGGTAGGCATCTGAAAGACACCACAAAAGTTGTTCTACCTGCTTTCTGGGCTGAGATGGGGAACAGCTGAATTTTGGACTCGGCCGGTGACAAAATGTTCCACAGACACCCCATGCACAACTCCACCGGGGAAGGTGCCAGACAGGAGTTCTCCTGGTAGTTTTTACACTACCTTGGTAGGCATCTGAAAGACACCACAAAAGTTGTTCTTCCTGCTTTCTGGGCTGAGATGGGGAACAGCTGAATTTTGGACTCGGCTGGTGACAAAATGTTCCAAACACACCCCCTGCACAACTCCACCACGGAAGGTGCCAGACAGGAGTTCTGGTAGTTTTTACATTGCTCCGGTAGGCATCTGAAAGACACCACAAAAGTTGTTCTACCTGCTTTCTGGGCTGAGATGGGGAAACGCTGAATTTTGGACTCCGCTGGTGACAAAATGTTCCAAACACACCCCCTGCACAACTCCACCGGGGAAGGTGCCAGACAGGAGTTCTCTTGATAGTTTTTACACTACCTTGGTAGGCACCTGAAAGGCACCACAAAAGTTGTTCTACCTGCTTTCTGGGCTGAGATGGGGAACCGCTGAATTTTGGAGTCGCCCGGTGACAAAATGTTCCAAAGACACCCCCTGCACAACTCCACCGGGGAAGGTGCCAGACAGGAGTTTTCTTGATAGATTTTACATTGCTCTGGTAGGCACCTCAAAGACACCACAAAACTCGTTCTACCTGCTTTCTGGGCTGAGATGGGGAACCGCTGAATTTTGGACTCGGCCGGTGACAAAATGTTCCAAAGACACCCCATGCACAACTCCACCGGGGAAGGTGCCAGACAGGAGTTCTGTTGGTAGTTTTTACACTACCTTGGTAGGCAGCTGAAAGGCACCACAAAAGTTGTTCTACCTGCTTTCTGGGCTGAGATGGGGAAACGCTGAATTTTGGACTCGGCCGGTGACAAAATGTTCCAAACACACCCCATGCACAACTCCACCACGGAAGGTGCCAGACAGGAGTTCTCTTAGTAGTTTTTACACTACCTTGGTAGACATCTGAAAGACACCACAAAAGTTGTTCTACCTGCTTTCTGGGCTGAGATGGGGAACAGATGAATTTTGGAGTCGGCTGGTGACAAAATGTTCCAAACACACCCCATGCACAACTCCACCGGGGAAGGTGCCAGACAGGAGTTCTCCTGGTAGTTTTTACACTACCTTGGTAGGCAGCTGAAAGACACCACAAAAGTTGTTCTACCTGCTTTCTGGGCTGAGATGGGGAACAGCTGAATTTTGGACTCGGCCGGTGACAAAATGTTCCACAGACACCCCATGCACAACTCCACCGGGGAAGGTGCCAGACAGGAGTTCTCCTGGTAGTTTTTACACTACCTTGGTAGGCATCTGAAAGACACCACAAAAGTTGTTCTTCCTGCTTTCTGGGCTGAGATGGGGAACAGCTGAATTTTGGACTCGGCTGGTGACAAAATGTTCCAAACACACCCCCTGCACAACTCCACCACGGAAGGTGCCAGACAGGAGTTCTGGTAGTTTTTACATTGCTCCGGTAGGCATCTGAAAGACACCACAAAAGTTGTTCTACGTGCTTTCTGGGCTGAGATGGGGAAACGCTGAATTTTGGACTCCGCTGGTGACAAAATGTTCCAAACACACCCCCTGCACAACTCCACCGGGGAAGGTGCCAGACAGGAGTTCTCTTGATAGTTTTTACACTACCTTGGTAGGCACCTGAAAGGCACCACAAAAGTTGTTCTACCTGCTTTCTGGGCTGAGATGGGGAACCGCTGAATTTTGGAGTCGGCTGGTGACAAAATGTTCCAAACACACCCTATGCACAACTCCACCGGGGAAGGTGCCAGACAAGAGTTGTCTTGATAGTTTTTACACTACCTTGGTAGGCATCTGAAAGGCACCAGAAAACTTGTTCTACCTGCTTTCTGGGCTGAGATGGGGAACCGCTGAATTTTGGAGTCGGCCGGTGACAAAATGTTCCACAGACACCCCATGCACAACTCCACCGGGGAAGGTGCCAGACAGGAGTTTTCTTGATAGATTTTACATTGCTCTGGTAGGCACCTCAAAGACACCACAAAACTCGTTCTACCTGCTTTCTGGGCTGAGATGGGGAACCGCTGAATTTTGGACTCGGCCGGTGACAAAATGTTCCAAAGACACCCCATGCACAACTCCACCGGGGAAGGTGCCAGACAGGAGTTCTCCTGGTAGTTTTTACACTACCTTGGTAGGCATCTGAAAGACACCACAAAAGTTGTTCTACCTGCTTTCTGGGCTGAGATGGGGAACAGCTGAATTTTGGACTCGGCTGGTGTTCAAAATTTTAATAAATACACCCCATGCACAACTCCACTAGCGAAGGTGCCAGGAACGAATTCTGTTGGTAGGTTTTACATTGCTCCGGTAGGCAGCTGAAAGGCACCACAAAAGTTGTTCTACCTGCTTTCTGGGCTGAGATGGGGAATCGCTGAATTTTGGACTCGGCCGGTGACAAAATGTTCCAAACACCCCATGCACAACTCCACCGGGGAAGGTGCCAGACAGGAGTTGTCTTAGTAGTTTTTACACTACCTTGGTAGGCATCTGAAAGACACCACAAAAGTTGTTCTACCTGCTTTCTGGGCTGAGATGGGGAACAGCTGAATTTTGGACTCGGCCGGTGACAAAATGTTCCAAACACACCCCCTGCACAACTCCACCGGGGAAGGTGCCAGGCAGGAGTTCTCCTGGTAGTTTTTACATTGCTCCGGTAGGCATCTGAAAGACACCACAAAAGTTGTTCTACCTGCTTTCTGGGCTGAGATGGGGAATCGCTGAATTTTGGAGTCGGCTGCTGACAAAATGTTCCACAGACACCCCATGCACAACTCCACCGGGGAAGGTGCCAGGAACGAATTCTGTTGGTAGTTTTTACACTACCTTGGTAGGCAGCTGAAAGGCACAAGAAAAGAAGTTGTACCTGCTTTGTGGGCTGAGATGGGGAACCGCTGAATTTTGGAGTCGGCCGGTGACAAAATGTTCCAAACACACCCCATGCACAACTCCACCGGGGAAGGTGCCAGACAGGAGTTCTCTTGGTAGTTTTTACACTACCTTGGTAGGCAGCTGAAAGGCACCACAAAAGTTGTTCTACCTGCTTTCTGGGCTGAGATGGGGAACCGCTGAATTTTGGACTCGGCCGGTGACAAAATGTTCCAAACACACCCCATGCAAAACTCCACCGGGGAAGGTGCCAGACAGGAGTTCTCCTGGTAGTTTTTACATTGCTCCGGTAGGCATCTGAAAGACACCACAAAAGTTGTTCTACCTGCTTTCTGGGCTGAGATGGGGAATCGCTGAATTTTGGAGTCGGCTGGTGACAAAATGTTCCAAACACACCCCCTGCACAACTCCACCGGGGAAGGTGCCAGACAGGAGTTCTCTTGGTAGTTTTTACACTACCTTGGTAGGCATCTGAAAGACATCACAAAAGTTGTTCTACCTGCTTTCTGGGCTGAGATGGGGAAACGCTGAATTTTGGAGTCGGCTGGTGACAAAATGTTCCAAACACACCCCCTGCACAACTCCACCGGGGAAGGTGCCAGACAGGAGTTGTCTTAGTAGTTTTTACACTACCTTGGTAGGCAGCTGAAAGACACCACAAAGTTGTTCTACCTGCTTTCTGGGCTGAGATGGGGAATCGCTGAATTTTGGAGTCGGCTGCTGACAAAATGTTCCACAGACACCCCATGCACAACTCCACCGGGGAAGGTGCCAGGAACGAATTCTGTTGGTAGTTTTTACACTACCTTGGTAGGCAGCTGAAAGGCACAAGAAAAGAAGTTGTACCTGCTTTGTGGGCTGAGATGGGGAACCGCTGAATTTTGGAGTCGGCCGGTGACAAAATGTTCCAAACACACCCCATGCACAACTCCACCGGGGAAGGTGCCAGACAGGAGTTCTCTTGGTAGTTTTTACACTACCTTGGTAGGCAGCTGAAAGGCACCACAAAAGTTGTTCTACCTGCTTTCTGGGCTGAGATGGGGAACCGCTGAATTTTGGACTCGGCCGGTGACAAAATGTTCCAAACACACCCCATGCAAAACTCCACCGGGGAAGGTGCCAGACAGGAGTTCTCCTGGTAGTTTTTACATTGCTCCGGTAGGCATCTGAAAGACACCACAAAAGTTGTTCTACCTGCTTTCTGGGCTGAGATGGGGAATCGCTGAATTTTGGAGTCGGCTGGTGACAAAATGTTCCAAACACACCCCATGCACAACTCCACTAGCGAAGGTGCCAGACAGGAGTTCTCTTGGTAGTTTTTACACTACCTTGGTAGGCAGCTGAAAGGCACCACAAAAGTTGTTCTACCTGCTTTCTGGGCTGAGATGGGGAAACGCTGAATTTTGGACTCGGCCGGTGACAAAATGTTCCAAACACACCCCATGCACAACTCCACCGGGGAAGGTGCCAGACAGGAGTTCTCCTGGTAGTTTTTACACTACCTTGGTAGGCATCTGAAAGGCACCACAAAAGTTGTTCTTCCTGCTTTCTGGGCTGAGATGGGGAACCGCTGAATTTTGGACTCGGCCGGTGACAAAATGTTCCAAACACACCCCATGCAAAACTCCACCGGGGAAGGTGCCAGACAGGAGTTCTCCTGGTAGTTTTTACACTACCTTGGTAGGCATTTGAAAGGCACCACAAAAGTTGTTCTTCCTGCTTTCTGGGCTGAGATGGGGAAACGCTGAATTTTGGAGTCGGCCGGTGACAAAATGTTCCAAACACACCCCATGCACAATTCCACCGGGGAAGGTGCCAGACAGGAGTTCTCTTGGTAGTTTTTACACTACCTTGGTAGGCAGCTGAAAGGCACCACAAAAGTTGTTCTACCTGCTTTCTGGGCTGAGATGGGGAAACGCTGAATTTTGGACTCGGCTGGTGACAAAATGTTCCAAACACACCCCATGCACAACTCCACCGGGGAAGGTGCCAGACAGGAGTTCTCCTGGTAGTTTTTACACTACCTTGGTAGGCAGCTGAAAGACACCACAAAAGTTGTTCTACCTGCTTTCTGGGCTGAGATGGGGAACCGCTGAATTTTGGACTCGGCCGGTGACAAAATGTTCCAAACACACCCCATGCACAACTCCACCGGGGAAGGTGCCAGACAGGAGTTCTCCTGGTAGTTTTTACACTACCTTGGTAGGCAGCTGAAAGGCACCACAAAAGTTGTTCTACCTGCTTTCTGGGCTGAGATGGGGAAACGCTGAATTTTGGAGTCGGCCGGTGACAAAATGTTCCAAACACCCCATGCACAACTCCACCGGGGAAGGTGCCAGACAGGAGTTGTCTTAGTAGTTTTTACACTACCTTGGTAGGCATCTGAAAGACATCACAAAAGTTGTTCTACCTGCTTTCTGGGCTGAGATGGGGAACAGCTGAATTTGGGACTCGGCTGGTGTACAAAATTTTAATAAATACACCCCATGCAAAACTCCACCGGGGAAGGTGCCAGGAACGAATTCTGTTGGTAGGTTTTACATTGCTCCGGTAGGCATCTGAAAGACACCACAAAAGTTGTTCTACCTGCTTTCTGGGCTGAGATGGGGAACCGCTGAATTTTGGACTCCGCTGGTGACAAAATGTTCCAAACACACCCCATGCACAACTCCACCGGGGAAGGTGCCAGACAGGAGTTCTCTTAATAGATTTTACATTGCTCTGGTAGGCACCTCAAAGACACCACAAAACTCGTTCTACCTGCTTTCTGGGCTGAGATGGGGAACCACTGAATTTTAGAGTCGGCTGGTGACAAAATGTTCCAAACACACCCTATGCACAACTCCACCGGGGAAGGTGCCAGACAAGAGTTCTCTTGATAGTTTTTACACTACCTTGGTAGGCATCTGAAAGACACCACAAAAGTTGTTCTACCTGCTTTCTGGGCTGAGATGGGGAAACGCTGAATTTTGGACTCGGCTGGTGACAAAATGTTCCAAACACACCCCATGCACAACTCCACCGGGGAAGGTGCCAGACAGGAGTTCTCCTGGTAGATTTTACACTACCTTGGTAGGGAGCTGAAAGGCAGCACAAAAGTTGTTCTACCTGCTTTCTGGGCTGAGATGGGGAACCGCTGAATTTTGGAGTCGGCCGTTGACAAAATGTTCCAAACACACCCCATGCACAACTCCACCGGGGAAGGTGCCAGACAGGAGTTCTCTTGGTAGTTTTTACACTACCTTGGTAGGCATCTGAAAGACACCACAAAAGTTGTTCTACCTGCTTTCTGGGCTGAGATGGGGAATCGCTGAATTTTGGACTCGGCCGGTGACAAAATGTTCCAAACACACCCCCTGCACAACTCCACCGGGGAAGGTGCCAGACAGGAGTTCTCTTGGTAGTTTTTACACTACCTTGGTAGGCAGCTGAAAGGCACCACAAAAGTTGTTCTACCTGCTTTCTGGGCTGAGATGGGGAACCGCTGAATTTTGGACTCGGCTGGTGACAAAATGTTCCAAACACACCCCATGCACAACTCCACCGGGGAAGGTGCCAGACAGGAGTTCTCCTGGTAGTTTTTACACTACCTTGGTAGGCATCTGAAAGACACTACAAAAGTTGTTCTACCTGCTTTCTGGGCTGAGATGGGGAATCGCTGAATTTTGGACTCGGCCGGTGACAAAATGTTCCAAACACCCCATGCACAACTCCACCGGGGAAGGTGCCAGACAGGAGTTGTCTTAGTAGTTTTTACACTACCTTGGTAGGCATCTGAAAGACATCACAAAAGTTGTTCTACCTGCTTTCTGGGCTGAGATGGGGAAACGCTGAATTTTGGAGTCGGCTGGTGACAAAATGTTCCAAACACACCCCCTGCACAACTCCACCGGGGAAGGTGCCAGACAGGAGTTGTCTTAGTAGTTTTTACACTACCTTGGTAGGCAGCTGAAAGACACCACAAAGTTGTTCTACCTGCTTTCTGGGCTGAGATGGGGAATCGCTGAATTTTGGAGTCGGCTGCTGACAAAATGTTCCACAGACACCCCATGCACAACTCCACCGGGGAAGGTGCCAGGAACGAATTCTGTTGGTAGTTTTTACACTACCTTGGTAGGCAGCTGAAAGGCACAAGAAAAGAAGTTGTACCTGCTTTGTGGGCTGAGATGGGGAACCGCTGAATTTTGGAGTCGGCCGGTGACAAAATGTTCCAAACACACCCCATGCACAACTCCACCGGGGAAGGTGCCAGACAGGAGTTCTCTTGGTAGTTTTTACACTACCTTGGTAGGCAGCTGAAAGGCACCACAAAAGTTGTTCTACCTGCTTTCTGGGCTGAGATGGGGAACCGCTGAATTTTGGACTCGGCCGGTGACAAAATGTTCCAAACACACCCCATGCACAACTCCACCGGGGAAGGTGCCAGACAGGAGTTCTCCTGGTAGTTTTTACATTGCTCCGGTAGGCATCTGAAAGACACCACAAAAGTTGTTCTACCTGCTTTCTGGGCTGAGATGGGGAATCGCTGAATTTTGGAGTCGGCTGGTGACAAAATGTTCCAAACACACCCCATGCACAACTCCACCGGGGAAGGTGCCAGACAGGAGTTCTCTTGGTAGTTTTTACACTACCTTGGTAGGCAGCTGAAAGGCACCACAAAAGTTGTTCTACCTGCTTTCTGGGCTGAGATGGGGAAACGCTGAATTTTGGACTCGGCTGGTGACAAAATGTTCCAAACACACCCCATGCACAACTCCACCGGGGAAGGTGCCAGACAGGAGTTCTCCTGGTAGTTTTTACACTACCTTGGTAGGCATTTGAAAGGCACCACAAAAGTTGTTCTACCTGCTTTCTGGGCTGAGATGGGGAACAGCTGAATTTTGGAGTCGGCTGGTGACAAAATGTTCCAAACACACCCCATGCACAACTCCACCGGGGAAGGTGCCAGACAGGAGTTGTCTTAGTAGTTTTTACACTACCTTGGTAGGCATCTGAAAGACATCACAAAAGTTGTTCTACCTGCTTTCTGGGCTGAGATGGGGAAACGCTGAATTTTGGAGTCGGCTGGTGACAAAATGTTCCAAACACACCCCATGCACAACTCCACCGGGGAAGGTGCCAGACAGGAGTTCTCCTGGTAGTTTTTACACTACCTTGGTAGGCATCTGAAAGACACGACAAAAGTTGTTCTACCTGCTTTCTGGGCTGAGATGGGGAACCGCTGAATTTTGGACTCGGCTGGTGACAAAATGTTCCAAACACACCCCATGCACAACTCCACCGGGGAAGGTGCCAGACAGGAGTTCTCCTGGTAGTTTTTACACTACCTTGGTAGGCAGCTGAAAGGCACCACAAAAGTTGTTCTTCCTGCTTTCTGGGCTGAGATGGGGAAGAGCTGAATTTTGGAGTCGGCCGGTGACAAAATGTTCCAAACACACCCCATGCACAACTCCACCGGGGAAGGTGCCAGACAGGAGTTCTCTTGGTAGTTTTTACACTACCTTGGTAGGCAGCTGAAAGGCACCACAAAAGTTGTTCTTCCTGCTTTCTGGGCTGAGATGGGGAACCGCTGAATTTTGGACTCGGCCGGTGACAAAATGTTCCAAACACACCCCATGCAAAACTCCACCGGGGAAGGTGCCAGACAGGAGTTCTCCTGGTAGTTTTTACATTGCTCCGGTAGGCATCTGAAAGACACCACAAAAGTTGTTCTACCTGCTTTCTGGGCTGAGATGGGGAATCGCTGAATTTTGGAGTCGGCTGGTGACAAAATGTTCCAAACACACCCCATGCACAACTCCACCGGGGAAGGTGCCAGACAGGAGTTCTCCTGGTAGATTTTACACTACCTTGGTAGGCAGCTGAAAGGGACCACAAAAGTTGTTCTACCTGCTTTCTGGGCTGAGATGGGGAACCGCTGAATTTTGGACTCGGCTGGTGACAAAATGTTCCAAACACACCCCATGCACAACTCCACCGGGGAAGGTGCCAGACAGGAGTTCTCCTGGTAGTTTTTACACTACCTTGGTAGGCATCTGAAAGGCACCACAAAAGTTGTTCTTCCTGCTTTCTGGGCTGAGATGGGGAACCGCTGAATTTTGGAGTCGGCCGGTGACAAAATGTTCCAAACACACCCCATGCACAACTCCACCGGGGAAGGTGCCAGACAGGAGTTCTCTTGGTAGTTTTTACACTACCTTGGTAGGCAGCTGAAAGGCACCACAAAAGTTGTTCTACCTGCTTTCTGGGCTGAGATGGGGAACCGCTGAATTTTGGACTCGGCCGGTGACAAAATGTTCCAAACACACCCCATGCACAACTCCACCGGGGAAGGTGCCAGACAGGAGTTCTCCTGGTAGTTTTTACATTGCTCCGGTAGGCATCTGAAAGACACCACAAAAGTTGTTCTACCTGCTTTCTGGGCTGAGATGGGGAATCGCTGAATTTTGGAGTCGGCTGGTGACAAAATGTTCCAAACACACCCCATGCACAACTCCACCGGGGAAGGTGCCAGACAGGAGTTCTCTTAGTAGTTTTTACACTACCTTGGTAGGCAGCTGAAAGGCACCACAAAAGTTGTTCTACCTGCTTTCTGGGCTGAGATGGGGAAACGCTGAATTTTGGACTCGGCTGGTGACAAAATGTTCCAAACACACCCCATGCACAACTCCACCGGGGAAGGTGCCAGACAGGAGTTCTCCTGGTAGTTTTTACACTACCTTGGTAGGCATTTGAAAGGCACCACAAAAGTTGTTCTTCCTGCTTTCTGGGCTGAGATGGGGAACCGCTGAATTTTGGAGTCGGCCGGTGACAAAATGTTCCAAACACACCCCATGCACAATTCCACCGGGGAAGGTGCCAGACAGGAGTTCTCTTGGTAGTTTTTACACTACCTTGGTAGGCAGCTGAAAGGCACCACAAAAGTTGTTCTACCTGCTTTCTGGGCTGAGATGGGGAAACGCTGAATTTTGGACTCGGCTGGTGACAAAATGTTCCAAACACACCCCATGCACAACTCCACCGGGGAAGGTGCCAGACAGGAGTTCTCCTGGTAGTTTTTACACTACCTTGGTAGGCATCTGAAAGACACGACAAAAGTTGTTCTACCTGCTTTCTGGGCTGAGATGGGGAACCGCTGAATTTTGGACTCGGCCGGTGACAAAATGTTCCAAACACACCCCATGCACAACTCCACCGGGGAAGGTGCCAGACAGGAGTTCTCCTGGTAGTTTTTACATTACCTTGGTAGGCAGCTGAAAGGCACCACAAAAGTTGTTCTACCTGCTTTCTGGGCTGAGATGGGGAAACGCTGAATTTTGGAGTCGGCCGGTGACAAAATGTTCCAAACACCCCATGCACAACTCCACCGGGGAAGGTGCCAGACAGGAGTTGTCTTAGTAGTTTTTACACTACCTTGGTAGGCATCTGAAAGACATCACAAAAGTTGTTCTACCTGCTTTCTGGGCTGAGATGGGGAAACGCTGAATTTTGGAGTCGGCTGGTGACAAAATGTTCCAAACACACCCCATGCACAACTCCACCGGGGAAGGTGCCAGACAGGAGTTCTCCTGGTAGTTTTTACACTACCTTGGTAGGCATCTGAAAGACACGACAAAAGTTGTTCTACCTGCTTTCTGGGCTGAGATGGGGAACCGCTGAATTTTGGACTCGGCTGGTGACAAAATGTTCCAAACACACCCCATGCACAACTCCACCGGGGAAGGTGCCAGACAGGAGTTCTCCTGGTAGTTTTTACACTACCTTGGTAGGCAGCTGAAAGGCACCACAAAAGTTGTTCTTCCTGCTTTCTGGGCTGAGATGGGGAAGAGCTGAATTTTGGAGTCGGCCGGTGACAAAATGTTCCAAACACACCCCATGCACAACTCCACCGGGGAAGGTGCCAGACAGGAGTTCTCTTGGTAGTTTTTACACTACCTTGGTAGGCAGCTGAAAGGCACCACAAAAGTTGTTCTTCCTGCTTTCTGGGCTGAGATGGGGAACCGCTGAATTTTGGACTCGGCCGGTGACAAAATGTTCCAAACACACCCCATGCAAAACTCCACCGGGGAAGGTGCCAGACAGGAGTTCTCCTGGTAGTTTTTACATTGCTCCGGTAGGCATCTGAAAGACACCACAAAAGTTGTTCTACCTGCTTTCTGGGCTGAGATGGGGAATCGCTGAATTTTGGAGTCGGCTGGTGACAAAATGTTCCAAACACACCCCATGCACAACTCCACCGGGGAAGGTGCCAGACAGGAGTTCTCCTGGTAGTTTTTACACTACCTTGGTAGGCAGCTGAAAGGGACCACAAAAGTTGTTCTACCTGCTTTCTGGGCTGAGATGGGGAACCGCTGAATTTTGGACTCGGCTGGTGACAAAATGTTCCAAACACACCCCATGCACAACTCCACCGGGGAAGGTGCCAGACAGGAGTTCTCTTGGTAGTTTTTACACTACCTTGGTAGGCATCTGAAAGGCACCACAAAAGTTGTTCTTCCTGCTTTCTGGGCTGAGATGGGGAACCGCTGAATTTTGGAGTCGGCCGGTGACAAAATGTTCCAAACACACCCCATGCACAACTCCACCGGGGAAGGTGCCAGACAGGAGTTCTCTTGGTAGTTTTTACACTACCTTGGTAGGCAGCTGAAAGGCACCACAAAAGTTGTTCTTCCTGCTTTGTGGGCTGAGATGGGGAACTGCTGAATTTTGGACTCGGCCGGTGACAAAATGTTCCAAACACACCCCATGCACAACTCCACCGGGGAAGGTGCCAGACAGGAGTTCTCCTGGTAGTTTTTACATTGCTCCGGTAGGCATCTGAAAGACACCACAAAAGTTGTTCTACCTGCTTTCTGGGCTGAGATGGGGAATCGCTGAATTTTGGAGTCGGCTGGTGACAAAATGTTCCAAACACACCCCATGCACAACTCCACCGGGGAAGGTGCCAGACAGGAGTTCTCCTGGTAGATTTTACACTACCTTGGTAGGCAGCTGAAAGGGACCACAAAAGTTGTTCTACCTGCTTTCTGGGCTGAGATGGGGAACCGCTGAATTTTGGACTCGGCTGGTGACAAAATGTTCCAAACACACCCCATGCACAACTCCACCGGGGAAGGTGCCAGACAGGAGTTCTCCTGGTAGTTTTTACACTACCTTGGTAGGCATCTGAAAGGCACCACAAAAGTTGTTCTTCCTGCTTTCTGGGCTGAGATGGGGAACCGCTGAATTTTGGAGTCGGCCGGTGACAAAATGTTCCAAACACACCCCATGCACAACTCCACCGGGGAAGGTGCCAGACAGGAGTTCTCTTGGTAGTTTTTACACTACCTTGGTAGGCAGCTGAAAGGCACCACAAAAGTTGTTCTTCCTGCTTTGTGGGCTGAGATGGGGAACCGCTGAATTTTGGACTCGGCCGGTGACAAAATGTTCCAAACACACCCCATGCAAAACTCCACCGGGGAAGGTGCCAGACAGGAGTTCTCCTGGTAGTTTTTACATTGCTCCGGTAGGCATCTGAAAGACACCACAAAAGTTGTTCTACCTGCTTTCTGGGCTGAGATGGGGAATCGCTGAATTTTGGAGTCGGCTGGTGACAAAATGTTCCAAACACACCCCATGCACAACTCCACCGGGGAAGGTGCCAGACAGGAGTTCTCTTGGTAGTTTTTACACTACCTTGGTAGGCATCTGAAAGACACCACAAAAGTTGTTCTACGTGCTTTCTGGGCTGAGATGGGGAAACGCTGAATTTTGGAGTCGGCTGGTGACAAAATGTTCCAAACACACCCCATGCACAACTCCACCGGGGAAGGTGCCAGACAGGAGTTCTCGTGGTAGTTTTTACACTACCTTGGTAGGCATTTGAAAGGCACCACAAAAGTTGTTCTTCCTGCTTTCTGGGCTGAGATGGGGAACCGCTGAATTTTGGACTCGGCCGGTGACAAAATGTTCCAAACACACCCCATGCAAAACTCCACCGGGGAAGGTGCCAGACAGGAGTTCTCCTGGTAGTTTTTACACTACCTTGGTAGGCATTTGAAAGGCACCACAAAAGTTGTTCTTCCTGCTTTCTGGGCTGAGATGGGGAACCGCTGAATTTTGGACTCGGCCGGTGACAAAATGTTCCAAACACACCCCCTGCACAACTCCACCGGGGAAGGTGCCAGACAGGAGTTCTCTTGGTAGTTTTTACACTACCTTGGTAGGCAGCTGAAAGGCACCACAAAAGTTGTTCTACCTGCTTTCTGGGCTGAGATGGGGAAACGCTGAATTTTGGACTCGGCTGGTGACAAAATGTTCCAAACACACCCCATGCACAACTCCACCGGGGAAGGTGCCAGACAGGAGTTCTCCTGGTAGTTTTTACACTACCTTGGTAGGCATTTGAAAGGCACCACAAAAGTTGTTCTTCCTGCTTTCTGGGCTGAGATGGGGAACCGCTGAATTTTGGAGTCGGCCGGTGACAAAATGTTCCAAACACACCCCATGCACAACTCCACCGGGGAAGGTGCCAGACAGGAGTTCTCTTGGTAGTTTTTACACTACCTTGGTAGGCATCTGAAAGACACCACAAAAGTTGTTCTACCTGCTTTCTGGGCTGAGATGGGGAACCGCTGAATTTTGGACTCGGCTGGTGACAAAATGTTCCAAACACACCCCCTGCACAACTCCACCGGGGAAGGTGCCAGACAGGAGTTCTCCTGGTAGTTTTTACATTGCTCCGGTAGGCACCTGAAAGACACCACAAAAGTTGTTCTACCTGCTTTCTGGGCTGAGATGAGGAACAGCTGAATTTTGGAGTCGGCTGGTGGCAAAATGTTCCAAACACACCCCATGCACAACTCCACCGGGGAAGGTGCCAGACAGGAGTTCTCCTGGTAGTTTTTACACTACCTTGGTAGGCATCTGAAAGACACCACAAAAGTTGTTCTACCTGCTTTCTGGGCTGAGATGGGGAACCGCTGAATTTTGGAGTCGGCCGTTGACAAAATGTTCCAAACACACCCCATGCACAACTCCACCGGGGAAGGTGCCAGACAGGAGTTCTCTTGGTAGTTTTTACACTACCTTGGTAGGCATCTGAAAGACACCACAAAAGTTGTTCTACCTGCTTTCTGGGCTGAGATGGGGAATCGCTGAATTTTGGACTCGGCCGGTGACAAAATGTTCCAAACACACCCCATGCACAACTCCACCGGGGAAGGTGCCAGGCAGGAGTTCTCTTGGTAGTTTTTACACTACCTTGGTAGGCAGCTGAAAGGCACCACAAAAGTTGTTCTACCTGCTTTCTGGGCTGAGATGGGGAATCGCTGAATTTTGGAGTCGGCTGGTGACAAAATGTTCCAAACACACCCCATGCACAACTCCACCGGGGAAGGTGCCAGACAGGAGTTCTCCTGGTAGTTTTTACATTGCTCCGGTAGGCATCTGAAAGACACCACAAAAGTTGTTCTACCTGCTTTCTGGGCTGAGATGGGGAACCGCTGAATTTTGGACTCGGCCAGTGAAAAAATGTTCCAAAGACACCCCATGCACAACTCCACTAGCGAAGGTGCCAGACAGGAGTTCTCCTGGTAGTTTTTACACTACCTTGGTAGGCACCTGAAAGGCACCACAAAAGTTGTTCTACCTGCTTTCTGGGCTGAGATGGGGAACCGCTGAATTTTGGACTCGGCCGGTGACAAAATGTTCCAAACACACCCCATGCACAACTCCACCGGGGAAGGTGCCAGACAGGAGTTCTCTTGGTAGTTTTTACACTACCTTGGTAGGCAGCTGAAAGGCACCACAAAAGTTGTTCTACCTGCTTTCTGGGCTGAGATGGGGAACAGCTGAATTTTGGAGTCGGCCGGTGACAAAATGTTCCAAACACACCCCATGCACAACTCCACCGGGGAAGGTGCCAGACAGGAGTTCTCTTGGTAGTTTTTACACTACCTTGGTAGGCATCTGAAAGGCACCACAAAAGTTGTTCTACCTGCTTTCTGGGCTGAGATGGGGAACCGCTGAATTTTGGAGTCGGCCGGTGACAAAATGTTCCAAACACACCCCCTGCACAACTCCACCGGGGAAGGTGCCAGACAGGAGTTCTCCTGGTAGTTTTTACATTGCTCCGGTAGGCATCTGAAAGACACCACAAAAGTTGTTCTACCTGCTTTCTGGGCTGAGATGGGGAAACGCTGAATTTTGGAGTCGGCCGGTGACAAAATGTTCCAAACACACCCCATGCACAACTCCACCGGGGAAGGTGCCAGACAGGAGTTCTCCTGGTAGATTTTACACTACCTTGGTAGGGAGCTGAAAGGCAGCACAAAAGTTGTTCTACCTGCTTTCTGGGCTGAGATGGGGAACCGCTGAATTTTGGACTCGGCCGGTGACAAAATGTTCCAAACACACCCCCTGCACAACTCCACCGGGGAAGGTGCCAGACAGGAGTTCTCCTGGTAGTTTTTACACTACCTTGGTAGGCACCAGAAAGGCACCACAAAAGTTGTTCTACCTGCTTTCTGGGCTGACATGGGGAATCGCTGAATTTTGGACTCGGCCGGTGACAAAATGTTCCAAACACCCCATGCACAACTCCACCGGGGAAGGTGCCAGACAGGAGTTGTCTTAGTAGTTTTTACACTACCTTGGTAGGCATCTGAAAGACATCACAAAAGTTGTTCTACCTGCTTTCTGGGCTGAGATGGGGAAACGCTGAATTTTGGAGTCGGCTGGTGACAAAATGTTCCAAACACACCCCATGCACAACTCCACCGGGGAAGGTGCCAGACAGGAGTTCTCTTGGTAGTTTTTACACTACCTTGGTAGGCAGCTGAAAGGCACCACAAAAGTTGTTCTACCTGCTTTGTGGGCTGAGATGGGGAACCGCTGAATTTTGGAGTCGGCTGGTGACAAAATGTTCCAAACACACCCCATGCACAACTCCACCACGGAAGGTGCCAGACAGGAGTTCTCCTGGTAGTTTTTACACTACCTTGGTAGGCATCTGAAAGACACCACAAAAGTTGTTCTTCCTGCTTTCTGGGCTGAGATGGGGAACAGCTGAATTTTGGACTCGGCTGGTGACAAAATGTTCCAAAGACACCCCATGCACAACTCCACCGGGGAAGGTGCCAGACAGGAGTTCTCTTGGTAGATTTTACACTACCTTGGTAGGGAGCTGAAAGGCACCACAAAAGTTGTTCTACCTGCTTTCTGGGCTGAGATGGGGAACCGCTGAATTTTGGAGTCGGGCGGTGACAAAATGTTCCGAACACACCCCATGCACAACTCCACTAGCGAAGGTGCCAGGGACGAGCTCTCTTGGTAGTTTTTACATTGCTCCGGTAGGCATCAAAAGGACACCACAAAAGTTGTTCTACCTGCTTTCTGGGCTGAGATGGGGAATCGCTGAATTTTGGACTCGGCCGGTGACAAAATGTTCCAAAGACACCCCATGCACAACTCCACCGGGGAAGGTGCCAGACAGGAGTTCTCTTGGTAGTTTTTACACTACCTTGGTAGGCATTTGAAAGGCACCACAAAAGTTGTTCTACCTGCTTTCTGGGCTGAGATGGGGAATCGCTGAATTTTGGAGTCGGCTGGTGACAAAATGTTCCAAACACACCCCATGCACAACTCCACCGGGGAAGGTGCCAGACAGGAGTTCTCCTGGTAGTTTTTACATTGCTCCGGTAGGCATCTGAAAGACACCACAAAAGTTGTTCTACCTGCTTTCTGGGCTGAGATGGGGAACCGCTGAATTTTGGACTCGGCCGGTGACAAAATGTTCCAAACACACCCCATGCAAAACTCCACCGGGGAAGGTGCCAGACAGGAGTTCTCCTGGTAGTTTTTACATTGCTCCGGTAGGCATCTGAAAGACACCACAAAAGTTGTTCTACCTGCTTTCTGGGCTGAGATGGGGAATCGCTGAATTTTGGAGTCGGCTGGTGACAAAATGTTCCAAACACACCCCATGCACAACTCCACCGGGGAAGGTGCCAGACAGGAGTTCTCTTGGTAGTTTTTACACTACCTTGGTAGGCATCTGAAAGACACCACAAAAGTTGTTCTACCTGCTTTCTGGGCTGAGATGGGGAAACGCTGAATTTTGGAGTCGGCTGGTGACAAAATGTTCCAAACACACCCCATGCACAACTCCACCGGGGAAGGTGCCAGACAGGAGTTCTCGTGGTAGTTTTTACACTACCTTGGTAGGTATTTGAAAGGCACCACAAAAGTTGTTCTTCCTGCTTTCTGGGCTGAGATGGGGAACCGCTGAATTTTGGACTCGGCCGGTGACAAAATGTTCCAAACACACCCCATGCAAAACTCCACCGGGGAAGGTGCCAGACAGGAGTTCTCCTGGTAGTTTTTACACTACCTTGGTAGGCATTTGAAAGGCACCACAAAAGTTGTTCTTCCTGCTTTCTGGGCTGAAATGGGGAACCGCTGAATTTTGGAGTCGGCCGGTGACAAAATGTTCCAAACACACCCCCTGCACAACTCCACCGGGGAAGGTGCCAGACAGGAGTTCTCCTGGTAGTTTTTACACAACCTTGGTAGGCAGCTGAAAGGCACCACAAAAGTTGTTCTACCTGCTTTCTGGGCTGAGATGGGGAAACGCTGAATTTTGGAGTCGGCTGGTGACAAAATGTTCCAAACACACCCCATGCACAACTCCACCGGGGAAGGTGCCAGACAGGAGTTCTCCTGGTAGTTTTTACACTACCTTGGTAGGCATTTGAAAGGCACCACAAAAGTTGTTCTTCCTGCTTTCTGGGCTGAGATGGGGAACCGCTGAATTTTGGAGTCGGCCGGTGACAAAATGTTCCAAACACACCCCATGCACAACTCCACCGGGGAAGGTGCCAGACAGGAGTTCTCTTGGTAGTTTTTACACTACCTTGGTAGGCATCTGAAAGACACCACAAAAGTTGTTCTACCTGCTTTCTGGGCTGAGATGGGGAAACGCTGAATTTTGGACTCGGCTGGTGACAAAATGTTCCAAACACACCCCCTGCACAACTCCACCGGGGAAGGTGCCAGACAGGAGTTCTCCTGGTAGTTTTTACATTGCTCCGGTAGGCACCTGAAAGACACCACAAAAGTTGTTCTACCTGCTTTCTGGGCTGAGATGAGGAACAGCTGAATTTTGGAGTCGGCTGGTGGCAAAATGTTCCAAACACACCCCATGCACAACTCCACCGGGGAAGGTGCCAGACAGGAGTTCTCCTGGTAGTTTTTACACTACCTTGGTAGGCATCTGAAAGACACCACAAAAGTTGTTCTACCTGCTTTCTGGGCTGAGATGGGGAACCGCTGAATTTTGGAGTCGGCCGGTGACAAAATGTTCCAAACACACCCCATGCACAACTCCACCGGGGAAGGTGCCAGACAGGAGTTCTCTTGGTAGTTTTTACACTACCTTGGTAGGCATCTGAAAGACACCACAAAAGTTGTTCTACCTGCTTTCTGGGCTGAGATGGGGAATCGCTGAATTTTGGACTCGGCCGGTGACAAAATGTTCCAAACACACCCCATGCACAACTCCACCGGGGAAGGTGCCAGGCAGGAGTTCTCTTGGTAGTTTTTACACTACCTTGGTAGGCAGCTGAAAGGCACCACAAAAGTTGTTCTACCTGCTTTCTGGGCTGAGATGGGGAATCGCTGAATTTTGGACTCGGCTGGTGACAAAATGTTCCAAACACACCCCATGCACAACTCCACCGGGGAAGGTGCCAGACAGGAGTTCTCCTGGTAGTTTTTACATTGCTCCGGTAGGCATCTGAAAGACACCACAAAAGTTGTTCTACCTGCTTTCTGGGCTGAGATGGGGAACCGCTGAATTTTGGAGTCGGCCAGTGAAAAAATGTTCCAAAGACACCCCATGCACAACTCCACTAGCGAAGGTGCCAGACAGGAGTTCTCCTGGTAGTTTTTACACTACCTTGGTAGGCACCTGAAAGGCACCACAAAAGTTGTTCTACCTGCTTTCTGGGCTGAGATGGGGAACCGCTGAATTTTGGACTCGGCCGGTGACAAAATGTTCCAAACACACCCCATGCAAAACTCCACCGGGGAAGGTGCCAGACAGGAGTTCTCCTGGTAGTTTTTACACTACCTTGGTAGGCATTTGAAAGGCACCACAAAAGTTGTTCTTCCTGCTTTCTGGGCTGAAATGGGGAACCGCTGAATTTTGGACTCGGCCGGTGACAAAATGTTCCAAACACACCCCCTGCACAACTCCACCGGGGAAGGTGCCAGACAGGAGTTCTCCTGGTAGTTTTTACACAACCTTGGTAGGCAGCTGAAAGGCACCACAAAAGTTGTTCTACCTGCTTTCTGGGCTGAGATGGGGAAACGCTGAATTTTGGAGTCGGCTGGTGACAAAATGTTCCAAACACACCCCATGCACAACTCCACCGGGGAAGGTGCCAGACAGGAGTTCTCCTGGTAGTTTTTACACTACCTTGGTAGGCATTTGAAAGGCACCACAAAAGTTGTTCTTCCTGCTTTCTGGGCTGAGATGGGGAACCGCTGAATTTTGGAGTCGGCCGGTGACAAAATGTTCCAAACACACCCCATGCACAACTCCACCGGGGAAGGTGCCAGACAGGAGTTCTCTTGGTAGTTTTTACACTACCTTGGTAGGCATCTGAAAGACACCACAAAAGTTGTTCTACCTGCTTTCTGGGCTGAGATGGGGAAACGCTGAATTTTGGACTCGGCTGGTGACAAAATGTTCCAAACACACCCCCTGCACAACTCCACCGGGGAAGGTGCCAGACAGGAGTTCTCCTGGTAGTTTTTACATTGCTCCGGTAGGCACCTGAAAGACACCACAAAAGTTGTTCTACCTGCTTTCTGGGCTGAGATGAGGAACAGCTGAATTTTGGAGTCGGCTGGTGGCAAAATGTTCCAAACACACCCCATGCACAACTCCACCGGGGAAGGTGCCAGACAGGAGTTCTCCTGGTAGTTTTTACACTACCTTGGTAGGCATCTGAAAGACACCACAAAAGTTGTTCTACCTGCTTTCTGGGCTGAGATGGGGAACCGCTGAATTTTGGAGTCGGCCGGTGACAAAATGTTCCAAACACACCCCATGCACAACTCCACCGGGGAAGGTGCCAGACAGGAGTTCTCTTGGTAGTTTTTACACTACCTTGGTAGGCATCTGAAAGACACCACAAAAGTTGTTCTACCTGCTTTCTGGGCTGAGATGGGGAATCGCTGAATTTTGGACTCGGCCGGTGACAAAATGTTCCAAACACACCCCATGCACAACTCCACCGGGGAAGGTGCCAGGCAGGAGTTCTCTTGGTAGTTTTTACACTACCTTGGTAGGCAGCTGAAAGGCACCACAAAAGTTGTTCTACCTGCTTTCTGGGCTGAGATGGGGAATCGCTGAATTTTGGACTCGGCTGGTGACAAAATGTTCCAAACACACCCCATGCACAACTCCACCGGGGAAGGTGCCAGACAGGAGTTCTCCTGGTAGTTTTTACATTGCTCCGGTAGGCATCTGAAAGACACCACAAAAGTTGTTCTACCTGCTTTCTGGGCTGAGATGGGGAACCGCTGAATTTTGGAGTCGGCCAGTGAAAAAATGTTCCAAAGACACCCCATGCACAACTCCACTAGCGAAGGTGCCAGACAGGAGTTCTCCTGGTAGTTTTTACACTACCTTGGTAGGCACCTGAAAGGCACCACAAAAGTTGTTCTACCTGCTTTCTGGGCTGAGATGGGGAACCGCTGAATTTTGGACTCGGCCGGTGACAAAATGTTCCAAACACACCCCATGCACAACTCCACCGGGGAAGGTGCCAGACAGGAGTTCTCTTGGTAGTTTTTACACTACCTTGGTAGGCATCTGAAAGGCACCACAAAAGTTGTTCTACCTGCTTTCTGGGCTGAGATGGGGAACCGCTGAATTTTGGAGTCGGCCGGTGACAAAATGTTCCAAACACACCCCCTGCACAACTCCACCGGGGAAGGTGCCAGACAGGAGTTCTCCTGGTAGTTTTTACATTGCTCCGGTAGGCATCTGAAAGACACCACAAAAGTTGTTCTACCTGCTTTCTGGGCTGAGATGGGGAAACGCTGAATTTTGGACTCGGCCGGTGACAAAATGTTCCAAACACACCCCATGCACAACTCCACCGGGGAAGGTGCCAGACAGGAGTTCTCCTGTAGTTTTTACATTGCTCCGGTAGGCATCTGAAAGACACCACAAAAGTTGTTCTACCTGCTTTCTGGGCTGAGATGGGGAATCGCTGAATTTTGGACTCGGCTGGTGACAAAATGTTCCAAACACACCCCCTGCACAACTCCACCGGGTAAGGTGCCAGACAGGAGTTCTCCTGGTAGATTTTACACTACCTTGGTAGGGAGCTGAAAGGCAGCACAAAAGTTGTTCTACCTGCTTTCTGGGCTGAGATGGGGAATCGCTGAATTTTGGACTCGGCCGGTGACAAAATGTTCCAAACACACCCCCTGCACAACTCCACCGGGGAAGGTGCCAGACAGGAGTTCTCCTGGTAGTTTTTACACTACCTTGGTAGGCACCAGAAAGGCACCACAAAAGTTGTTCTACCTGCTTTCTGGGCTGACATGGGGAATCGCTGAATTTTGGACTCGGCCGGTGACAAAATGTTCCAAACACCCCATGCACAACTCCACCGGGGAAGGTGCCAGACAGGAGTTGTCTTAGTAGTTTTTACACTACATTGGTAGGCATCTGAAAGACATCACAAAAGTTGTTCTACCTGCTTTCTGGGCTGAGATGGGGAAACGCTGAATTTTGGACTCGGCTGGTGACAAAATGTTCCAAACACACCCCATGCACAACTCCACCGGGGAAGGTGCCAGACAGGAGTTCTCTTGGTAGTTTTTACACTACCTTGGTAGGCAGCTGAAAGGCACCACAAAAGTTGTTCTACCTGCTTTGTGGGCTGAGATGGGGAACCGCTGAATTTTGGAGTCGGCTGGTGACAAAATGTTCCAAACACACCCCATGCACAACTCCACCGGGGAAGGTGCCAGACAGGAGTTCTCCTGGTAGTTTTTACACTACCTTGGTAGGCAGCTGAAAGGCACCACAAAAGTTGTTCTACCTGCTTTCTGGGCTGAGATGGGGAACCGCTGAATTTTGGAGTCGGGCGGTGACAAAATGTTCCGAACACACCCCCTGCACAACTCCACTAGCGAAGGTTCCAGGGACGAGCTCTGTTGGTAGTTTTTACATTGCTCCGGTAGGCATCAAAAGGACACCACAAAAGTTGTTCTACCTGCTTTCTGGGCTGAGATGGGGAATCGCTGAATTTTGGACTCGGCCGGTGACAAAATGTTCCAAAGACACCCCATGCACAACTCCACCGGGGAAGGTGCCAGGCAGGAGTTCTCTTGGTAGTTTTTACACTACCTTGGTAGGCATTTGAAAGGCACCACAAAAGTTGTTCTACCTGCTTTCTGGGCTGAGATGGGGAATCGCTGAATTTTGGAGTCGGCTGGTGACAAAATGTTCCAAACACACCCCATGCACAACTCCACCGGGGAAGGTGCCAGACAGGAGTTCTCCTGGTAGTTTTTACATTGCTCCGGTAGGCATCTGAAAGACACCACAAAAGTTGTTCTACCTGCTTTCTGGGCTGAGATGGGGAACCGCTGAATTTTGGACTCGGCCAGTGACAAAATGTTCCAAAGACACCCCATGCACAAGTCCACTAGCGAAGGTGCCAGACAGGAGTTCTCCTGGTAGTTTTTACACTACCTTGGTAGGCACCTGAAAGGCACCACAAAAGTTGTTCTACCTGCTTTCTGGGCTGAGATGGGGAACCGCTGAATTTTGGAGTCGGCCGGTGACAAAATGTTCCAAACACACCCCATGCACAACTCCACTAGCGAAGGTGCCAGGGACGAGATCTGTTGGTAGTTTTTACATTGCTCCGGTAGGCATCAAAAGGACACCACAAAAGTTGTTCTACCTGCTTTCTGGGCTGAGATGGGGAACCGCTTAATTTTGGAGTCGGCCGGTGACAAAATGTTCCAAACACACCCCATGCACAACTCCACCGGGGAAGGTGCCAGACAGGAGTTCTCTTGGTAGTTTTTACACTACCTTGGTAGGCAGCTGAAAGGCACCACAAAAGTTGTTCTACCTGCTTTCTGGGCTGAGATGGGGAACCGCTGAATTTTGGAGTCGGCCGGTGACAAAATGTTCCAAACACACCCCATGCACAACTCCACCGGGGAAGGTGCCAGGCAGGAGTTCTCTTGGTAGTTTTTACACTACCTTGGTAGGCATCTGAAAGGCACCACAAAAGTTGTTCTACCTGCTTTCTGGGCTGAGATGGGGAATCGCTGAATTTTGGACTCGGCCGGTGACAAAATGTTCCAAACACACCCCATGCACAACTCCACCGGGGAAGGTGCCAGACAGGAGTTCTCCTGGTAGTTTTTACATTGCTCCGGTAGGCATCTGAAAGACACCACAAAAGTTGTTCTACCTGCTTTCTGGGCTGAGATGGGGAACCGCTGAATTTTGGAGTCGGCCGGTGACAAAATGTTCCAAACACACCCCCTGCACAACTCCACCGGGGAAGGTGCCAGACAGGAGTTCTCCTGTAGTTTTTACATTGCTCCGGTAGGCATCTGAAAGACACCACAAAAGTTGTTCTACCTGCTTTCTGGGCTGAGATGGGGAACCGCTGAATTTTGGAGTCGGCCGGTGACAAAATGTTCCAAACACACCCCATGCACAACTCCACCGGGGAAGGTGCCAGACAGGAGTTCTCTTGGTGGTTTTTACACTACCTTGGTAGGCAGCTGAAAGGCACCACAAAAGTTGTTCTACCTGCTTTCTGGGCTGAGATGGGGAACCGCTGAATTTTTGGACTCGGCTGGTGACAAAATATTCCGAACACACCCCATGCACAACTCCACCGGGGAAGGTGCCAGACAGGAGTTCTCCTGTAGTTTTTACATTGCTCCGGTAGGCATCTGAAAGACACCACAAAAGTTGTTCTACCTGCTTTCTGGGCTGAGATGGGGAAACGCTGAATTTTGGACTCCGCTGGTGACAAAATGTTCCAAACACACCCCCTGCACAACTCCACCGGGTAAGGTGCCAGACAGGAGTTCTCCTGGTAGATTTTACACTACCTTGGTAGGGAGCTGAAAGGCAGCACAAAAGTTGTTCTACCTGCTTTCTGGGCTGAGATGGGGAATCGCTGAATTTTGGACTCGGCCGGTGACAAAATGTTCCAAACACACCCCCTGCACAACTCCACCGGGGAAGGTGCCAGACAGGAGTTCTCCTGGTAGTTTTTACACTACCTTGGTAGGCATCTGAAAGGCACCACAAAAGTTGTTCTACCTGCTTTCTGGGCTGACATGGGGAATCGCTGAATTTTGGACTCGGCCGGTGACAAAATGTTCCAAACACCCCATGCACAACTCCACCGGGGAAGGTGCCAGACAGGAGTTGTCTTAGTAGTTTTTACACTACATTGGTAGGCATCTGAAAGACATCACAAAAGTTGTTCTACCTGCTTTCTGGGCTGAGATGGGGAAACGCTGAATTTTGGAGTCGGCTGGTGACAAAATGTTCCAAACACACCCCATGCACAACTCCACCGGGGAAGGTGCAAGACAGGAGTTCTCTTGGTAGTTTTTACACTACCTTGGTAGGCAGCTGAAAGGCACCACAAAAGTTGTTCTACCTGCTTTGTGGGCTGAGATGGGGAACCGCTGAATTTTGGAGTCGGCTGGTGACAAAATGTTCCAAACACACCCCATGCACAACTCCACCACGGAAGGTGCCAGACAGGAGTTCTCCTGGTAGTTTTTACACTACCTTGGTAGGCAGCTGAAAGGCACCACAAAAGTTGTTCTACCTGCTTTCTGGGCTGAGATGGGGAACCGCTGAATTTTGGAGTCGGGCGGTGACAAAATGTTCCGAACACACCCCCTGCACAACTCCACTAGCGAAGGTGCCAGGGACGAGCTCTCTTGGTAGTTTTTACATTGCTCCGGTAGGCATCAAAAGGACACCACAAAAGTTGTTCTACCTGCTTTCTGGGCTGAGATGGGGAATCGCTGAATTTTGGACTCGGCCGGTGACAAAATGTTCCAAAGACACCCCATGCACAACTCCACCGGGGAAGGTGCCAGGCAGGAGTTCTCTTGGTAGTTTTTACACTACCTTGGTAGGCATTTGAAAGGCACCACAAAAGTTGTTCTACCTGCTTTCTGGGCTGAGATGGGGAATCGCTGAATTTTGGACTCGGCCGGTGACAAAATGTTCCAAACACACCCCATGCACAACTCCACCGGGGAAGGTGCCAGACAGGAGTTCTCCTGGTAGTTTTTACATTGCTCCGGTAGGCACCTGAAAGGCACCACAAAAGTTGTTCTACCTGCTTTCTGGGCTGAGATGGGGAACCGCTGAATTTTGGACTCGGCCAGTGACAAAATGTTCCAAAGACACCCCATGCACAACTCCACTAGCGAAGGTGCCAGACAGGAGTTCTCCTGGTAGTTTTTACACTACCTTGGTAGGCACCTGAAAGGCACCACAAAAGTTGTTCTACCTGCTTTCTGGGCTGAGATGGGGAACCGCTGAATTTTGGAGTCGGCCGGTGACAAAATGTTCCGAAAACACCCCATGCACAACTCCACTAGCGAAGGTGCCAGGGACGAGATCTGTTGGTAGTTTTTACATTGCTCCGGTAGGCATCAAAAGGACACCACAAAAGTTGTTCTACCTGCTTTCTGGGCTGAGATGGGGAACCGCTTAATTTTGGAGTCGGCCGGTGACAAAATGTTCCAAACACACCCCATGCACAACTCCACCGGGGAAGGTGCCAGACAGGAGTTCTCTTGGTAGTTTTTACACTACCTTGGTAGGCAGCTGAAAGGCACCACAAAAGTTGTTCTACCTGCTTTCTGGGCTGAGATGGGGAACCGCTGAATTTTGGAGTCGGCCGGTGACAAAATGTTCCAAACACACCCCATGCACAACTCCACCGGGGAAGGTGCCAGGCAGGAGTTCTCTTGGTAGTTTTTACACTACCTTGGTAGGCATCTGAAAGGCACCACAAAAGTTGTTCTACCTGCTTTCTGGGCTGAGATGGGGAATCGCTGAATTTTGGACTCGGCCGGTGACAAAATGTTCCAAACACACCCCATGCACAACTCCACCGGGGAAGGTGCCAGACAGGAGTTCTCCTGGTAGTTTTTACATTGCTCCGGTAGGCATCTGAAAGACACCACAAAAGTTGTTCTACCTGCTTTCTGGGCTGAGATGGGGAACCGCTGAATTTTGGAGTCGGCCGGTGACAAAATGTTCCAAACACACCCCATGCACAACTCCACCGGGGAAGGTGCCAGACAGGAGTTCTCTTGGTGGTTTTTACACTACCTTGGTAGGCAGCTGAAAGGCACCACAAAAGTTGTTCTACCTGCTTTCTGGGCTGAGATGGGGAACCGCTGAATTTTGGAGTCGGCCGGTGACAAAATGTTCCAAAGACACCCCATGCACAACTCCACCGGGGAAGGTGCCAGGCAGGAGTTCTCTTTGTAGTTTTTACACTACCTTGGTAGGCATTTGAAAGGCACCACAAAAGTTGTTCTACCTGCTTTCTGGGCTGAGATGGGGAACCGCTGAATTTTGGAGTCGGCTGGTGACAAAATGTTCCAAACACACCCCATGCACAACTCCACCGGGGAAGGTGCCAGACAGGAGTTCTCTTGGTAGTTTTTACATTGCTCCGGTAGGCAGCTGAAAGACACCACAAAAGTTGTTCTACCTGCTTTCTGGGCTGAGATGAGGAACAGCTGAATTTTGGACTCGGCCGGTGACAAAATGTTCCAAACACACCCCCTGCACAACTCCACCGGGGAAGGTGCCAGACAGGAGTTCTCTTAGTAGTTTTTACACTACCTTGGTAGGCAGCTGAAAGGCACCACAAAAGTAGTTCTACCTGCTTTCTGGGCTGAGATGGGGAACCGCTGAATTTTGGAGTCGGCCGGTGACAAAATTTTCCAAACACACCCAATGCACAACTCCACTAGCGAAGGTGCCAGACAGGAGTTCTCCTGGTAGTTTTTACACTACCTTGGTAGGCACCTGAAAGGCACCACAAAAGTTGTTCTACCTGCTTTCTGGGCTGAGATGGGGAATCGCTGAATTTTGGACTCGGCCGGTGACAAAATGTTCCAAACACACCCCATGCACAACTCCACCACGGAAGGTGCCAGACAGGAGTTCTCCTCGTAGTTTTTACACTACCTTGGTAGGCATTTGAAAGACACCACAAAAGTTGTTCTACCTGCTTTCTGGGCTTAGATGGGGAACCGCTGAATTTTGGAGTCGGCCGGTGACAAAATGTTCCGAACACACCCCATGCACAACTCCACTAGCGAAGGTGCCAGGGACGAGCTCTGTTGGTAGTTTTTACATTGCTCCGGTAGGCATCAAAAGGACACCACAAAAGTTGTTCTACCTGCTTTCTGGGCTGAGATGGGGAATCGCTGAATTTTGGAGTCGGCCTGTGACAAAATGTTCCAAAGACATCCCATGCACAACTCCACCGGGGAAAGTGCCAGGCAGGAGTTCTCTTGGTAGTTTTTACACTACCTTGGTAGGCATCTGAAAGGCACCACAAAAGTTGTTCTACCTGCTTTCTGGGCTGAGATGGGGAATCGCTGAATTTTGGAGTCGGCTGGTGACAAAATGTTCCAAAGACACCCCATGCACAACTACACCGGGGAAGGTGCCAGACAGGAGTTCTCCTGGTAGTTTTTACATTGCTCCGGTAGGCATCTGAAAGACACCACAAAAGTTGTTCTACCTGCTTTCTGGGCTGAGATGGGGAAACGCTGAATTTTGGACTCGGCCAGTGACAAAATGTTCCAAAGACACCCCATGCACAACTCCACCGGGGAAGGTGCCAGGCAGGAGTTCTCCTGGTAGATTTTACACTACCTTGGTAGGCACCTGAAAGGCACCACAAAAGTTGTTCTACCTGCTTTCTGGGCTGAGATGGGGAACCGCTGAATTTTGGAGTCGGCCGGTGACAAAATGTTCCAAACACACCCCATGCACAACTCCACCGGGGAAGGTGCCAGGCAGGAGTTCTCTTGGTAGTTTTTACACTACCTTGGTAGGCAGCTGAAAGGCACCACAAAAGTTGTTCTACCTGCTTTCTAGGCTGAGATGGGGAACCGCTGAATTTTGGACTCGGCTGGTGACAAAATGTTCCGAACACACCCCATGCACAACTCCACCGGGGAAGGTGCCAGACAGGAGTTCTCCTGGTAGTTTTTACATTGCTCCGGTAGGCATCTGAAAGACACCACAAAAGTTGTTCTACCTGCTTTCTGGGCTGAGATGGGGAACCGCTGAATTTTGGACTCGGCCAGTGACAAAATGTTCCAAAGACACCCCATGCACAACTCCACTAGCGAAGGTGCCAGACAGGAGTTCTCCTGGTAGTTTTTACACTACCTTGGTAGGCACCTGAAAGGCACCACAAAAGTTGTTCTACCTGCTTTCTGGGCTGAGATGGGGAACCGCTGAATTTTGGACTCGGCCGGTGACAAAATGTTCCAAACACACCCCCTGCACAACTCCACCGGGGAAGGTGCCAGACAGGAGTTCTCTTAGTAGTTTTTACACTACCTTGGTAGGCAGCTGAAAGGCACCACAAAAGTTGTTCTACCTGCTTTCTGGGCTGAGATGGGGAACCGCTGAATTTTGGACTCGGCCGGTGACAAAATGTTCCAAACACACCCCATGCACAACTCCACCGGGGAAGGTGCCAGGCAGGAGTTCTCTTGGTAGTTTTTACACTACCTTGGTAGGCATCTGAAAGGCACCACAAAAGTTGTTCTACCTGCTTTCTGGGCTGAGATGGGGAATCGCTTAATTTTGGACTCGGCCGGTGACAAAATGTTCCAAACACACCCCCTGCACAACTCCACCGGGGAAGGTGCCAGACAGGAGTTCTCCTGGTAGTTTTTACATTGCTCCGGTAGGCATCTGAAAGACACCACAAAAGTTGTTCTACCTGCTTTCTGGGCTGAGATGGGGAAACGCTGAATTTTGGACTCGGCCGGTGACAAAATGTTCCAAACACACCCCCTGCACAACTCCATCGGGGAAGGTGCCAGACAGGAGTTCTCCTGTAGTTTTTACATTGCTCCGGTAGGCATCTGAAAGACACCACAAAAGTTGTTCTACCTGCTTTCTGGGCTGAGATGGGGAACAGCTGAATTTTTGGACTCGGCTGGTGACAAAATATTCCGAACACACCCCATGCACAACTCCACCGGGGAAGGTGCCAGACAGGAGTTCTCCTGTAGTTTTTACATTGCTCCGGTAGGCATCTGAAAGACACCACAAAAGTTGTTCTACCTGCTTTCTGGGCTGAGATGGGGAACCGCTGAATTTTGGAGTCGGCCGGTGACAAAATGTTCCAAACACACCCCATGCACAACTCCACCGGGGAAGGTGCCAGACAGGAGTTCTCTTGGTAGTTTTTACACTACCTTGGTAGGCACCTGAAAGGCACCACAAAAGTTGTTCTACCTGCTTTCTGGGCTGAGATGGGGAACCGCTGAATTTTGGAGTCGGCCGGTGACAAAATGTTCCGAACACACCCCATGCACAACTCCACTAGCGAAGGTGCCAGGGACGAGCTCTGTTGGTAGTTTTTACATTGCTCCGGTAGGCATCAAAAGGACACCACAAAAGTTGTTCTACCTGCTTTCTGGGCTGAGATGGGGAACAGCTGAATTTTGGACTCGGCTGGTGACAAAATGTTCCAAACACACCCCCTGCACAACTCCACCACGGAAGGTGCCAGACAGGAGTTCTGGTAGTTTTTACATTGCTCCGGTAGGCATCTGAAAGACACCACAAAAGTTGTTCTACCTGCTTTCTGGGCTGAGATGGGGAAACGCTGAATTTTGGACTCCGCTGGTGACAAAATGTTCCAAACACACCCCCTGCACAACTCCACCGGGGAAGGTGCCAGACAGGAGTTCTCTTGATAGTTTTTACACTACCTTGGTAGGCACCTGAAAGGCACCACAAAAGTTGTTCTACCTGCTTTCTGGGCTGAGATGGGGAACCGCTGAATTTTGGAGTCGGCTGGTGACAAAATGTTCCAAACACACCCTATGCACAACTCCACCGGGGAAGGTGCCAGACAAGAGTTGTCTTGATAGTTTTTACACTACCTTGGTAGGCATCTGAAAGGCACCACAAAAGTTGTTCTACCTGCTTTCTGGGCTGAGATGGGGAACCGCTGAATTTTGGAGTCGGCCGGTGACAAAATGTTCCACAGACACCCCATGCACAACTCCACCGGGGAAGGTGCCAGACAGGAGTTTTCTTGATAGATTTTACATTGCTCTGGTAGGCACCTCAAAGACACCACAAAACTCGTTCTACCTGCTTTCTGGGCTGAGATGGGGAACCGCTGAATTTTGGACTCGGCCGGTGACAAAATGTTCCAAAGACACCCCATGCACAACTCCACCGGGGAAGGTGCCAGACAGGAGTTCTCTTAATAGTTTTTACACTACCTTGGTAGGCATCTGAAAGACACCACAAAAGTTGTTCTACCTGCTTTCTGGGCTGAGATGGGGAACAGCTGAATTTTGGACTCGGCTGGTGTTCAAAATTTTAATAAATACACCCCATGCACAACTCCACTAGCGAAGGTGCCAGGAACGAATTCTGTTGGTAGGTTTTACATTGCTCCGGTAGGCAGCTGAAAGGCACCACAAAAGTTGTTCTACCTGCTTTCTGGGCTGAGATGGGGAATCGCTGAATTTTGGACTCGGCCGGTGACAAAATGTTCCAAACACCCCATGCACAACTCCACCGGGGAAGGTGCCAGACAGGAGTTGTCTTAGTAGTTTTTACACTACCTTGGTAGGCATCTGAAAGACACCACAAAAGTTGTTCTACCTGCTTTCTGGGCTGAGATGGGGAACAGCTGAATTTTGGACTCGGCTGGTGACAAAATGTTCCAAACACACCCCCTGCACAACTCCACCGGGGAAGGTGCCAGGCAGGAGTTCTCTTGGTAGTTTTTACATTGCTCCGGTAGGCACCTGAAAGGCACCACAAAAGTTGTTCTACCTGCTTTCTGGGCTGAGATGGGGAAACGCTGAATTTTGGACTCCGCTGGTGACAAAATGTTCCAAACACACCCCCTGCACAACTCCACCGGGGAAGGTGCCAGACAGGAGTTCTCTTGATAGTTTTTACACTACCCTGGTAGGCACCTGAAAGACACCACAAAACTCGTTCTACCTGCTTTCTGGGCTGAGATGGGGAACCGCTGAATTTTGGAGTCGGCTGGTGACAAAATGTTCCAAACACACCCTATGCACAACTCCACCGGGGAAGGTGCCAGACAAGAGTTGTCTTGATAGTTTTTACACTACCTTGGTAGGCATCTGAAAGGCACCACAAAAGTTGTTCTACCTGCTTTCTGGGCTGAGATGGGGAACCGCTGAATTTCGGAGTCGGCCGGTGACAAAATGTTCCACAGACACCCCATGCACAACTCCACCGGGGAAGGTGCCAGACAGGAGTTTTCTTGATAGATTTTACATTGCTCTGGTAGGCACCTCAAAGACACCACAAAACTCGTTCTACCTGCTTTCTGGGCTGAGATGGGGAACCGCTGAATTTTGGACTCGGCCGGTGACAAAATGTTCCAAAGACACCCCATGCACAACTCCACCGGGGAAGGTGCCAGACAGGAGTTCTCTTAGTAGTTTTTACACTACCTTGGTAGGCATCTGAAAGACACCACAAAAGTTGTTCTACCTGCTTTCTGGGCTGAGATGGGGAACAGCTGAATTTTGGACTCGGCTGGTGTACAAAATTTTAATAAATACACCCCATGCACAACTCCACTAGCGAAGGTGCCAGGAACGAATTCTGTTGGTAGGTTTTACATTGCTCCGGTAGGCAGCTGAAAGGCACCACAAAAGTTGTTCTACCTGCTTTCTGGGCTGAGATGGGGAACCGCTGAATTTTGGAGTCGGCTGGTGACAAAATGTTCCAAACACACCCCATGCACAACTCCACCGGGGAAGGTGCCAGACAGGAGTTCTCTTAATAGATTTTACATTGCTCTGGTAGGCACCTCAAAGACACCACAAAACTCGTTCTACCTGCTTTCTGGGCTGAGATGGGGAACCGCTGAATTTTAGAGTCGGCTGGTGACAAAATGTTCCAAACACACCCTATGCACAACTCCACCGGGGAAGGTGCCAGACAAGAGTTCTCTTGATAGTTTTTACACTACCTTGGTAGGCATCTGAAAGACACCACAAAAGTTGTTCTACCTGCTTTCTGGGCTGAGATGGGGAAACGCTGAATTTTGGACTCGGCTGGTGACAAAATGTTCCAAACACACCCCATGCACAACTCCACCGGGGAAGGTGCCAGACAGGAGTTCTCCTGGTAGTTTTTACACTACCTTGGTAGGCATCTGAAAGACTCCACAAAAGTTGTTCTACCTGCTTTCTGGGCTGAGATGGGGAACCGCTGAATTTTGGAGTCGGCCGGTGACAAAATGTTCCAAACACACCCCATGCACAACTCCACCGGGGAAGGTGCCAGACAGGAGTTCTCTTGGTAGTTTTTACACTACCTTGGTAGGCATCTGAAAGACACCACAAAAGTTGTTCTACCTGCTTTCTGGGCTGAGATGGGGAATCGCTGAATTTTGGACTCGGCCGGTGACAAAATGTTCCAAACACACCCCCTGCACAACTCCACCGGGGAAGGTGCCAGACAGGAGTTCTCTTGGTAGTTTTTACACTACCTTGGTAGGCAGCTGAAAGGCACCACAAAAGTTGTTCTACCTGCTTTCTGGGCTGAGATGGGGAACCGCTGAATTTTGGACTCGGCTGGTGACAAAATGTTCCAAACACACCCCATGCACAACTCCACCACGGAAGGTGCCAGACAGGAGTTCTCCTGGTAGTTTTTACACTACCTTGGTAGGCAGCTGAAAGACACCACAAAAGTTGTTCTACCTGCTTTCTGGGCTGAGATGGGGAAACGCTGAATTTTGGACTCGGCTGGTGACAAAATGTTCCAAACACACCCCATGCACAACTCCACCGGGGAAGGTGCCAGACAGGAGTTCTCCTGGTAGTTTTTACACTACCTTGGTAGGCAGCTGAAAGACTCCACAAAAGTTGTTCTACCTGCTTTCTGGGCTGAGATGGGGAAACGCTGAATTTTGGAGTCGGCCGTTGACAAAATGTTCCAAACACACCCCATGCACAACTCCACCGGGGAAGGTGCCAGACAGGAGTTCTCTTAGTAGTTTTTACACTACCTTGGTAGGCATCTGAAAGACACCACAAAAGTTGTTCTACCTGCTTTCTGGGCTGAGATGGGGAATCGCTGAATTTTGGACTCGGCCGGTGACAAAATGTTCCAAACACACCCCCTGCACAACTCCACCGGGGAAGGTGCCAGACAGGAGTTCTCTTGGTAGTTTTTACACTACCTTGGTAGGCAGCTGAAAGGCACCACAAAAGTTGTTCTACCTGCTTTCTGGGCTGAGATGGGGAACCGCTGAATTTTGGAGTCGGCTGGTGACAAAATGTTCCAAACACACCCCATGCACAACTCCACCACGGAAGGTGCCAGACAGGAGTTCTCCTGGTAGTTTTTACACTACCTTGGTAGGCAGCTGAAAGACACCACAAAAGTTGTTCTACCTGCTTTCTGGGCTGAGATGGGGAACCGCTGAATTTTGGAGTCGGCCGGTGACAAAATGTTCCAAACACACCCCATGCACAACTCCACCGGGGAAGGTGCCAGACAGGAGTTCTCTTGGTAGTTTTTACACTACCTTGGTAGGCAGCTGAAAGGCACCACAAAAGTTGTTCTACCTGCTTTCTGGGCTGAGATGGGGAACCGCTGAATTTTGGACTCGGCCGGTGACAAAATGTTCCAAACACACCCCATGCAAAACTCCACCGGGGAAGGTGCCAGACAGGAGTTCTCCTGGTAGTTTTTACATTGCTCCGGTAGGCATCTGAAAGACACCACAAAAGTTGTTCTACCTGCTTTCTGGGCTGAGATGGGGAATCGCTGAATTTTGGAGTCGGCTGGTGACAAAATGTTCCAAACACACCCCATGCACAACTCCACCGGGGAAGGTGCCAGACAGGAGTTCTCGTGGTAGTTTTTACACTACCTTGGTAGGCATTTGAAAGGCACCACAAAAGTTGTTCTTCCTGCTTTCTGGGCTGAGATGGGGAACCGCTGAATTTTGGACTCGGCCGGTGACAAAATGTTCCAAACACACCCCATGCAAAACTCCACCGGGGAAGGTGCCAGACAGGAGTTCTCCTGGTAGTTTTTACACTACCTTGGTAGGCATTTGAAAGGCACCACAAAAGTTGTTCTTCCTGCTTTCTGGGCTGAGATGGGGAACCGCTGAATTTTGGAGTCGGCCGGTGACAAAATGTTCCAAACACACCCCATGCACAATTCCACCGGGGAAGGTGCCAGACAGGAGTTCTCTTGGTAGTTTTTACACTACCTTGGTAGGCAGCTGAAAGACACCACAAAAGTTGTTCTACCTGCTTTCTGGGCTGAGATGGGGAAACGCTGAATTTTGGACTCGGCTGGTGACAAAATGTTCCAAACACACCCCATGCACAACTCCACTGGGGAAGGTGCCAGACAGGAGTTCTCCTGGTAGTTTTTACACTACCTTGGTAGGCATCTGAAAGACACCACAAAAGTTGTTCTACCTGCTTTCTGGGCTGAGATGGGGAACCGCTGAATTTTGGACTCGGCCGGTGACAAAATGTTCCAAACACACCCCATGCACAACTCCACCGGGGAAGGTGCCAGACAGGAGTTCTCTTGGTAGTTTTTACACTACCTTGGTAGGCAGCTGAAAGGCACCACAAAAGTTGTTCTTCCTGCTTTCTGGGCTGAGATGGGGAAACGCTGAATTTTGGAGTCGGCCGGTGACAAAATGTTCCAAACACACCCCCTGCACAACTCCACCGGGGAAGGTGCCAGACAGGAGTTGTCTTAGTAGTTTTTACACTACCTTGGTAGGCATCTGAAAGACATCACAAAAGTTGTTCTACCTGCTTTCTGGGCTGAGATGGGGAAACGCTGAATTTTGGAGTCGGCTGGTGACAAAATGTTCCAAACACACCCCATGCACAACTCCACCGGGGAAGGTGCCAGACAGGAGTTCTCCTGGTAGTTTTTACACTACCTTGGTAGGCAGCTGAAAGGGACCACAAAAGTTGTTCTACCTGCTTTCTGGGCTGAGATGGGGAACCGCTGAATTTTGGACTCGGCTGGTGACAAAATGTTCCAAACACACCCCATGCACAACTCCACCGGGGAAGGTGCCAGACAGGAGTTCTCCCGGTAGTTTTTACACTACCTTGGTAGGCAGCTGAAAGGCACCACAAAAGTTGTTCTTCCTGCTTTCTGGGCTGAGATGGGGAAACGCTGAATTTTGGAGTCGGCCGGTGACAAAATGTTCCAAACACCCCATGCACAACTCCACCGGGGAAGGTGCCAGACAGGAGTTGTCTTAGTAGTTTTTACACTACCTTGGTAGGCATCTGAAAGACATCACAAAAGTTGTTCTACCTGCTTTCTGGGCTGAGATGGGGAAACGCTGAATTTTGGAGTCGGCTGGTGACAAAATGTTCCAAACACACCCCATGCACAACTCCACCGGGGAAGGTGCCAGACAGGAGTTCTCCTGGTAGTTTTTACACTACCTTGGTAGGGAGCTGAAAGGGACCACAAAAGTTGTTCTACCTGCTTTCTGGGCTGAGATGGGGAACCGCTGAATTTTGGAGTCGGCTGGTGACAAAATGTTCCAAACACACCCCATGCACAACTCCACCGGGGAAGGTGCCAGACAGGAGTTCTCCTGGTAGTTTTTACACTACCTTGGTAGGCAGCTGAAAGGCACCACAAAAGTTGTTCTTCCTGCTTTCTGGGCTGAGATGGGGAAGAGCTGAATTTTGGAGTCGGCCGGTGACAAAATGTTCCAAACACACCCCATGCACAACTCCACCGGGGAAGGTGCCAGACAGGAGTTCTCTTGGTAGTTTTTACACTACCTTGGTAGGCAGCTGAAAGGCACCACAAAAGTTGTTCTTCCTGCTTTCTGGGCTGAGATGGGGAACCGCTGAATTTTGGACTCGGCCGGTGACAAAATGTTCCAAACACACCCCATGCAAAACTCCACCGGGGAAGGTGCCAGACAGGAGTTCTCCTGGTAGTTTTTACATTGCTCCGGTAGGCATCTGAAAGACACCACAAAAGTTGTTCTACCTGCTTTCTGGGCTGAGATGGGGAATCGCTGAATTTTGGAGTCGGCTGGTGACAAAATGTTCCAAACACACCCCATGCACAACTCCACCGGGGAAGGTGCCAGACAGGAGTTCTCCTGGTAGTTTTTACACTACCTTGGTAGGCAGCTGAAAGGCACCACAAAAGTTGTTCTACCTGCTTTCTGGGCTGAGATGGGGAACCGCTGAATTTTGGACTCGGCTGGTGACAAAATGTTCCAAACACACCCCATGCACAACTCCACCGGGGAAGGTGCCAGACAGGAGTTCTCCTGGTAGTTTTTACACTACCTTGGTAGGCATCTGAAAGGCACCACAAAAGTTGTTCTTCCTGCTTTCTGGGCTGAGATGGGGAACCGCTGAATTTTGGAGTCGGCCGGTGACAAAATGTTCCAAACACACCCCATGCACAACTCCACCGGGGAAGGTGCCAGACAGGAGTTCTCGTGGTAGTTTTTACACTACCTTGGTAGGCAGCTGAAAGGCACCACAAAAGTTGTTCTTCCTGCTTTCTGGGCTGAGATGGGGAACCGCTGAATTTTGGACTCGGCCGGTGACAAAATGTTCCAAACACACCCCATGCAAAACTCCACCGGGGAAGGTGCCAGACAGGAGTTCTCCTGGTAGTTTTTACACTACCTTGGTAGGCATTTGAAAGGCACCACAAAAGTTGTTCTTCCTGCTTTCTGGGCTGAGATGGGGAACCGCTGAATTTTGGACTCGGCCGGTGACAAAATGTTCCAAACACACCCCCTGCACAACTCCACCGGGGAAGGTGCCAGACAGGAGTTCTCTTGGTAGTTTTTACACTACCTTGGTAGGCAGCTGAAAGGCACCACAAAAGTTGTTCTACCTGCTTTCTGGGCTGAGATGGGGAACAGCTGAATTTTGGACTCGGCTGGTGACAAAATGTTCCAAACACACCCCATGCACAACTCCACCGGGGAAGGTGCCAGACAGGAGTTCTCCTGGTAGTTTTTACACTACCTTGGTAGGCATTTGAAAGGCACCACAAAAGTTGTTCTTCCTGCTTTCTGGGCTGAGATGGGGAACCGCTGAATTTTGGAGTCGGCCGGTGACAAAATGTTCCAAACACACCCCATGCACAACTCCACGGGGGAAGGTGCCAGACAGGAGTTCTCTTGGTAGTTTTTACACTACCTTGGTAGGCATGTGAAAGACACCACAAAAGTTGTTCTACCTGCTTTCTGGGCTGAGATGGGGAAACGCTGAATTTTGGACTCGGCTGGTGACAAAATGTTCCAAACACACCCCCTGCACAACTCCACCGGGGAAGGTGCCAGACAGGAGTTCTCCTGGTAGTTTTTACATTGCTCCGGTAGGCACCTGAAAGACACCACAAAAGTTGTTCTACCTGCTTTCTGGGCTGAGATGAGGAACAGCTGAATTTTGGAGTCGGCTGGTGGCAAAATGTTCCAAACATACCCCATGCACAACTCCACCGGGGAAGGTGCCAGACAGGAGTTCTCCTGGTAGTTTTTACACTACCTTGGTAGGCATCTGAAAGACACCACAAAAGTTGTTCTACCTGCTTTCTGGGCTGAGATGGGGAACCGCTGAATTTTGGAGTCGGCCGTTGACAAAATGTTCCAAACACACCCCATGCACAACTCCACCGGGGAAGGTGCCAGACAGGAGTTCTCTTGGTAGTTTTTACACTACCTTGGTAGGCATCTGAAAGACACCACAAAAGTTGTTCTACCTGCTTTCTGGGCTGAGATGGGGAATCGCTGAATTTTGGACTCGGCCGGTGACAAAATGTTCCAAACACACCCCATGCACAACTCCACCGGGGAAGGTGCCAGGCAGGAGTTCTCTTGGTAGTTTTTACACTACCTTGGTAGGCAGCTGAAAGGCACCACAAAAGTTGTTCTACCTGCTTTCTGGGCTGAGATGGGGAATCGCTGAATTTTGGACTCGGCTGGTGACAAAATGTTCCAAAGACACCCCATGCACAACTCCACCGGGGAAGGTGCCAGACAGGAGTTCTCCTGGTAGTTTTTACATTGCTCCGGTAGGCATCTGAAAGACACCACAAAAGTTGTTCTACCTGCTTTCTGGGCTGAGATGGGGAACCGCTGAATTTTGGACTCGGCCAGTGAAAAAATGTTCCAAAGACACCCCATGCACAACTCCACTAGCGAAGGTGCCAGACAGGAGTTCTCCTGGTAGTTTTTACACTACCTTGGTAGGCACCTGAAAGGCACCACAAAAGTTGTTCTACCTGCTTTCTGGGCTGAGATGGGGAACCGCTGAATTTTGGACTCGGCCGGTGACAAAATGTTCCAAACACACCCCATGCACAACTCCACCGGGGAAGGTGCCAGACAGGAGTTCTCTTGGTAGTTTTTACACTACCTTGGTAGGCATTTGAAAGGCACCACAAAAGTTGTTCTACCTGCTTTCTGGGCTGAGATGGGGAACCGCTGAATTTTGGAGTCGGCCGGTGACAAAATGTTCCAAACACACCCCATGCACAACTCCACCGGGGAAGGTGCCAGACAGGAGTTCTCCTGGTAGTTTTTACATTGCTCCGGTAGGCATCTGAAAGACACCACAAAAGTTGTTCTACCTGCTTTCTGGGCTGAGATGGGGAAACGCTGAATTTTGGAGTCGGCCGGTGACAAAATGTTCCAAACACACCCCATGCACAACTCCACCGGGGAAGGTGCCAGACAGGAGTTCTCCTGTAGTTTTTACATTGCTCCGGTAGGCATCTGAAAGACACCACAAAAGTTGTTCTACCTGCTTTCTGGGCTGAGATGGGGAAACGCTGAATTTTGGACTCGGCTGGTGACAAAATGTTCCAAACACACCCCCTGCACAACTCCACCGGGTAAGGTGCCAGACAGGAGTTCTCCTGGTAGATTTTACACTACCTTGGTAGGGAGCTGAAAGGCAGCACAAAAGTTGTTCTACCTGCTTTCTGGGCTGAGATGGGGAATCGCTGAATTTTGGACTCGGCCGGTGACAAAATGTTCCAAACACACCCCCTGCACAACTCCACCGGGGAAGGTGCCAGACAGGAGTTCTCCTGGTAGTTTTTACACTACCTTGGTAGGCACCAGAAAGGCACCACAAAAGTTGTTCTACCTGCTTTCTGGGCTGAGATGGGGAATCGCTGAATTTTGGACTCGGCCGGTGACAAAATGTTCCAAACACCCCATGCACAACTCCACCGGGGAAGGTGCCAGACAGGAGTTGTCTTAGTAGTTTTTACACTACCTTGGTAGGCATCTGAAAGACATCACAAAAGTTGTTCTACCTGCTTTCTGGGCTGAGATGGGGAACCGCTGAATTTTGGAGTCGGCTGGTGACAAAATGTTCCAAACACACCCCATGCACAACTCCACCGGGGAAGGTGCCAGACAGGAGTTCTCTTGGTAGTTTTTACACTACCTTGGTAGGCAGCTGAAAGGCACCACAAAAGTTGTTCTACCTGCTTTGTGGGCTGAGATGGGGAACCGCTGAATTTTGGAGTCGGCTGGTGACAAAATGTTCCAAACACACCCCATGCACAACTCCACCACGGAAGGTGCCAGACAGGAGTTCTCCTGGTAGTTTTTACACTACCTTGGTAGGCATCTGAAAGACACCACAAAAGTTGTTCTACCTGCTTTCTGGGCTGAGATGGGGAACCGCTGAATTTTGGAGTCGGGCGGTGACAAAATGTTCCGAACACACCCCATGCACAACTCCACCGGGGAAGGTGCCAGGGACGAGCTCTCTTGGTAGTTTTTACATTGCTCCGGTAGGCATCAAAAGGACACCACAAAAGTTGTTCTACCTGCTTTCTGGGCTGAGATGGGGAACCGCTGAATTTTGGACTCGGCCGGTGACAAAATGTTCCAAAGACACCCCATGCACAACTCCACCGGGGAAGGTGCCAGGCAGGAGTTCTCTTGGTAGTTTTTACACTACCTTGGTAGGCATTTGAAAGGCACCACAAAAGTTGTTCTACCTGCTTTCTGGGCTGAGATGGGGAATCGCTGAATTTTGGAGTCGGCTGGTGACAAAATGTTCCAAACACACCCCATGCACAACTCCACCACGGAAGGTGCCAGACAGGAGTTCTCCTGGTAGTTTTTACATTGCTCCGGTAGGCATCTGAAAGACACCACAAAAGTTGTTCTACCTGCTTTCTGGGCTGAGATGGGGAACCGCTGAATTTTGGAGTCGGCCAGTGACAAAATGTTCCAAAGACACCCCATGCACAACTCCACTAGCGAAGGTGCCAGACAGGAGTTCTCCTGGTAGTTTTTACATTGCTCCAGTAGGCATCTGAAAGACACCAAAAAAGTTGTTCTACCTGCTTTCTGGGCTGAGATGGGGAAACGCTGCATTTTGGACTCGGCCGGTGACAAAATGTTCCAAACACACCCCCTGCACAACTCCACCGGGGAAGGTGCCAGACAGGAGTTCTCCTGGTAGTTTTTACACTACCTTGGTAGGCACCTGAAAGGCACCACAAAAGTTGTTCTACCTGCTTTCTGGGCTGAGATGGGGAACCGCTGAATTTTGGAGTCGGCCGGTGACAAAATGTTCCGAAAACACCCCATGCACAACTCCACTAGCGAAGGTGCCAGGGACGAGATCTGTTGGTAGTTTTTACATTGCTCCGGTAGGCATCAAAAGGACACCACAAAAGTTGTTCTACCTGCTTTCTGGGCTGAGATGGGGAATCGCTGAATTTTGGACTCGGCCGGTGACAAAATGTTCCAAACACACCCCATGCACAACTCCACCGGGGAAGGTGCCAGGCAGGAGTTCTCTTGGTAGTTTTTACACTACCTTGGTAGGCATTTGAAAGGCACCACAAAAGTTGTTCTACCTGCTTTCTGGGCTGAGATGGGGAACCGCTGAATTTTGGAGTCGGCTGGTGACAAAATGTTCCAAACACACCCCATGCACAACTCCACCACGGAAGGTGCCAGACAGGAGTTCTCCTGGTAGTTTTTACATTGCTCCGGTAGGCATCTGAAAGACACCACAAAAGTTGTTCTACCTGCTTTCTGGGCTGAGATGGGGAACCGCTGAATTTTGGACTCGGCCAGTGACAAAATGTTCCAAAGACACCCCATGCACAACTCCACTAGCGAAGGTGCCAGACAGGAGTTCTCCTGGTAGTTTTTACACTACCTTGGTAGGCAGCTGAAAGGCACCACAAAAGTTGTTCTACCTGCTTTCTGGGCTGAGATGGGGAACCGCTTAATTTTGGAGTCGGCCGGTGACAAAATGTTCCAAACACACCCCCTGCACAACTCCACCGGGGAAGGTGCCAGACAGGAGTTCTCTTGGTAGTTTTTACACTACCTTGGTAGGCAGCTGAAAGGCACCACAAAAGTTGTTCTACCTGCTTTCTGGGCTCAGATGGGGAACCGCTGAATTTTGGAGTCGGCCGGTGACAAAATGTTCCAAACACACCCCCTGCACAACTCCACCGGGGAAGGTGCCAGGCAGGAGTTCTCTTGGTAGTTTTTACACTACCTTGGTAGGCATCTGAAAGGCACCACAAAAGTTGTTCTACCTGCTTTCTGGGCTGAGATGGGGAATCGCTGAATTTTGGACTCGGCCGGTGACAAAATGTTCCAAACACACCCCCTGCACAACTCCACCGGGGAAGGTGCCAGACAGGAGTTCTCCTGGTAGTTTTTACATTGCTCCGGTAGGCATCTGAAAGACACCACAAAAGTTGTTCTACCTGCTTTCTGGGCTGAGATGGGGAAACGCTGAATTTTGGACTCGGCCGGTGACAAAATGTTCCAAACACACCCCATGCACAACTCCACCGGGGAAGGTGCCAGACAGGAGTTCTCCTGTAGTTTTTACATTGCTCCGGTAGGCATCTGAAAGACACCACAAAAGTTGTTCTACCTGCTTTCTGGGCTGAGATGGGGAAACGCTGAATTTTGGACTCGGCTGGTGACAAAATGTTCCAAACACACCCCCTGCACAACTCCACCGGGTAAGGTGCCAGACAGGAGTTCTCCTGGTAGATTTTACACTACCTTGGTAGGGAGCTGAAAGGCAGCACAAAAGTTGTTCTACCTGCTTTCTGGGCTGAGATGGGGAATCGCTGAATTTTGGACTCGGCCGGTGACAAAATGTTCCAAACACACCCCCTGCACAACTCCACCGGGGAAGGTGCCAGACAGGAGTTCTCCTGGTAGTTTTTACACTACCTTGGTAGGCACCAGAAAGGCACCACAAAAGTTGTTCTACCTGCTTTCTGGGCTGAGATGGGGAATCGCTGAATTTTGGACTCGGCCGGTGACAAAATGTTCCAAACACCCCATGCACAACTCCACCGGGGAAGGTGCCAGACAGGAGTTGTCTTAGTAGTTTTTACACTACCTTGGTAGGCATCTGAAAGACATCACAAAAGTTGTTCTACCTGCTTTCTGGGCTGAGATGGGGAACCGCTGAATTTTGGAGTCGGCTGGTGACAAAATGTTCCAAACACACCCCATGCACAACTCCACCGGGGAAGGTGCCAGACAGGAGTTCTCTTGGTAGTTTTTACACTACCTTGGTAGGCAGCTGAAAGGCACCACAAAAGTTGTTCTACCTGCTTTGTGGGCTGAGATGGGGAACCGCTGAATTTTGGAGTCGGCTGGTGACAAAATGTTCCAAACACACCCCATGCACAACTCCACCACGGAAGGTGCCAGACAGGAGTTCTCCTGGTAGTTTTTACACTACCTTGGTAGGCATCTGAAAGACACCACAAAAGTTGTTCTACCTGCTTTCTGGGCTGAGATGGGGAACCGCTGAATTTTGGAGTCGGGCGGTGACAAAATGTTCCGAACACACCCCATGCACAACTCCACCGGGGAAGGTGCCAGGGACGAGCTCTCTTGGTAGTTTTTACATTGCTCCGGTAGGCATCAAAAGGACACCACAAAAGTTGTTCTACCTGCTTTCTGGGCTGAGATGGGGAATCGCTGAATTTTGGACTCGGCCGGTGACAAAATGTTCCAAAGACACCCCATGCACAACTCCACCGGGGAAGGTGCCAGGCAGGAGTTCTCTTGGTAGTTTTTACACTACCTTGGTAGGCATTTGAAAGGCACCACAAAAGTTGTTCTACCTGCTTTCTGGGCTGAGATGGGGAATCGCTGAATTTTGGAGTCGGCTGGTGACAAAATGTTCCAAACACACCCCATGCACAACTCCACCACGGAAGGTGCCAGACAGGAGTTCTCCTGGTAGTTTTTACATTGCTCCGGTAGGCATCTGAAAGACACCACAAAAGTTGTTCTACCTGCTTTCTGGGCTGAGATGGGGAACCGCTGAATTTTGGACTCGGCCAGTGACAAAATGTTCCAAAGACACCCCATGCACAACTCCACTAGCGAAGGTGCCAGACAGGAGTTCTCCTGGTAGTTTTTACATTGCTCCAGTAGGCATCTGAAAGACACCAAAAAAGTTGTTCTACCTGCTTTCTGGGCTGAGATGGGGAAACGCTGCATTTTGGACTCGGCCGGTGACAAAATGTTCCAAACACACCCCCTGCACAACTCCACCGGGGAAGGTGCCAGACAGGAGTTCTCCTGGTAGTTTTTACACTACCTTGGTAGGCACCTGAAAGGCACCACAAAAGTTGTTCTACCTGCTTTCTGGGCTGAGATGGGGAACCGCTGAATTTTGGAGTCGGCCGGTGACAAAATGTTCCGAAAACACCCCATGCACAACTCCACCGGGGAAGGTGCCAGACAGGAGTTCTCCTGGTAGTTTTTACATTGCTCCGGTAGGCATCTGAAAGACACCACAAAAGTTGTTCTACCTGCTTTCTGGGCTGAGATGGGGAACCGCTGAATTTTGGAGTCGGCCGTTGACAAAATGTTCCAAACACACCCCATGCACAACTCCACCGGGGAAGGTGCAAGACAGAAGTTCTCTTGGTAGTTTTTACACTACCTTGGTAGGCATCTGAAAGACACCACAAAAGTTGTTCTACCTGCTTTCTGGGCTGAGATGGGGAATCGCTGAATTTTGGACTCGGCCGGTGACAAAATGTTCCAAACACACCCCATGCACAACTCCACCGGGGAAGGTGCCAGGCAGGAGTTCTCTTGGTAGTTTTTACACTACCTTGGTAGGCAGCTGAAAGGCACCACAAAAGTTGTTCTACCTGCTTTCTGGGCTGAGATGGGGAATCGCTGAATTTTGGACTCGGCTGGTGACAAAATGTTCCAAAGACACCCCATGCACAACTCCACCGGGGAAGGTGCCAGACAGGAGTTCTCCTGGTAGTTTTTACATTGCTCCGGTAGGCATCTGAAAGACACCACAAAAGTTGTTCTACCTGCTTTCTGGGCTGAGATGGGGAACCGCTGAATTTTGGACTCGGCCAGTGAAAAAATGTTCCAAAGACACCCCATGCACAACTCCACTAGCGAAGGTGCCAGACAGGAGTTCTCCTGGTAGTTTTTACACTACCTTGGTAGGCACCTGAAAGGCACCACAAAAGTTGTTCTACCTGCTTTCTGGGCTGAGATGGGGAACCGCTGAATTTTGGACTCGGCCGGTGACAAAATGTTCCAAACACACCCCATGCACAACTCCACCGGGGAAGGTGCCAGACAGGAGTTCTCTTGGTAGATTTTACACTACCTTGGTAGGCATTTGAAAGGCACCACAAAAGTTGTTCTACCTGCTTTCTGGGCTGAGATGGGGAACCGCTGAATTTTGGAGTCGGCCGGTGACAAAATGTTCCAAACACACCCCATGCACAACTCCACCGGGGAAGGTGCCAGACAGGAGTTCTCCTGGTAGTTTTTACATTGCTCCGGTAGGCATCTGAAAGACACCACAAAAGTTGTTCTACCTGCTTTCTGGGCTGAGATGGGGAAACGCTGAATTTTGGAGTCGGCCGGTGACAAAATGTTCCAAACACACCCCATGCACAACTCCACCGGGGAAGGTGCCAGACAGGAGTTCTCCTGTAGTTTTTACATTGCTCCGGTAGGCATCTGAAAGACACCACAAAAGTTGTTCTACCTGCTTTCTGGGCTGAGATGGGGAAACGCTGAATTTTGGACTCGGCTGGTGACAAAATGTTCCAAACACACCCCCTGCACAACTCCACCGGGTAAGGTGCCAGACAGGAGTTCTCCTGGTAGATTTTACACTACCTTGGTAGGGAGCTGAAAGGCAGCACAAAAGTTGTTCTACCTGCTTTCTGGGCTGAGATGGGGAATCGCTGAATTTTGGACTCGGCCGGTGACAAAATGTTCCAAACACACCCCCTGCACAACTCCACCGGGGAAGGTGCCAGACAGGAGTTCTCCTGGTAGTTTTTACACTACCTTGGTAGGCACCAGAAAGGCACCACAAAAGTTGTTCTACCTGCTTTCTGGGCTGAGATGGGGAATCGCTGAATTTTGGACTCGGCCGGTGACAAAATGTTCCAAACACCCCATGCACAACTCCACCGGGGAAGGTGCCAGACAGGAGTTGTCTTAGTAGTTTTTACACTACCTTGGTAGGCATCTGAAAGACATCACAAAAGTTGTTCTACCTGCTTTCTGGGCTGAGATGGGGAACCGCTGAATTTTGGAGTCGGCTGGTGACAAAATGTTCCAAACACACCCCATGCACAACTCCACCGGGGAAGGTGCCAGACAGGAGTTCTCTTGGTAGTTTTTACACTACCTTGGTAGGCAGCTGAAAGGCACCACAAAAGTTGTTCTACCTGCTTTGTGGGCTGAGATGGGGAACCGCTGAATTTTGGAGTCGGCTGGTGACAAAATGTTCCAAACACACCCCATGCACAACTCCACCACGGAAGGTGCCAGACAGGAGTTCTCCTGGTAGTTTTTACACTACCTTGGTAGGCATCTGAAAGACACCACAAAAGTTGTTCTACCTGCTTTCTGGGCTGAGATGGGGAACCGCTGAATTTTGGAGTCGGGCGGTGACAAAATGTTCCGAACACACCCCATGCACAACTCCACCGGGGAAGGTGCCAGGGACGAGCTCTCTTGGTAGTTTTTACATTGCTCCGGTAGGCATCAAAAGGACACCACAAAAGTTGTTCTACCTGCTTTCTGGGCTGAGATGGGGAATCGCTGAATTTTGGACTCGGCCGGTGACAAAATGTTCCAAAGACACCCCATGCACAACTCCACCGGGGAAGGTGCCAGGCAGGAGTTCTCTTGGTAGTTTTTACACTACCTTGGTAGGCATTTGAAAGGCACCACAAAAGTTGTTCTACCTGCTTTCTGGGCTGAGATGGGGAATCGCTGAATTTTGGAGTCGGCTGGTGACAAAATGTTCCAAACACACCCCATGCACAACTCCACCACGGAAGGTGCCAGACAGGAGTTCTCCTGGTAGTTTTTACATTGCTCCGGTAGGCATCTGAAAGACACCACAAAAGTTGTTCTACCTGCTTTCTGGGCTGAGATGGGGAACCGCTGAATTTTGGACTCGGCCAGTGACAAAATGTTCCAAAGACACCCCATGCACAACTCCACTAGCGAAGGTGCCAGACAGGAGTTCTCCTTGTAGTTTTTACATTGCTCCAGTAGGCATCTGAAAGACACCAAAAAAGTTGTTCTACCTGCTTTCTGGGCTGAGATGGGGAAACGCTGCATTTTGGACTCGGCCGGTGACAAAATGTTCCAAACACACCCCCTGCACAACTCCACCGGGGAAGGTGCCAGACAGGAGTTCTCCTGGTAGTTTTTACACTACCTTGGTAGGCACCTGAAAGGCACCACAAAAGTTGTTCTACCTGCTTTCTGGGCTGAGATGGGGAACCGCTGAATTTTGGAGTCGGCCGGTGACAAAATGTTCCGAAAACACCCCATGCACAACTCCACTAGCGAAGGTGCCAGGGACGAGATCTGTTGGTAGTTTTTACATTGCTCCGGTAGGCATCAAAAGGACACCACAAAAGTTGTTCTACCTGCTTTCTGGGCTGAGATGGGGAATCGCTGAATTTTGGACTCGGCCGGTGACAAAATGTTCCAAACACACCCCATGCACAACTCCACCGGGGAAGGTGCCAGGCAGGAGTTCTCTTGGTAGTTTTTACACTACCTTGGTAGGCATTTGAAAGGCACCACAAAAGTTGTTCTACCTGCTTTCTGGGCTGAGATGGGGAACCGCTGAATTTTGGAGTCGGCTGGTGACAAAATGTTCCAAACACACCCCATGCACAACTCCACCACGGAAGGTGCCAGACAGGAGTTCTCCTGGTAGTTTTTACATTGCTCCGGTAGGCATCTGAAAGACACCACAAAAGTTGTTCTACCTGCTTTCTGGGCTGAGATGGGGAACCGCTGAATTTTGGACTCGGCCAGTGACAAAATGTTCCAAAGACACCCCATGCACAACTCCACTAGCGAAGGTGCCAGACAGGAGTTCTCCTGGTAGTTTTTACACTACCTTGGTAGGCAGCTGAAAGGCACCACAAAAGTTGTTCTACCTGCTTTCTGGCTGAGATGGGGAACCGCTTAATTTTGGAGTCGGCCGGTGACAAAATGTTCCAAACACACCCCCTGCACAACTCCACCGGGGAAGGTGCCAGACAGGAGTTCTCTTGGTAGTTTTTACACTACCTTGGTAGGCAGCTGAAAGGCACCACAAAAGTTGTTCTACCTGCTTTCTGGGCTGAGATGGGGAACCGCTGAATTTTGGAGTCGGCCGGTGACAAAATGTTCCAAACACACCCCCTGCACAACTCCACCGGGGAAGGTGCCAGGCAGGAGTTCTCTTGGTAGTTTTTACACTACCTTGGTAGGCATCTGAAAGGCACCACAAAAGTTGTTCTACCTGCTTTCTGGGCTGAGATGGGGAATCGCTGAATTTTGGACTCGGCCGGTGACAAAATGTTCCAAACACACCCCCTGCACAACTCCACCGGGGAAGGTGCCAGACAGGAGTTCTCCTGGTAGTTTTTACATTGCTCCGGTAGGCATCTGAAAGACACCACAAAAGTTGTTCTACCTGCTTTCTGGGCTGAGATGGGGAAACGCTGAATTTTGGACTCGGCCGGTGACAAAATGTTCCAAACACACCCCATGCACAACTCCACCGGGGAAGGTGCCAGACAGGAGTTCTCTTAATAGTTTTTACACTACCTTGGTAGGCATCTGAAAGACACCACAAAAGTTGTTCTACCTGCTTTCTGGGCTGAGATGGGGAAACGCTGAATTTTGGACTCGGCTGGTGACAAAATGTTCCAAACACACCCCCTGCACAACTCCACCGGGTAAGGTGCCAGACAGGAGTTCTCCTGGTAGATTTTACACTACCTTGGTAGGGAGCTGAAAGGCAGCACAAAAGTTGTTCTACCTGCTTTCTGGGCTGAGATGGGGAATCGCTGAATTTTGGACTCGGCCGGTGACAAAATGTTCCAAACACACCCCCCTGCACAACTCCACCGGGGAAGGTGCCAGACAGGAGTTCTCCTGGTAGTTTTTACACTACCTTGGTAGGCACCAGAAAGGCACCACAAAAGTTGTTCTACCTGCTTTCTGGGCTGAGATGGGAATCGCTGAATTTTGGACTCGGCCGGTGACAAAATGTTCCAAACACCCCATGCACAACTCCACCGGGGAAGGTGCCAGACAGGAGTTGTCTTAGTAGTTTTTACACTACCTTGGTAGGCATCTGAAAGACATCACAAAAGTTGTTCTACCTGCTTTCTGGGCTGAGATGGGGAACCGCTGAATTTTGGAGTCGGCTGGTGACAAAATGTTCCAAACACACCCCATGCACAACTCCACCGGGGAAGGTGCCAGACAGGAGTTCTCTTGGTAGTTTTTACACTACCTTGGTAGGCAGCTGAAAGGCACCACAAAAGTTGTTCTACCTGCTTTGTGGGCTGAGATGGGGAACCGCTGAATTTTGGAGTCGGCTGGTGACAAAATGTTCCAAACACACCCCATGCACAACTCCACCACGGAAGGTGCCAGACAGGAGTTCTCCTGGTAGTTTTTACACTACCTTGGTAGGCATCTGAAAGACACCACAAAAGTTGTTCTACCTGCTTTCTGGGCTGAGATGGGGAACCGCTGAATTTTGGAGTCGGGCGGTGACAAAATGTTCCGAACACACCCCATGCACAACTCCACCGGGGAAGGTGCCAGGGACGAGCTCTCTTGGTAGTTTTTACATTGCTCCGGTAGGCATCAAAAGGACACCACAAAAGTTGTTCTACCTGCTTTCTGGGCTGAGATGGGGAATCGCTGAATTTTGGACTCGGCCGGTGACAAAATGTTCCAAAGACACCCCATGCACAACTCCACCGGGGAAGGTGCCAGGCAGGAGTTCTCTTGGTAGTTTTTACACTACCTTGGTAGGCATTTGAAAGGCACCACAAAAGTTGTTCTACCTGCTTTCTGGGCTGAGATGGGGAATCGCTGAATTTTGGAGTCGGCTGGTGACAAAATGTTCCAAACACACCCCATGCACAACTCCACCACGGAAGGTGCCAGACAGGAGTTCTCCTGGTAGTTTTTACATTGCTCCGGTAGGCATCTGAAAGACACCACAAAAGTTGTTCTACCTGCTTTCTGGGCTGAGATGGGGAACCGCTGAATTTTGGAGTCGGCCAGTGACAAAATGTTCCAAAGACACCCCATGCACAACTCCACTAGCGAAGGTGCCAGACAGGAGTTCTCCTGGTAGTTTTTACATTGCTCCAGTAGGCATCTGAAAGACACCAAAAAAGTTGTTCTACCTGCTTTCTGGGCTGAGATGGGGAAACGCTGCATTTTGGACTCGGCCGGTGACAAAATGTTCCAAACACACCCCCTGCACAACTCCACCGGGGAAGGTGCCAGACAGGAGTTCTCCTGGTAGTTTTTACACTACCTTGGTAGGCACCTGAAAGGCACCACAAAAGTTGTTCTACCTGCTTTCTGGGCTGAGATGGGGAACCGCTGAATTTTGGAGTCGGCCGGTGACAAAATGTTCCGAAAACACCCCATGCACAACTCCACTAGCGAAGGTGCCAGGGACGAGATCTGTTGGTAGTTTTTACATTGCTCCGGTAGGCATCAAAAGGACACCACAAAAGTTGTTCTACCTGCTTTCTGGGCTGAGATGGGGAATCGCTGAATTTTGGACTCGGCCGGTGACAAAATGTTCCAAACACACCCCATGCACAACTCCACCGGGGAAGGTGCCAGGCAGGAGTTCTCTTGGTAGTTTTTACACTACCTTGGTAGGCATTTGAAAGGCACCACAAAAGTTGTTCTACCTGCTTTCTGGGCTGAGATGGGGAATCGCTGAATTTTGGAGTCGGCTGGTGACAAAATGTTCCAAACACACCCCATGCACAACTCCACCACGGAAGGTGCCAGACAGGAGTTCTCCTGGTAGTTTTTACATTGCTCCGGTAGGCATCTGAAAGACACCACAAAAGTTGTTCTACCTGCTTTCTGGGCTGAGATGGGGAACCGCTGAATTTTGGACTCGGCCAGTGACAAAATGTTCCAAAGACACCCCATGCACAACTCCACTAGCGAAGGTGCCAGACAGGAGTTCTCCTGGTAGTTTTTACACTACCTTGGTAGGCAGCTGAAAGGCACCACAAAAGTTGTTCTACCTGCTTTCTGGGCTGAGATGGGGAACCGCTTAATTTTGGAGTCGGCCGGTGACAAAATGTTCCAAACACACCCCATGCACAACTCCACCGGGGAAGGTGCCAGACAGGAGTTCTCTTGGTAGTTTTTACACTACCTTGGTAGGCAGCTGAAAGGCACCACAAAAGTTGTTCTACCTGCTTTCTGGGCTGAGATGGGGAACCGCTGAATTTTGGAGTCGGCCGGTGACAAAATGTTCCAAACACACCCCCTGCACAACTCCACCGGGGAAGGTGCCAGGCAGGAGTTCTCTTGGTAGTTTTTACACTACCTTGGTAGGCATCTGAAAGGCACCACAAAAGTTGTTCTACCTGCTTTCTGGGCTGAGATGGGGAATCGCTGAATTTTGGACTCGGCCGGTGACAAAATGTTCCAAACACACCCCCTGCACAACTCCACCGGGGAAGGTGCCAGACAGGAGTTCTCCTGGTAGTTTTTACATTGCTCCGGTAGGCATCTGAAAGACACCACAAAAGTTGTTCTACCTGCTTTCTGGGCTGAGATGGGGAAACGCTGAATTTTGGACTCGGCCGGTGACAAAATGTTCCAAACACACCCCCTGCACAACTCCATCGGGGAAGGTGCCAGACAGGAGTTCTCCTGTAGTTTTTACATTGCTCCGGTAGGCATCTGAAAGACACCACAAAAGTTGTTCTACCTGCTTTCTGGGCTGAGATGGGGAACCGCTGAATTTTGGAGTCGGCCGGTGACAAAATGTTCCAAACACACCCCATGCACAACTCCACCGGGGAAGGTGCCAGACAGGAGTTCTCTTGGTAGTTTTTACACTACCTTGGTAGGCATCTGAAAGGCACCACAAAAGTTGTTCTACCTGCTTTCTGGGCTGAGATGGGGAACCGCTGAATTTTGGAGTCGGCCGGTGACAAAATGTTCCAAACACACCCCCTGCACAACTCCACCGGGGAAGGTGCCAGACAGGAGTTCTCCTGGTAGTTTTTACATTGCTCCGGTAGGCATCTGAAAGACACCACAAAAGTTGTTCTACCTGCTTTCTGGGCTGAGATGGGGAAACGCTGAATTTTGGACTCGGCCGGTGACAAAATGTTCCAAACACACCCCATGCACAACTCCACCGGGGAAGGTGCCAGACAGGAGTTCTCCTGTAGTTTTTACATTGCTCCGGTAGGCATCTGAAAGACACCACAAAAGTTGTTCTACCTGCTTTCTGGGCTGAGATGGGGAAACGCTGAATTTTGGACTCGGCTGGTGACAAAATGTTCCAAACACACCCCCTGCACAACTCCACCGGGTAAGGTGCCAGACAGGAGTTCTCCTGGTAGATTTTACACTACCTTGGTAGGGAGCTGAAAGGCACCACAAAAGTTGTTCTACCTGCTTTCTGGGCTGAGATGGGGAATCGCTGAATTTTGGACTCGGCCGGTGACGAAATGTTCCAAACACACCCCCTGCACAACTCCACCGGGGAAGGTGCCAGACAGGAGTTCTCCTGGTAGTTTTTACACTACCTTGGTAGGCACCAGAAAGGCACCACAAAAGTTGTTCTACCTGCTTTCTGGGCTGAGATGGGGAATCGCTGAATTTTGGACTCGGCCGGTGACAAAATGTTCCAAACACCCCATGCACAACTCCACCGGGGAAGGTGCCAGACAGGAGTTGTCTTAGTAGTTTTTACACTACCTTGGTAGGCATCTGAAAGACATCACAAAAGTTGTTCTACCTGCTTTCTGGGCTGAGATGGGGAAACGCTGAATTTTGGAGTCGGCTGGTGACAAAATGTTCCAAACACACCCCATGCACAACTCCACCGGGGAAGGTGCCAGACAGGAGTTCTCTTGGTAGTTTTTACACTACCTTGGTAGGCAGCTGAAAGGCACCACAAAAGTTGTTCTACCTGCTTTCTGGGCTGAGATGGGGAACCGCTGAATTTTGGAGTCGGCCGGTGACAAAATGTTCCAAACACACCCCCTGCACAACTCCACCGGGGAAGGTGCCAGGCAGGAGTTCTCTTGGTAGTTTTTACACTACCTTGGTAGGCATCTGAAAGGCACCACAAAAGTTGTTCTACCTGCTTTCTGGGCTGAGATGGGGAATCGCTGAATTTTGGACTCGGCCGGTGACAAAATGTTCCAAACACACCCCCTGCACAACTCCACCGGGGAAGGTGCCAGACAGGAGTTCTCCTGGTAGTTTTTACATTGCTCCGGTAGGCATCTGAAAGACACCACAAAAGTTGTTCTACCTGCTTTCTGGGCTGAGATGGGGAAACGCTGAATTTTGGACTCGGCCGGTGACAAAATGTTCCAAACACACCCCATGCACAACTCCACCGGGGAAGGTGCCAGACAGGAGTTCTCCTGTAGTTTTTACATTGCTCCGGTAGGCATCTGAAAGACACCACAAAAGTTGTTCTACCTGCTTTCTGGGCTGAGATGGGGAAACGCTGAATTTTGGACTCGGCTGGTGACAAAATGTTCCAAACACACCCCCTGCACAACTCCACCGGGTAAGGTGCCAGACAGGAGTTCTCCTGGTAGATTTTACACTACCTTGGTAGGGAGCTGAAAGGCAGCACAAAAGTTGTTCTACCTGCTTTCTGGGCTGAGATGGGGAATCGCTGAATTTTGGACTCGGCCGGTGACAAAATGTTCCAAACACACCCCCTGCACAACTCCACCGGGGAAGGTGCCAGACAGGAGTTCTCCTGGTAGTTTTTACACTACCTTGGTAGGCACCAGAAAGGCACCACAAAAGTTGTTCTACCTGCTTTCTGGGCTGAGATGGGGAATCGCTGAATTTTGGACTCGGCCGGTGACAAAATGTTCCAAACACCCCATGCACAACTCCACCGGGGAAGGTGCCAGACAGGAGTTGTCTTAGTAGTTTTTACACTACCTTGGTAGGCATCTGAAAGACATCACAAAAGTTGTTCTACCTGCTTTCTGGGCTGAGATGGGGAACCGCTGAATTTTGGAGTCGGCTGGTGACAAAATGTTCCAAACACACCCCATGCACAACTCCACCGGGGAAGGTGCCAGACAGGAGTTCTCTTGGTAGTTTTTACACTACCTTGGTAGGCAGCTGAAAGGCACCACAAAAGTTGTTCTACCTGCTTTGTGGGCTGAGATGGGGAACCGCTGAATTTTGGAGTCGGCTGGTGACAAAATGTTCCAAACACACCCCATGCACAACTCCACCACGGAAGGTGCCAGACAGGAGTTCTCCTGGTAGTTTTTACACTACCTTGGTAGGCATCTGAAAGACACCACAAAAGTTGTTCTACCTGCTTTCTGGGCTGAGATGGGGAACCGCTGAATTTTGGAGTCGGGCGGTGACAAAATGTTCCGAACACACCCCATGCACAACTCCACCGGGGAAGGTGCCAGGGACGAGCTCTCTTGGTAGTTTTTACATTGCTCCGGTAGGCATCAAAAGGACACCACAAAAGTTGTTCTACCTGCTTTCTGGGCTGAGATGGGGAATCGCTGAATTTTGGACTCGGCCGGTGACAAAATGTTCCAAAGACACCCCATGCACAACTCCACCGGGGAAGGTGCCAGGCAGGAGTTCTCTTGGTAGTTTTTACACTACCTTGGTAGGCATTTGAAAGGCACCACAAAAGTTGTTCTACCTGCTTTCTGGGCTGAGATGGGGAATCGCTGAATTTTGGAGTCGGCTGGTGACAAAATGTTCCAAACACACCCCATGCACAACTCCACCACGGAAGGTGCCAGACAGGAGTTCTCCTGGTAGTTTTTACATTGCTCCGGTAGGCATCTGAAAGACACCACAAAAGTTGTTCTACCTGCTTTCTGGGCTGAGATGGGGAACCGCTGAATTTTGGACTCGGCCAGTGACAAAATGTTCCAAAGACACCCCATGCACAACTCCACTAGCGAAGGTGCCAGACAGGAGTTCTCCTGGTAGTTTTTACATTGCTCCAGTAGGCATCTGAAAGACACCAAAAAAGTTGTTCTACCTGCTTTCTGGGCTGAGATGGGGAAACGCTGCATTTTGGACTCGGCCGGTGACAAAATGTTCCAAACACACCCCCTGCACAACTCCACCGGGGAAGGTGCCAGACAGGAGTTCTCCTGGTAGTTTTTACACTACCTTGGTAGGCACCTGAAAGGCACCACAAAAGTTGTTCTACCTGCTTTCTGGGCTGAGATGGGGAACCGCTGAATTTTGGAGTCGGCCGGTGACAAAATGTTCCGAAAACACCCCATGCACAACTCCACTAGCGAAGGTGCCAGGGACGAGATCTGTTGGTAGTTTTTACATTGCTCCGGTAGGCATCAAAAGGACACCACAAAAGTTGTTCTACCTGCTTTCTGGGCTGAGATGGGGAATCGCTGAATTTTGGACTCGGCCGGTGACAAAATGTTCCAAACACACCCCATGCACAACTCCACCGGGGAAGGTGCCAGGCAGGAGTTCTCTTGGTAGTTTTTACACTACCTTGGTAGGCATTTGAAAGGCACCACAAAAGTTGTTCTACCTGCTTTCTGGGCTGAGATGGGGAATCGCTGAATTTTGGAGTCGGCTGGTGACAAAATGTTCCAAACACACCCCATGCACAACTCCACCACGGAAGGTGCCAGACAGGAGTTCTCCTGGTAGTTTTTACATTGCTCCGGTAGGCATCTGAAAGACACCACAAAAGTTGTTCTACCTGCTTTCTGGGCTGAGATGGGGAACCGCTGAATTTTGGACTCGGCCAGTGACAAAATGTTCCAAAGACACCCCATGCACAACTCCACTAGCGAAGGTGCCAGACAGGAGTTCTCCTGGTAGTTTTTACACTACCTTGGTAGGCAGCTGAAAGGCACCACAAAAGTTGTTCTACCTGCTTTCTGGGCTGAGATGGGGAACCGCTTAATTTTGGAGTCGGCCGGTGACAAAATGTTCCAAACACACCCCATGCACAACTCCACCGGGGAAGGTGCCAGACAGGAGTTCTCTTGGTAGTTTTTACACTACCTTGGTAGGCAGCTGAAAGGCACCACAAAAGTTGTTCTACCTGCTTTCTGGGCTGAGATGGGGAACCGCTGAATTTTGGAGTCGGCCGGTGACAAAATGTTCCAAACACACCCCCTGCACAACTCCACCGGGGAAGGTGCCAGGCAGGAGTTCTCTTGGTAGTTTTTACACTACCTTGGTAGGCATCTGAAAGGCACCACAAAAGTTGTTCTACCTGCTTTCTGGGCTGAGATGGGGAATCGCTGAATTTTGGACTCGGCCGGTGACAAAATGTTCCAAACACACCCCCTGCACAACTCCACCGGGGAAGGTGCCAGACAGGAGTTCTCCTGGTAGTTTTTACATTGCTCCGGTAGGCATCTGAAAGACACCACAAAAGTTGTTCTACCTGCTTTCTGGGCTGAGATGGGGAAACGCTGAATTTTGGACTCGGCCGGTGACAAAATGTTCCAAACACACCCCCTGCACAACTCCATCGGGGAAGGTGCCAGACAGGAGTTCTCCTGTAGTTTTTACATTGCTCCGGTAGGCATCTGAAAGACACCACAAAAGTTGTTCTACCTGCTTTCTGGGCTGAGATGGGGAACCGCTGAATTTTGGACTCGGCCGGTGACAAAATGTTCCAAACACACCCCATGCACAACTCCACCGGGGAAGGTGCCAGACAGGAGTTCTCTTGGTAGTTTTTACACTACCTTGGTAGGCATCTGAAAGGCACCACAAAAGTTGTTCTACCTGCTTTCTGGGCTGAGATGGGGAACCGCTGAATTTTGGAGTCGGCCGGTGACAAAATGTTCCAAACACACCCCCTGCACAACTCCACCGGGGAAGGTGCCAGACAGGAGTTCTCCTGGTAGTTTTTACATTGCTCCGGTAGGCATCTGAAAGACACCACAAAAGTTGTTCTACCTGCTTTCTGGGCTGAGATGGGGAAACGCTGAATTTTGGACTCGGCCGGTGACAAAATGTTCCAAACACACCCCATGCACAACTCCACTAGCGAAGGTGCCAGGGACGAGCTCTCTTGGTAGTTTTTACATTGCTCCGGTAGGCATCAAAAGGACACCACAAAAGTTGTTCTACCTGCTTTCTGGGCTGAGATGGGGAAACGCTGAATTTTGGACTCGGCTGGTGACAAAATGTTCCAAAGACACCCCCTGCACAACTCCACCGGGGAAGGTGCCAGACAGGAGTTCTCCTGGTAGATTTTACACTACCTTGGTAGGGAGCTGAAAGGCACCACAAAAGTTGTTCTACCTGCTTTCTGGGCTGAGATGGGGAATCGCTGAATTTTGGACTCGGCCGGTGACGAAATGTTCCAAACACACCCCCTGCACAACTCCACCGGGGAAGGTGCCAGACAGGAGTTCTCCTGGTAGTTTTTACACTACCTTGGTAGGCACCAGAAAGGCACCACAAAAGTTGTTCTACCTGCTTTCTGGGCTGAGATGGGGAATCGCTGAATTTTGGACTCGGCCGGTGACAAAATGTTCCAAACACCCCATGCACAACTCCACCGGGGAAGGTGCCAGACAGGAGTTGTCTTAGTAGTTTTTACACTACCTTGGTAGGCATCTGAAAGACATCACAAAAGTTGTTCTACCTGCTTTCTGGGCTGAGATGGGGAAACGCTGAATTTTGGAGTCGGCTGGTGACAAAATGTTCCAAACACACCCCATGCACAACTCCACCGGGGAAGGTGCCAGACAGGAGTTCTCTTGGTAGTTTTTACACTACCTTGGTAGGCAGCTGAAAGGCACCACAAAAGTTGTTCTACCTGCTTTGTGGGCTGAGATGGGGAACCGCTGAATTTTGGAGTCGGCTGGTGACAAAATGTTCCAAACACACCCCATGCACAACTCCACCGGGGAAGGTGCCAGACAGGAGTTCTCCTGGTAGTTTTTACACTACCTTGGTAGGCATCTGAAAGACACCACAAAAGTTGTTCTTCCTGCTTTCTGGGCTGAGATGGGGAACAGCTGAATTTTGGACTCGGCCGGTGACAAAATGTTCCAAACACACCCCATGCACAACTCCACCACGGAAGGTGCCAGACAGGAGTTCTCTTGGTAGATTTTACACTACCTTGGTAGGGAGCTGAAAGGCAGCACAAAAGTTGTTCTACCTGCTTTCTGGGCTGAGATGGGGAATCGCTGAATTTTGGACTCGGCCGGTGACAAAATGTTCCAAACACACCCCATGCACAACTCCACCGGGGAAGGTGCCAGACAGGAGTTCTCCTGGTAGTTTTTACACTACCTTGGTAGGCACCTGAAAGGCACCACAAAAGTTGTTCTACCTGCTTTCTGGGCTGAGATGGGGAACCGCTGAATTTTGGAGTCGGCCGGTGACAAAATGTTCCGAACACACCCCATGCACAACTCCACTAGCGAAGGTGCCAGGGACGAGCTCTCTTGGTAGTTTTTACATTGCTCCGGTAGGCATCAAAAGGACACCACAAAAGTTGTTCTACCTGCTTTCTGGGCTGAGATGGGGAATCGCTGAATTTTGGACTCGGCCGGTGACAAAATGTTCCAAAGACACCCCATGCACAACTCCACCGGGGAAGGTGCCAGGCAGGAGTTCTCTTGGTAGTTTTTACACTACCTTGGTAGGCATTTGAAAGGCACCACAAAAGTTGTTCTACCTGCTTTCTGGGCTGAGATGGGGAATCGCTGAATTTTGGAGTCGGCTGGTGACAAAATGTTCCAAACACACCCCATGCACAACTCCACCGGGGAAGGTGCCAGACAGGAGTTCTCCTGGTAGTTTTTACATTGCTCCGGTAGGCATCTGAAAGACACCACAAAAGTTGTTCTACCTGCTTTCTGGGCTGAGATGGGGAAACGCTGAATTTTGGACTCGGCCGGTGACAAAATGTTCCAAACACACCCCCTGCACAACTCCACCGGGGAAGGTGCCAGACAGGAGTTCTCCTTGTAGTTTTTACACTACCTTGGTAGGCACCTGAAAGGCACCACAAAAGTTGTTCTACCTGCTTTCTGGGCTGAGATGGGGAACCGCTGAATTTTGGAGTCGGCCGGTGACAAAATGTTCCGAAAACACCCCATGCACAACTCCACTAGCGAAGGTGCCAGGGACGAGATCTGTTGGTAGTTTTTACATTGCTCCGGTAGGCATCAAAAGGACACCACAAAAGTTGTTCTACCTGCTTTCTGGGCTGAGATGGGGAATCGCTGAATTTTGGACTCGGCCGGTGACAAAATGTTCCAAACACACCCCATGCACAACTCCACCGGGGAAGGTGCCAGGCAGGAGTTCTCTTGGTAGTTTTTACACTACCTTGGTAGGCATTTGAAAGGCACCACAAAAGTTGTTCTACCTGCTTTCTGGGCTGAGATGGGGAATCGCTGAATTTTGGACTCGGCTGGTGACAAAATGTTCCAAAGACACCCCCTGCACAACTCCACCGGGGAAGGTGCCAGACAGGAGTTCTCCTGGTAGTTTTTACATTGCTCCGGTAGGCATCTGAAAGACACCACAAAAGTTGTTCTACCTGCTTTCTGGGCTGAGATGGGGAACCGCTGAATTTTGGACTCGGCCAGTGACAAAATGTTCCAAAGACACCCCATGCACAACTCCACTAGCGAAGGTGCCAGACAGGAGTTCTCCTGGTAGTTTTTACACTACCTTGGTAGGCAGCTGAAAGGCACCACAAAAGTTGTTCTACCTGCTTTCTGGGCTGAGATGGGGAACCGCTGAATTTTGGAGTCGGCCGGTGACAAAATGTTCCAAACACACCCCATGCACAACTCCACCGGGGAAGGTGCCAGACAGGAGTTCTCTTGGTAGTTTTTACACTACCTTGGTAGGCATCTGAAAGGCACCACAAAAGTTGTTCTACCTGCTTTCTGGGCTGAGATGGGGAACCGCTGAATTTTGGAGTCGGCCGGTGACAAAATGTTCCAAACACACCCCCCTGCACAACTCCACCGGGGAAGGTGCCAGACAGGAGTTCTCTTGGTAGTTTTTACACTACCTTGGTAGGCATCTGAAAGGCACCACAAAAGTTGTTCTACCTGCTTTCTGGGCTGAGATGGGGAATCGCTGAATTTTGGACTCGGCCGGTGACAAAATGTTCCAAACACACCCCCTGCACAACTCCACCGGGGAAGGTGCCAGACAGGAGTTCTCCTGGTAGTTTTTACATTGCTCCGGTAGGCATCTGAAAGACACCACAAAAGTTGTTCTACCTGCTTTCTGGGCTGAGATGGGGAAACGCTGAATTTTGGACTCGGCCGGTGACAAAATGTTCCAAACACACCCCCCTGCACAACTCCATCGGGGAAGGTGCCAGACAGGAGTTCTCCTGTAGTTTTTACATTGCTCCGGTAGGCATCTGAAAGACACCACAAAAGTTGTTCTACCTGCTTTCTGGGCTGAGATGGGGAACCGCTGAATTTTGGAGTCGGCCGGTGACAAAATGTTCCAAACACACCCCATGCACAACTCCACCGGGGAAGGTGCCAGACAGGAGTTCTCTTGGTAGTTTTTACACTACCTTGGTAGGCAGCTGAAAGGCACCACAAAAGTTGTTCTACCTGCTTTCTGGGCTGAGATGGGGAAGAGCTGAATTTTGGAGTCGGCCGGTGACAAAATGTTCCAAACACACCCCATGCACAACTCCACCGGGGAAGGTGCCAGACAGGAGTTCTCTTGGTAGTTTTTACACTACCTTGGTAGGCAGCTGAAAGGCACCACAAAAGTTGTTCTTCCTGCTTTCTGGGCTGAGATGGGGAACCGCTGAATTTTGGACTCGGCCGGTGACAAAATGTTCCAAACACACCCCATGCAAAACTCCACCGGGGAAGGTGCCAGACAGGAGTTCTCCTGGTAGTTTTTACATTGCTCCGGTAGGCATCTGAAAGACACCACAAAAGTTGTTCTACCTGCTTTCTGGGCTGAGATGGGGAATCGCTGAATTTTGGAGTCGGCTGGTGACAAAATGTTCCAAACACACCCCATGCACAACTCCACCGGGGAAGGTGCCAGACAGGAGTTCTCCTGGTAGTTTTTACACTACCTTGGTAGGCAGCTGAAAGACACCACAAAAGTTGTTCTACCTGCTTTCTGGGCTGAGATGGGGAACCGCTGAATTTTGGAGTCGGCTGGTGACAAAATGTTCCAAACACACCCCATGCACAACTCCACCGGGGAAGGTGCCAGACAGGAGTTCTCCTGGTAGTTTTTACACTACCTTGGTAGGCATCTGAAAGGCACCACAAAAGTTGTTCTTCCTGCTTTCTGGGCTGAGATGGGGAACCGCTGAATTTTGGAGTCGGCCCGGTGACAAAATGTTCCAAACACACCCCATGCACAACTCCACCGGGGAAGGTGCCAGACAGGAGTTCTCCTGGTAGTTTTTACACTACCTTGGTAGGCAGCTGAAAGGCACCACAAAAGTTGTTCTTCCTGCTTTCTGGGCTGAGATGGGGAACCGCTGAATTTTGGACTCGGCCGGTGACAAAAATGTTCCAAACACACCCCCTGCACAACTCCACCGGGGAAGGTGCCAGACAGGAGTTCTCCTGGTAGTTTTTACACTACCTTGGTAGGCATTTGAAAGGCACCACAAAAGTTGTTCTTCCTGCTTTCTGGGCTGAGATGGGGAACCGCTGAATTTTGGACTCGGCCGGTGACAAAATGTTCCAAACACACCCCCTGCACAACTCCACCGGGGAAGGTGCCAGACAGGAGTTCTCTTGGTAGTTTTTACACTACCTTGGTAGGCAGCTGAAAGGCATCACAAAAGTTGTTCTACCTGCTTTCTGGGCTGAGATGGGGAAACGCTGAATTTTGGAGTCGGCTGGTGACAAAATGTTCCAAACACACCCCATGCACAACTCCACCGGGGAAGGTGCCAGACAGGAGTTCTCTTGGTAGTTTTTACATTACCTTGGTAGGCAGCTGAAAGGCACCACAAAAGTTGTTCTACCTGCTTTCTGGGCTGAGATGGGGAACCGCTGAATTTTGGAGTCGGCCGGTGACAAAATGTTCCAAACACACCCCATGCACAACTCCACCGGGGAAGGTGCCAGACAGGAGTTCTCCTGGTAGTTTTTACACTACCTTGGTAGGCACCTGAAAGACACCACAAAAGTTGTTCTACCTGCTTTCTGGGCTGAGATGGGGAAACGCTGAATTTTGGACTCGGCTGGTGACAAAATGTTCCAAACACACCCCCTGCACAACTCCACCGGGGAAGGTGCCAGACAGGAGTTCTCTTGGTAGTTTTTACACTACCTTGGTAGGCAGCTGAAAGGCACCACAAAAGTTGTTCTACCTGCTTTCTGGGCTGAGATGGGGAACCGCTGAATTTTGGAGTCGGCCGGTGACAAAATGTTCCAAACACACCCCATGCACAACTCCACCACGGAAGGTGCCAGACAGGAGTTCTCCTGGTAGTTTTTACATTGCTCCGGTAGGCATCTGAAAGACACCACAAAAGTTGTTCTACCTGCTTTCTGGGCTGAGATGGGGAAACGCTGAATTTTGGACTCGGCCGGTGACAAAATGTTCCAAACACACCCCATGCACAACTCCACCGGGGAAGGTGCCAGACAGGAGTTCTCCTGTAGTTTTTACATTGCTCCGGTAGGCATCTGAAAGACACCACAAAAGTTGTTCTACCTGCTTTCTGGGCTGAGATGGGGAAACGCTGAATTTTGGAGTCGGCTGGTGACAAAATGTTCCAAACACACCCCCTGCACAACTCCACCGGGTAAGGTGCCAGACAGGAGTTCTCCTGGTAGATTTTACACTACCTTGGTAGGGAGCTGAAAGGCAGCACAAAAGTTGTTCTACCTGCTTTCTGGGCTGAGATGGGGAATCGCTGAATTTTGGACTCGGCCGGTGACAAAATGTTCCAAACACACCCCCTGCACAACTCCACCGGGGAAGGTGCCAGACAGGAGTTCTCCTGGTAGTTTTTACACTACCTTGGTAGGCACCAGAAAGGCACCACAAAAGTTGTTCTACCTGCTTTCTGGGCTGAGATGGGGAATCGCTGAATTTTGGACTCGGCCGGTGACAAAATGTTCCAAACACCCCATGCACAACTCCACCGGGGAAGGTGCCAGACAGGAGTTGTCTTAGTAGTTTTTACACTACCTTGGTAGGCATCTGAAAGACATCACAAAAGTTGTTCTACCTGCTTTCTGGGCTGAGATGGGGAAACGCTGAATTTTGGAGTCGGCTGGTGACAAAATGTTCCAAACACACCCCATGCACAACTCCACCGGGGAAGGTGCCAGACAGGAGTTCTCTTGGTAGTTTTTACACTACCTTGGTAGGCAGCTGAAAGGCACCACAAAAGTTGTTCTACCTGCTTTGTGGGCTGAGATGGGGAACCGCTGAATTTTGGAGTCGGCTGGTGACAAAATGTTCCAAACACACCCCATGCACAACTCCACCACGGAAGGTGCCAGACAGGAGTTCTCCTGGTAGTTTTTACACTACCTTGGTAGGCATCTGAAAGACACCACAAAAGTTGTTCTTCCTGCTTTCTGGGCTGAGATGGGGAACAGCTGAATTTTGGACTCGGCTGGTGACAAAATGTTCCAAACACACCCCATGCACAACTCCACCGGGGAAGGTGCCAGACAGGAGTTCTCTTGGTAGATTTTACACTACCTTGGTAGGGAGCTGAAAGGCAGCACAAAAGTTGTTCTACCTGCTTTCTGGGCTGAGATGGGGAATCGCTGAATTTTGGACTCGGCCGGTGACAAAATGTTCCAAAGACACCCCATGCACAACTCCACCGGGGAAGGTGCCAGACAGGAGTTCTCCTGGTAGTTTTTACACTACCTTGGTAGGCACCTGAAAGGCACCACAAAAGTTGTTCTACCTGCTTTTTGGGCTGAGATGGGGAACCGCTGAATTTTGGGGGAAGTCGGCCGGTGACAAAATGTTCCAAACACACCCCATGCACAACTCCACTAGCGAAGGTGCCAGGGACGAGCTCTCTTGGTAGTTTTTACATTGCTCCGGTAGGCATCAAAAGGACACCACAAAAGTTGTTCTACCTGCTTTCTGGGCTGAGATGGGGAATCGCTGAATTTTGGACTCGGCCGGTGACAAAATGTTCCAAAGACACCCCATGCACAACTCCACCGGGGAAGGTGCCAGGCAGGAGTTCTCTTGGTAGTTTTTACACTACCTTGGTAGGCATTTGAAAGGCACCACAAAAGTTGTTCTACCTGCTTTCTGGGCTGAGATGGGGAATCGCTGAATTTTGGAGTCGGCTGGTGACAAAATGTTCCAAACACACCCCATGCACAACTCCACCGGGGAAGGTGCCAGACAGGAGTTCTCCTGGTAGTTTTTACATTGCTCCGGTAGGCATCTGAAAGACACCACAAAAGTTGTTCTACCTGCTTTCTGGGCTGAGATGGGGAACCGCTGAATTTTGGACTCGGCCAGTGACAAAATGTTCCAAAGACACCCCATGCACAACTCCACTAGCGAAGGTGCCAGACAGGAGTTCTCCTGGTAGTTTTTACATTGCTCCAGTAGGCATCTGAAAGACACCAAAAAAGTTGTTCTACCTGCTTTCTGGGCTGAGATGGGGAAACGCTGAATTTTGGACTCGGCCGGTGACAAAATGTTCCAAACACACCCCCTGCACAACTCCACCGGGGAAGGTGCCAGACAGGAGTTCTCCTGGTAGTTTTTACACTACCTTGGTAGGCACCTGAAAGGCACCACAAAAGTTGTTCTACCTGCTTTCTGGGCTGAGATGGGGAACCGCTGAATTTTGGAGTCGGCCGGTGACAAAATGTTCCGAAAACACCCCATGCACAACTCCACTAGCGAAGGTGCCAGGGACGAGATCTGTTGGTAGTTTTTACATTGCTCCGGTAGGCATCAAAAGGACACCACAAAAGTTGTTCTACCTGCTTTCTGGGCTGAGATGGGGAATCGCTGAATTTTGGACTCGGCCGGTGACAAAATGTTCCAAACACACCCCATGCACAACTCCACCGGGGAAGGTGCCAGGCAGGAGTTCTCTTGGTAGTTTTTACACTACCTTGGTAGGCATTTGAAAGGCACCACAAAAGTTTGTTCTACCTGCTTTCTGGGCTGAGATGGGAATCGCTGAATTTTGGAGTCGGCTGGTGACAAAATGTTCCAAACACACCCCATGCACAACTCCACCGGGGAAGGTGCCAGACAGGAGTTCTCCTGGTAGTTTTTACATTGCTCCGGTAGGCATCTGAAAGACACCACAAAAGTTGTTCTACCTGCTTTCTGGGCTGAGATGGGGAACCGCTGAATTTTGGACTCGGCCAGTGACAAAATGTTCCAAAGACACCCCCTGCACAACTCCACCGGGGAGGTGCCAGGCAGGAGTTCTCTTGGTAGTTTTTACACTACCTTGGTAGGCATCTGAAAGGCACCACAAAAGTTGTTCTACCTGCTTTCTGGGCTGAGATGGGGAATCGCTGAATTTTGGACTCGGCCGGTGACAAAATGTTCCAAACACACCCCCTGCACAACTCCACCGGGGAAGGTGCCAGACAGGAGTTCTCCTGGTAGTTTTTACATTGCTCCGGTAGGCATCTGAAAGACACCACAAAAGTTGTTCTACCTGCTTTCTGGGCTGAGATGGGGAAACGCTGAATTTTGGACTCGGCCGGTGACAAAATGTTCCAAACACACCCCCTGCACAACTCCATCGGGGAAGGTGCCAGACAGGAGTTCTCCTGTAGTTTTTACATTGCTCCGGTAGGCATCTGAAAGACACCACAAAAGTTGTTCTACCTGCTTTCTGGGCTGAGATGGGGAACCGCTGAATTTTGGAGTCGGCCGGTGACAAAATGTTCCAAACACACCCCATGCACAACTCCACCGGGGAAGGTGCCAGACAGGAGTTCTCTTGGTAGTTTTTACACTACCTTGGTAGGCATCTGAAAGGCACCACAAAAGTTGTTCTACCTGCTTTCTGGGCTGAGATGGGGAACCGCTGAATTTTGGAGTCGGCCGGTGACAAAATGTTCCAAACACACCCCCTGCACAACTCCACCGGGGAAGGTGCCAGACAGGAGTTCTCCTGGTAGTTTTTACATTGCTCCGGTAGGCATCTGAAAGACACCACAAAAGTTGTTCTACTGCCTTTCTGGGCTGAGATTGGGGAAACGCTGAATTTTGGACTCGGCCGGTGACAAAATGTTCCAAACACACCCCATGCACAACTCCACCGGGGAAGGTGCCAGACAGGAGTTCTCCTGTAGTTTTTACATTGCTCCGGTAGGCATCTGAAAGACACCACAAAAGTTGTTCTACCTGCTTTCTGGGCTGAGATGGGGAAACGCTGAATTTTGGACTCGGCTGGTGACAAAATGTTCCAAACACACCCCCTGCACAACTCCACGGGTAAGGTGCCAGACAGGAGTTCTCCTGGTAGAATTTTACACTACCTTGGTAGGGAGCTGAAAGGCAGCACAAAAGTTGTTCTACCTGCTTTCTGGGCTGAGATGGGGAATCGCTGAATTTTGGACTCGGCCGGTGACAAAATGTTCCAAACACACCCCCTGCACAACTCCACCGGGGAAGGTGCCAGACAGGAGTTCTCCTGGTAGTTTTTACACTACCTTGGTAGGCACCAGAAAGGCACCACAAAGTTGTTCTACCTGCTTTCTGGGCTGAGATGGGGAATCGCTGAATTTTGGACTCGGCTGGTGACAAATGTTCCAAACACCCCATGCACAACTCCACCGGGGAAGGTGCCAGACAGGAGTTGTCTTAGTAGTTTTTACACTACCTTGGTAGGCATCTGAAAGACATCACAAAAGTTGTTCTACCTGCTTTCTGGGCTGAGATGGGGAACCGCTGAATTTTGGAGTCGGCTGGTGACAAAATGTTCCAAACACACCCCATGCACAACTCCACCGGGGAAGGTGCCAGACAGGAGTTCTCTTGGTAGTTTTTACACTACCTTGGTAGGCAGCTGAAAGGCACCACAAAAGTTGTTCTACCTGCTTTGTGGGCTGAGATGGGGAACCGCTGAATTTTGGAGTCGGCTGGTGACAAAATGTTCCAAACACACCCCATGCACAACTCCACCACGGAAGGTGCCAGACAGGAGTTCTCCTGGTAGATTTTACACTACCTTGGTAGGCATCTGAAAGACACCACAAAAGTTGTTCTTCCTGCTTTCTGGGCTGAGATGGGGAACAGCTGAATTTTGGACTCGGCTGGTGACAAAATGTTCCAAACACACCCCATGCACAACTCCACCGGGGAAGGTGCCAGACAGGAGTTCTCTTGGTAGATTTTACACTACCTTGGTAGGGAGCTGAAAGGCAGCACAAAAGTTGTTCTACCTGCTTTCTGGGCTGAGATGGGGAATCGCTGAATTTTGGACTCGGCCGGGTGACAAAATGTTCCAAAGACACCCCATGCACAACTCCACCGGGGAAGGTGCCAGACAGGAGTTCTCCTGGTAGTTTTTACACTACCTTGGTAGGCACCTGAAAGGCACCACAAAAGTTGTTCTACCTGCTTTCTGGGCTGAGATGGGGAACCGCTGAATTTTGGAGTCGGGCTGGTGACAAAATGTTCCGAACACACCCCATGCACAACTCCACTAGCGAAGGTGCCAGGGACGAGCTCTCTTGGTAGTTTTTACATTGCTCCGGTAGGGCATCAAAAGGACACCACAAAAGTTGTTCTACCTGCTTTCTGGGCTGAGATGGGGAATCGCTGAATTTTGGACTCGGCCGGTGACAAAATGTTCCAAAGACACCCCATGCACAACTCCACCGGGGAAGGTGCCAGGCAGGAGTTCTCTTGGTAGTTTTTACACTACCTTGGTAGGCATTTGAAAGGCACCACAAAAGTTGTTCTACCTGCTTTCTGGGCTGAGATGGGGAATCGCTGAATTTTGGAGTCGGCTGGTGACAAAATGTTCCAAACACACCCCATGCACAACTCCACCGGGGAAGGTGCCAGACAGGAGTTCTCCTGGTAGTTTTACATTGCTCCGGTAGGCATCTGAAAGACACCACAAAAGTTGTTCTACCTGCTTTCTGGGCTGAGATGGGGAACCGCTGAATTTTGGACTCGGCCAGTGACAAAATGTTCCAAAGACACCCCCATGCACAACTCCACTAGCGAAGGTGCCAGACAGGAGTTCTCCTGGTAGTTTTTACACTACCTTGGTAGGCAGCTGAAAGGCACCACAAAAGTTGTTCTACCTGCTTTCTGGGCTGAGATGGGGAATCGCTGAATTTTGGAGTCGGCCGGTGACAAAATGTTCCAAACACACCCCCTGCACAACTCCACCGGGGAAGGTGCCAGACAGGAGTTCTCTTGGTAGTTTTTACACTACCTTGGTAGGCAGCTGAAAGGCACCACAAAAGTTGTTCTACCTGCTTTCTGGGCTGAGATGGGGAACCGCTGAATTTTGGAGTCGGCCGGTGACAAAATGTTCCAAACACACCCCCTGCACAACTCCACCGGGGAAGGTGCCAGGCAGGAGTTCTCTTGGTAGTTTTTACACTACCTTGGTAGGCATCTGAAAGGCACCACAAAAGTTGTTCTACCTGCTTTCTGGGCTGAGATGGGGAATCGCTGAATTTTGGACTCGACCGGTGACAAAATGTTCCAAACACACCCCCTGCACAACTCCACCGGGGAAGGTGCCAGACAGGAGTTCTCCTGGTAGTTTTTACATTGCTCCGGTAGGCATCTGAAAGACACCACAAAAGTTGTTCTACCTGCTTTCTGGGCTGAGATGGGGAAACGCTGAATTTTGGACTCGGCCGGTGACAAAATGTTCCAAACACACCCCCTGCACAACTCCATCGGGGAAGGTGCCAGACAGGAGTTCTCCTGTAGTTTTTACATTGCTCCGGTAGGCATCTGAAAGACACCACAAAAGTTGTTCTACCTGCTTTCTGGGCTGAGATGGGGAACCGCTGAATTTTGGAGTCGGCCGGTGACAAAATGTTCCAAACACACCCCATGCACAACTCCACCGGGGAAGGTGCCAGACAGGAGTTCTCTTGGTAGTTTTTACACTACCTTGGTAGGCAGCTGAAAGGCACCACAAAAGTTGTTCTACCTGCTTTCTGGGCTGAGATGGGGAACCGCTGAATTTTGGAGTCGGCCGGTGACAAAATGTTCCAAAGACACCCCATGCACAACTCCACCGGGGAAGGTGCCAGGCAGGAGTTCTCTTTGTAGTTTTTACACTACCTTGGTAGGCATTTGAAAGGCACCACAAAAGTTGTTCTACCTGCTTTCTGGGCTGAGATGGGGAACCGCTGAATTTTGGAGTCGGCTGGTGACAAAATGTTCCAAACACACCCCATGCACAACTCCACCGGGGAAGGTGCCAGACAGGAGTTCTCTTGGTAGTTTTTACATTGCTCCGGTAGGCAGCTGAAAGACACCACAAAAGTTGTTCTACCTGCTTTCTGGGCTGAGATGAGGAACAGCTGAATTTTGGACTCGGCCGGTGACAAAATGTTCCAAACACACCCCATGCACAACTCCACCGGGGAAGGTGCCAGACAGGAGTTCTCTTGGTAGTTTTTACACTACCTTGGTAGGCATTTGAAAGACACCACAAAAGTTGTTCTACCTGCTTTCTGGGCTGAGATGGGGAACCGCTGAATTTTGGAGTCGGCCGGTGACAAAATGTTCCAAACACACCCCATGCACAACTCCACTAGCGAAGGTGCCAGACAGGAGTTCTCCTGGTAGTTTTTACACTACCTTGGTAGGCACCTGAAAGGCACCACAAAAGTTGTTCTACCTGCTTTCTGGGCTGAGATGGGGAACCGCTGAATTTTGGACTCGGCCGGTGACAAAATGTTCCAAACACACCCCCTGCACAACTCCACCGGGGAAGGTGCCAGACAGGAGTTCTCTTAGTAGTTTTTACACTACCTTGGTAGGCAGCTGAAAGGCACCACAAAAGTTGTTCTACCTGCTTTCTGGGCTGAGATGGGGAACCGCTGAATTTTGGAGTCGGCCGGTGACAAAATGTTCCAAAGACACCCCATGCACAACTCCACCGGGGAAGGTGCCAGGCAGGAGTTCTCTTGGTAGTTTTTACATTGCTCCGGTAGGCAGCTGAAAGACACCACAAAAGTTGTTCTACCTGCTTTCTGGGCTGAGATGAGGAACAGCTGAATTTTGGACTCGGCCGGTGACAAAATGTTCCAAACACACCCCATGCACAACTCCACCGGGGAAGGTGCCAGGCAGGAGTTCTCTTAGTAGTTTTTACACTACCTTGGTAGGCAGCTGAAAGGCACCACAAAAGTAGTTCTACCTGCTTTCTGGGCTGAGATGGGGAACCGCTGAATTTTGGAGTCGGCCGGTGACAAAATTTTCCAAACACACCCAATGCACAACTCCACTAGCGAAGGTGCCAGACAGGAGTTCTCCTGGTAGTTTTTACACTACCTTGGTAGGCACCTGAAAGGCACCACAAAAGTTGTTCTACCTGCTTTCTGGGCTGAGATGGGGAACCGCTGAATTTTGGAGTCGGCCGGTGACAAAATGTTCCAAACACACCCCCTGCACAACTCCACCGGGGAAGGTGCCAGACAGGAGTTCTCCTGGTAGTTTTTACACTACCTTGGTAGGCATTTGAAAGACACCACAAAAGTTGTTCTACCTGCTTTCTGGGCTGAGATGGGGAACAGCTGAATTTTTGGACTCGGCTGGTGACAAAATATTCCGAACACACCCCATGCACAACTCCACCGGGGAAGGTGCCAGACAGGAGTTCTCCTGTAGTTTTTACATTGCTCCGGTAGGCATCTGAAAGACACCACAAAAGTTGTTCTACCTGCTTTCTGGGCTGAGATGGGGAACCGCTGAATTTTGGAGTCGGCCGGTGACAAAATGTTCCAAACACACCCCCTGCACAACTCCACCGGGGAAGGTGCCAGACAGGAGTTCTCTTGGTAGATTTTACACTACCTTGGTAGGCAGCTGAAAGGCACCACAAAAGTTGTTCTACCTGCTTTCTGGGCTGAGATGGGGAACCGCTGAATTTTGGAGTCGGCCGGTGACAAAATGTTCCAAACACACCACATGCACAACTCCACCGGGGAAGGTGCCAGACAGGAGTTCTCTTGGTAGTTTTTACATTGCTCCTGTAGGCATCAAAAGGACACCACAAAAGTTGTTCTTCCTGCTTTCTGGGCTGAGATGGGGAACCGCTGAATTTTGGAGTCGGCCGGTGACAAAATGTTCCAAAGACATCCCATGCACAACTCCACCGGGGAAAGTGCCAGGCAGGAGTTCTCTTGGTAGTTTTTACACTACCTTGGTAGGCATTTGAAAGGCACCACAAAAGTTGTTCTACCTGCTTTCTGGGCTGAGATGGGGAATCGCTGAATTTTGGAGTCGGCCGGTGACAAAATGTTCCAAACACACCCCATGCACAACTACACCGGGGAAGGTGCCAGAAAGGAGTTCTCCTGGTAGTTTTTACATTGCTCCGGTAGGCATCTGAAAGACACCACAAAAGTTGTTCTACCTGCTTTCTGGGCTGAGATGGGGAACCGCTGAATTTTGGACTCGGCCAGTGACAAAATGTTCCAAACACACCCCATGCACAACTCCACCGGGGAAGGTGCCAGGCAGGAGTTCTCCTGGTAGATTTTACACTACCTTGGTAGGCACCTGAAAGGCACCACAAAAGTTGTTCTACCTGCTTTCTGGGCTGAGATGGGGAAACGCTGAATTTTGGAGTCGGCCGGTGACAAAATGTTCCAAACACACCCCATGCACAACTCCACCGGGGAAGGTGCCAGGCAGGAGTTCTCTTGGTAGTTTTTACACTACCTTGGTAGGCAGCTGAAAGGCACCACAAAAGTTGTTCTACCTGCTTTCTGGGCTGAGATGGGGAACCGCTGAATTTTGGACTCGGCTGGTGACAAAATGTTCCGAACACACCCCATGCACAACTCCACCGGGGAAGGTGCCAGACAGGAGTTCTCCTGGTAGTTTTTACATTGCTCCGGTAGGCATCTGAAAGACACCACAAAAGTTGTTCTACCTGCTTTCTGGGCTGAGATGGGGAACCGCTGAATTTTGGACTCGGCCAGTGACAAAATGTTCCAAACACACCCCATGCACAACTCCACCGGGGAAGGTGCCAGACAGGAGTTCTCCTGGTAGATTTTACACTACCTTGGTAGGCACCTGAAAGGCACCACAAAAGTTGTTCTACCTGCTTTCTGGGCTGAGATGGGGAAACGCTGAATTTTGGAGTCGGCCGGTGACAAAATGTTCCAAACACACCCCATGCACAACTCCACCGGGGAAGGTGCCAGGCAGGAGTTCTCTTGGTAGTTTTTACACTACCTTGGTAGGCAGCTGAAAGGCACCACAAAAGTTGTTCTACCTGCTTTCTGGGCTGAGATGGGGAACCGCTGAATTTTGGACTCGGCTGGTGACAAAATGTTCCGAACACTCCCCATGCACAACTCCACCGGGGAAGGTGCCAGACAGGAGTTCTCCTGGTAGTTTTTACATTGCTCCGGTAGGCATCTGAAAGACACCACAAAAGTAGTTCTACCTGCTTTCTGGGCTGAGATGGGGAACCGCTGAATTTTGGAGTCGGCCGGTGACAAAATGTTCCAAAGACACCCCATGCACAACTCCACCGGGGAAGGTGCCAGACAAGCGTTCTCTTGATAGTTTTTACACTACCTTGGTAGGCATCTGAAAGACACCACAAAAGTTGTTCTACCTGCTTTCTGGGCTGAGATGGGGAACCGCTGAATTTTGGAGTCGGCTGGTGACAAAATGTTCCAAACACACCCCATGCACAACTCCACTAGCGAAGGTGCCAGGGACGAGCTCTGTTGGTAGTTTTTACATTGCTCCGGTAGGCATCAAAAGGACACCACAAAAGTTGTTCTACCTGCTTTCTGGGCTGAGATGGGGAATCGCTGAATTTTGGACTCGGCCGGTGACAAAATGTTCCAAAGACACCCCATGCACAACTCCACCGGGGAAGGTGCCAGGCAGGAGTTCTCTTGGTAGTTTTTACACTACCTTGGTAGGCATTTGAAAGGCACCACAAAAGTTGTTCTACCTGCTTTCTGGGCTGAGATGGGGAACCGCTGAATTTTGGAGTCGGCTGGTGACAAAATGTTCCAAACACACCCCATGCACAACTCCACCGGGGAAGGTGCCAGACAGGAGTTCTCCTGGTAGTTTTTACATTGCTCCGGTAGGCATCTGAAAGACACCACAAAAGTTGTTCTACCTGCTTTCTGGGCTGAGATGGGGAACCGCTGAATTTTGGACTCGGCCAGTGACAAAATGTTCCAAAGACACCCCATGCACAACTCCACCGGGGAAGGTGCCAGACAGGAGTTCTCCTGGTAGATTTTACACTACCTTGGTAGGCAGCTGAAAGGCAGCACAAAAGTTGTTCTACCTGCTTTCTGGGCTGAGATGGGGAATCGCTGAATTTTGGACTCGGCCGGTGACAAAATGTTCCAAACACACCCCCTGCACAACTCCACCGGGGAAGGTGCCAGACAGGAGTTCTCCTGGTAGTTTTTACACTACCTTGGTAGGCACCTGAAAGGCACCACAAAAGTTGTTCTACCTGCTTTCTGGGCTGAGATGGGGAATCGCTGAATTTTGGACTCGGCTGGTGACAAAATGTTCCAAACACACCCCCTGCACAACTCCACCGGGGAAGGTGCCAGACAGGAGTTCTCCTGGTAGTTTTTACATTGCTCCGGTAGGCAGCTGAAAGACACCACAAAAGTTGTTCTACCTGCTTTCTGGGCTGAGATGGGGAACCGCTGAATTTTGGACTCGGCCGGTGACAAAATGTTCCAAACACACCCCCTGCACAACTCCATCGGGGAAGGTGCCAGACAGGAGTTCTCCTGTAGTTTTTACATTGCTCCGGTAGGCATCTGAAAGACACCACAAAAGTTGTTCTACCTGCTTTCTGGGCTGAGATGGGGAACCGCTGAATTTTGGACTCGGCCGGTGACAAAATGTTCCAAACACACCCCATGCACAACTCCACCGGGGAAGGTGCCAGACAGGAGTTCTCCTGTAGTTTTTACATTGCTCTGGTAGGCACCTGAAAGGCACCACAAAAGTTGTTCTACCTGCTTTCTGGGCTGAGATGGGGAAACGCTGAATTTTGGAGTCGGCCGGTGACAAAATGTTCCAAACACACCCCATGCACAACTCCACCGGGGAAGGTGCCAGGCAGGAGTTCTCTTGGTAGTTTTTACACTACCTTGGTAGGCAGCTGAAAGGCACCACAAAAGTTGTTCTACCTGCTTTCTGGGCTGAGATGGGGAACCGCTGAATTTTGGACTCGGCTGGTGACAAAATGTTCCGAACACACCCCATGCACAACTCCACCGGGGAAGGTGCCAGACAGGAGTTCTCCTGGTAGTTTTTACATTGCTCCGGTAGGCATCTGAAAGACACCACAAAAGTTGTTCTACCTGCTTTCTGGGCTGAGATGGGGAACCGCTGAATTTTGGACTCGGCCAGTGACAAAATGTTCCAAACACACCCCATGCACAACTCCACCGGGGAAGGTGCCAGACAGGAGTTCTCCTGGTAGATTTTACACTACCTTGGTAGGCACCTGAAAGGCACCACAAAAGTTGTTCTACCTGCTTTCTGGGCTGAGATGGGGAAACGCTGAATTTTGGAGTCGGCCGGTGACAAAATGTTCCAAACACACCCCATGCACAACTCCACCGGGGAAGGTGCCAGGCAGGAGTTCTCTTGGTAGTTTTTACACTACCTTGGTAGGCAGCTGAAAGGCACCACAAAAGTTGTTCTACCTGCTTTCTGGGCTGAGATGGGGAACCGCTGAATTTTGGACTCGGCTGGTGACAAAATGTTCCGAACACTCCCCATGCACAACTCCACCGGGGAAGGTGCCAGACAGGAGTTCTCCTGGTAGTTTTTACATTGCTCCGGTAGGCATCTGAAAGACACCACAAAAGTTGTTCTACCTGCTTTCTGCGCTGAGATGGGGAACCGCTGAATTTTGGACTCGGCCGGTGACAAAATGTTCCAAAGACACCCCATGCACAACTCCACCGGGGAAGGTGCCAGACAAGCGTTCTCTTGATAGTTTTTACACTACCTTGGTAGGCATCTGAAAGACACCACAAAAGTTGTTCTACCTGCTTTCTGGGCTGAGATGGGGAACCGCTGAATTTTGGACTCGGCCGGTGACAAAATGTTCCAAACACACCCCCTGCACAACTCCACTAGCGAAGGTGCCAGGGACGAGCTCTGTTGGTAGTTTTTACATTGCTCCGGTAGGCATCAAAAGGACACCAAAAAAGTTGTTCTACCTGCTTTCTGGGCTGAGATGGGGAATCGCTGAATTTTGGACTCGGCCGGTGACAAAATGTTCCAAAGACACCCCATGCACAACTCCACCGGGGAAGGTGCCAGGCAGGAGTTCTCTTGGTAGTTTTTACACTACCTTGGTAGGCATTTGAAAGGCACCACAAAAGTTGTTCTACCTGCTTTCTGGGCTGAGATGGGGAACCGCTGAATTTTGGAGTCGGCTGGTGACAAAATGTTCCAAACACACCCCATGCACAACTCCACCGGGGAAGGTGCCAGACAGGAGTTCTCCTGGTAGTTTTTACATTGCTCCGGTAGGCATCTGAAAGACACCACAAAAGTTGTTCTACCTGCTTTCTGGGCTGAGATGGGGAACCGCTGAATTTTGGACTCGGCCGGTGACAAAATGTTCCAAACACACCCCCTGCACAACTCCACCGGGGAAGGTGCCAGACAGGAGTTCTCCTGGTAGATTTTACACTACCTTGGTAGGCAGCTGAAAGGCAGCACAAAAGTTGTTCTACCTGCTTTCTGGGCTGAGATGGGGAATCGCTGAATTTTGGACTCGGCCGGTGACAAAATGTTCCAAACACACCCCCTGCACAACTCCACCGGGGAAGGTGCCAGACAGGAGTTCTCCTGGTAGTTTTTACACTACCTTGGTAGGCACCTGAAAGGCACCACAAAAGTTGTTCTACCTGCTTTCTGGGCTGAGATGGGGAATCGCTGAATTTTGGACTCGGCTGGTGACAAAATGTTCCAAACACACCCCCTGCACAACTCCACCGGGGAAGGTGCCAGACAGGAGTTCTCCTGGTAGTTTTTACATTGCTCCGGTAGGCAGCTGAAAGACACCACAAAAGTTGTTCTACCTGCTTTCTGGGCTGAGATGGGGAACCGCTGAATTTTGGACTCGGCCGGTGACAAAATGTTCCAAACACACCCCCTGCACAACTCCATCGGGGAAGGTGCCAGACAGGAGTTCTCCTGTAGTTTTTACATTGCTCCGGTAGGCATCTGAAAGACACCACAAAAGTTGTTCTACCTGCTTTCTGGGCTGAGATGGGGAACCGCTGAATTTTGGACTCGGCCGGTGACAAAATGTTCCAAACACACCCCATGCACAACTCCACCGGGGAAGGTGCCAGACAGGAGTTCTCCTGTAGTTTTTACATTGCTCTGGTAGGCATCTGAAAGACACCACAAAAGTTGTTCTACCTGCTTTCTGGGCTGAGATGGGGAAACGCTGAATTTTGGACTCGGCTCGTGACAAAATGTTCCAAACACACCCCCTGCACAACTCCATTGGGGAAGGTGCCAGACAGGAGTTCTCCTGGTAGATTTTACACTACCTTGGTAGGGAGCTGAAAGGCACCACAAAAGTTATTCTACCTGCTTTCTGGGCTGAGATGGGGAATCGCTGAATTTTGGACTCGGCCGGTGACAAAATGTTCCAAAGACACCCCCTGCACAACTCCACCGGGGAAGGTGCCAGGCAGGAGTTCTCTTGGTAGTTTTTACACTACCTTGGTAGGCATTTGAAAGGCACCACAAAAGTTGTTCTACCTGCTTTCTGGGCTGAGATCGGGAATCGCTGAATTTTGGACTCGGCCGGTGACAAAATGTTCCAAACACACCCCCTGCACAACTCCACCGGGGAAGGTGCCAGACAGGAGTTCTCTTAGTAGTTTTTACACTACCTTGGTACGCATCTGAAAGACACGACAAAAGTTGTTCTACCTGCTTTCTGGGCTGAGATGGGGAACCGCTGAATTTTGGACTCGGCCGGTGACAAAATGTTCCAAACACACCCCATGCACAACTCCACCGGGGAAGGTGCCAGACAGGAGTTCTCTTGGTAGATTTTACACTACCTTGGTAGGCATCTGAAAAGCAGCACAAAAGTTTTTCTACCTGCTTTCTGGGCTGAGATGGGGAAACGCTGAATTTTGGACTCGGCTGGTGACAAAATGTTCCAAAGACACCCCCTGCACAACTCCACCGGGGAAGGTGCCAGACAGGAGTTCTCTTGGTAGTTTTTACACTACCTTGGTAGGCACCTGAAAGGCACCACAAAAGTTGTTCTACCTGCTTTCTGGGCTGAGATGGGGAATCGCTGAATTTTGGACTCGGCCGGTGACAAAATGTTCCAAACACACCCCCTGCACAACTCCACCGGGGAAGGTGCCAGACAGGAGTTCTCCTGGTAGTTTTTACATTGCTCCGGTAGGCATCTGAAAGACACCACAAAAGTTGTTCTACCTGCTTTCTGGGCTGAGATGGGGAACCGCTGAATTTTGGACTCGGCCGGTGACAAAATGTTCCAAACACACCCCATGCACAACTCCACCGGGGAAGGTGCCAGACAGGAGTTCTCCTCGTAGTTTTTACACTACCTTGGTAGGCATCTGAAAGGCACCACAAAAGTTGTTCTACCTGCTTTCTGGGCTGAGATGGGGAACAGCTGAATTTTGGACTCGGCCGGTGACAAAATGTTCCAAACACACCCCCTGCACAACTCCACCGGGGAAGGTGCCAGACAGGAGTTCTCCTGGTAGTTTTTACATTGCTCCGGTAGGCATCTGAAAGACACCACAAAAGTTGTTCTACCTGCTTTCTGGGCTGAGATGGGGAAACGCTGAATTTTGGACTCGGCCGGTGACAAAATGTTCCAAACACACCCCCTGCACAACTCCACCGGGGAAGGTGCCAGACAGGAGTTCTCCTGGTAGATTTTACACTACCTTGGTAGGGAGCTGAAAGGCAGCACAAAAGTTGTTCTACCTGCTTTCTGGGCTGAGATGGGGAATCGCTGAATTTTGGACTCGGCCGGTGACAAAATGTTCCAAACACACCCCCTGCACAACTCCACCGGGGAAGGTGCCAGACAGGAGTTCTCCTGGTAGTTTTTACACTACCTTGGTAGGCACCTGAAAGGCACCACAAAAGTTGTTCTACCTGCTTTCTGGGCTGAGATGGGGAATCGCTGAATTTTGGACTCGGCTGGTGACAAAATGTTCCAAAGACACCCCATGCACAACTCCACCGGGGAAGGTGCCAGGCAGGAGTTCTCCTGGTAGTTTTTACATTGCTCCGGTAGGCATCTGAAAGACACCACAAAAGTTGTTCTACCTGCTTTCTGGGCTGAGATGGGGAAACGCTGAATTTTGGAGTCGGCCGGTGACAAAATGTTCCAAACACACCCCCTGCACAACTCCACCGGGGAAGGTGCCAGACAGGAGTTCTCTTAATAGTTTTTACACTACCTTGGTAGGCATCTGAAAGACACCACAAAAGTTGTTCTACCTGCTTTCTGGGCTGAGATGGGGAAACGCTGAATTTTGGACTCGGCTGGTGACAAAATGTTCCAAACACACCCCATGCACAACTCCACCGGGGAAGGTGCCAGACAGGAGTTCTCCTGGTAGTTTTTACACTACCTTGGTAGGCATCTGAAAGACACCACAAAAGTTGTTCTACCTGCTTTCTGGGCTGAGATGGGGAACCGCTGAATTTTGGAGTCGGCCGTTGACAAAATGTTCCAAACACACCCCATGCACAACTCCACCGGGGAAGGTGCCAGACAGGAGTTCTCTTGGTAGTTTTTACACTACCTTGGTAGGCATCTGAAAGACACCACAAAAGTTGTTCTACCTGCTTTCTGGGCTGAGATGGGGAACCGCTGAATTTTGGACTCGGCCGGTGACAAAATGTTCCAAACACACCCCATGCACAATTCCACCACGGAAGGTGCCAGACAGGAGTTCTCCTGGTAGTTTTTACACTACCTTGGTAGGCATCTGAAAGACACCACAAAAGTTGTTCTACCTGCTTTCTGGGCTGAGATGGGGAATCGCTGAATTTTGGAGTCGGCTGGTGACAAAATGTTCCAAACACACCCCATGCACAACTCCACCGGGGAAGGTGCCAGACAGGAGTTCTCCTGGTAGTTTTTACACTACCTTGGTAGGCATCTGAAAGACACCACAAAAGTTGTTCTACCTGCTTTCTGGGCTGAGATGGGGAACAGCTGAATTTTGGACTCGGCTGGTGTACAAAATTTTAATAAATACACCCCATGCACAACTCCACTAGCGAAGGTGCCAGGAACGAATTCTGTTGGTAGGTTTTACATTGCTCCGGTAGGCATCTGAAAGGCACCACAAAAGTTGTTCTACCTGCTTTCTGGGCTGAGATGGGGAACCGCTGAATTTTGGACTCGGCCGGTGACAAAATGTTCCAAACACACCCCATGCACAACTCCACCGGGGAAGGTGCCAGACAGGAGTTCTCTTGGTAGTTTTTACACTACCTTGGTAGGCAGCTGAAAGGCACCACAAAAGTTGTTCTTCCTGCTTTCTGGGCTGAGATGGGGAACAGCTGAATTTTGGAGTCGGCCGGTGACAAAATGTTCCGAACACACCCCATGCACAACTCCACTAGCGAAGGTGCCAGGGACGAGCTCTCTTGGTAGTTTTTACATTGCTCCGGTAGGCATCTGAAAGACACCACAAAAGTTGTTCTACCTGCTTTCTGGGCTGAGATGGGGAAACGCTGAATTTTGGACTCGGCCGGTGACAAAATGTTCCAAACACACCCCCTGCACAACTCCACCGGGGAAGGTGCCAGACAGGAGTTCTCCTGGTAGTTTTTACACTACCTTGGTAGGCACCTGAAAGGCACCACAAAAGTTGTTCTACCTGCTTTCTGGGCTGAGATGGGGAACCGCTGAATTTTGGAGTCGGCCGGTGACAAAATGTTCCGAACACACCCCATGCACAACTCCACTAGCGAAGGTGCCAGGGACGAGATCTGTTGGTAGTTTTTACAATGCTCCGGTAGGCATCAAAAGGACACCACAAAAGTTGTTCTACCTGCTTTCTGGGCTGACATGGGGAATCGCTGAATTTTGGACTCGGCCGGTGACAAAATGTTCCAAACACACCCCCTGCACAACTCCACCAGGGAAGGTGCCAGACAGGAGTTCTCCTGGTAGTTTTTACATTGCTCCGGTAGGCATCTGAAAGACACCACAAAAGTTGTTCTACCTGCTTTCTGGGCTGAGATGGGGAAACGCTGAATTTTGGACTCGGCCGGTGACAAAATGTTCCAAACACACCCCATGCAGAACTCCACCGGGGAAGGTGCCAGACAGGAGTTCTCCTGTAGTTTTTACATTGCTCCGGTAGGCATCTGAAAGACACCACAAAAGTTGTTCTACCTGCTTTCTGGGCTGAGATGGGGAACCGCTGAATTTTGGACTCGGCTGGTGACAAAATGTTCCAAACACACCCCCTGCACAACTCCACCGGGGAAGGTGCCAGACAGGAGTTCTCCTGGTAGATTTTACACTACCTTCGTAGGGAGCTGAAAGGCAGCACAAAAGTTGTTCTACCTGCTTTCTGGGCTGAGATGGGGAATCGCTGAATTTTGGACTCGGCCGGTGACAAAATGTTCCAAACACACCCCCTGCACAACTCCACCGGGGAAGGTGCCAGACAGGAGTTCTCCTGGTAGTTTTTACACTACCTTGGTAGGCACCTGAAAGGCACCACAAAAGTTGTTCTACCTGCTTTCTGGGCTGAGATGGGGAATAGCTGAATTTTGGACTCGGCCGGTGACAAAATGTTCCAAAGACACCCCATGCACAACTCCACCGGGGAAGGTGCCAGGCAGGAGTTCTCCTGGTAGTTTTTACATTGCTCCGGTAGGCATCTGAAAGACACCACAAAAGTTGTTCTACCTGCTTTCTGGGCTGAGATGGGGAACCGCTGAATTTTGGAGTCGGCCGGTGACAAAATGTTCCAAACACACCCCCTGCACAACTCCACCGGGGAAGGTGCCAGACAGGAGTTCTCTTGGTAGATTTTACACTACCTTGGTAGGGAGCTGAAAGGCAGCACAAAAGTTGTTCTACCTGCTTTCTGGGCTGAGATGGGGAATCGCTGAATTTTGGACTCGGCCGGTGACAAAATGTTCCAAAGACACCCCATGCACAACTCCACCGGGGAAGGTGCCAGGCAGGAGTTCTCTTGGTAGTTTTTACACTACCTTGGTAGGCATTTGAAAGGCACCACAAAAGTTGTTCTACCTGCTTTCTGGGCTGAGATGGGGAATCGCTGAATTTTGGAGTCGGCTGGTGACAAAATGTTCCAAACACACCCCATGCACAACTCCACCGGGGAAGGTGCCAGACAGGAGTTCTCTTAATAGTTTTTACACTACCTTGGTAGGCATCTGAAAGACACCACAAAAGTTGTTCTACCTGCTTTCTGGGCTGAGATGGGGAAACGCTGAATTTTGGACTCGGCTGGTGACAAAATGTTCCAAACACACCCCATGCACAACTCCACCGGGGAAGGTGCCAGACAGGAGTTCTCCTGGTAGTTTTTACACTACCTTGGTAGGCATCTGAAAGACACCACAAAAGTTGTTCTACCTGCTTTCTGGGCTGAGATGGGGAACCGCTGAATTTTGGAGTCGGCCGGTGACAAAATGTTCCAAACACACCCCATGCACAACTCCACCGGGGAAGGTGCCAGACAGGAGTTCTCTTGGTAGTTTTTACACTACCTTGGTAGGCATCTGAAAGACACCACAAAAGTTGTTCTACCTGCTTTCTGGGCTGAGATGGGGAACCGCTGAATTTTGGACTCGGCCGGTGACAAAATGTTCCAAACACACCCCATGCACAACTCCACCGGGGAAGGTGCCAGACAGGAGTTCTCCTGGTAGTTTTTACATTGCTCCGGTAGGCATCTGAAAGACACCACAAAAGTTGTTCTACCTGCTTTCTGGGCTGAGATGGGGAACCGCTGAATTTTGGACTCGGCCAGTGACAAAATGTTCCAAAGACACCCCATGCACAACTCCACTAGCGAATGTGCCAGACAGGAGTTCTCCTGGTAGTTTTTACACTACCTTGGTAGGCACCTGAAAGGCACCACAAAAGTTGTTCTACCTGCTTTCTGGGCTGAGATGGGGAACCGCTGAATTTTGGACTCGGCCGGTGACAAAATGTTCCAAACACACCCCATGCACAACTCCACCGGGGAAGGTGCCAGACAGGAGTTCTCTTGGTAGTTTTTACACTACCTTGGTAGGCAGCTGAAAGGCACCACAAAAGTTGTTCTACCTGCTTTCTGGGCTGAGATGGGGAACCGCTGAATTTTGGACTCGGCCGGTGACAAAATGTTCCAAACACACCCCATGCACAACTCCACCGGGGAAGGTGCCAGACAGGAGTTCTCTTGGTAGTTTTTACACTACCTTGGTAGGCATCTGAAAGGCACCACAAAAGTTGTTCTACCTGCTTTCTGGGCTGAGATGGGGAATCGCTGAATTTTGGACTCGGCCGGTGACAAAATGTTCCAAACACACCCCCTGCACAAATCCACCGGGGAAGGTGCCAGACAGGAGTTCTCCTGGTAGTTTTTACATTGCTCCGGTAGGCATCTGAAAGACACCACAAAAGTTGTTCTACCTGCTTTCTGGGCTGAGATGGGGAACCGCTGAATTTTGGAGTCGGCCGGTGACAAAATGTTCCAAACACACCCCATGCACAACTCCACCGGGGAAGGTGCCAGACAGGAGTTCTCCTGGTAGTTTTTACACTACCTTGGTAGGCATCTGAAAGACACCACAAAAGTTGTTCTACCTGCTTTCTGGGCTGAGATGGGGAAACGCTGAATTTTGGACTCGGCTGGTGGCAAAATGTTCCAAACACACCCCCTGCACAACTCCACCGGGGAAGGTGCCAGACAGGAGTTCTCCTGGTAGATTTTACACTACCTTGGTAGGGAGCTGAAAGGCAGCACAAAAGTTGTTCTACCTGCTTTCTGGGCTGAGATGGGGAATCGCTGAATTTTGGACTCGGCCGGTGACAAAATGTTCCAAACACACCCCCTGCACAACTCCACCGGGGAAGGTGCCAGACAGGAGTTCTCCTGGTAGTTTTTACACTACCTTGGTAGGCACCAGAAAGGCACCACAAAAGTTGTTCTACCTGCTTTCTGGGCTGAGATGGGGAATCGCTGAATTTTGGACTCGGCCGGTGACAAAATGTTCCAAACACAACCCATGCACAACTCCACCGGGGAAGGTGCCAGACAGGAGTTCTCCTGGTAGTTTTTACATTGCTCCGGTAGGCATCTGAAAGACACCACAAAAGTTGTTCTACCTGCTTTCTGGGCTGAGATGGGGAACCGCTGAATTTTGGAGTCGGCCGGTGACAAAATGTTCCAAACACACCCCATGCACAACTCCACCGGGGAAGTTGCCAGACAGGAGTTGTCTTAGTAGTTTTTACACTACCTTGGTAGGCATCTGAAAGACATCACAAAAGTTGTTCTACCTGCTTTCTGGGCTGAGATGGGGAAACGCTGAATTTTGGAGTCGGCTGGTGACAAAATGTCCAAACACACCCCATGCACAACTCCACCGGGGAAGGTGCCAGACAGGAGTTCTCTTGGTAGTTTTTACACTACCTTGGTAGGCAGCTGAAAGGCACCACAAAAGTTGTTCTACCTGCTTTGTGGGCTGAGATGGGGAACCGCTGAATTTTGGAGTCGGCTGGTGACAAAATGTTCCAAACACACCCCATGCACAACTCCACCACGGAAGGTGCCAGACAGGAGTTCTCCTGGTAGTTTTTACACTACCTTGGTAGGCATCTGAAAGACACCACAAAAGTTGTTCTTCCTGCTTTCTGGGCTGAGATGGGGAACAGCTGAATTTTGGACTCGGCTGGTGACAAAATGTTCCAAACACACCCCATGCACAACTCCACCGGGGAAGGTGCCAGACAGGAGTTCTCTTGGTAGATTTTACACTACCTTGGTAGGGAGCTGAAAGGCAGCACAAAAGTTGTTCTACCTGCTTTCTGGGCTGAGATGGGGAATCGCTGAATTTTGGACTCGGCCGGTGACAAAATGTTCCAAAGACACCCCATGCACAACTCCACCGGGGAAGGTGCCAGACAGGAGTTCTCCTGGTAGTTTTTACACTACCTTGGTAGGCACCTGAAAGGCACCACAAAAGTTGTTCTACCTGCTTTCTGGGCTGAGATGGGGAACCGCTGAATTTTGGAGTCGGGCGGTGACAAAAAGTTCCGAACACACCCCATGCACAACTCCACTAGCGAAGGTGTCAGGGACGAGCTCTCTTGGTAGTTTTTACATTGCTCCGGTAGGCATCAAAAGGACACCACAAAAGTTGTTCTACCTGCTTTCTGGGCTGAGATGGGGAATCGCTGAATTTTGGACTCGGCCGGTGACAAAATGTTCCAAAGACACCCCATGCACAACTCCACCGGGGAAGGTGCCAGGCAGGAGTTCTCTTGGTAGTTTTTACACTACCTTGGTAGGCATTTGAAAGGCACCACAAAAGTTGTTCTACCTGCTTTCTGGGCTGAGATGGGGAATCGCTGAATTTTGGAGTCGGCTGGTGACAAAATGTTCCAAACACACCCCATGCACAACTCCACCGGGGAAGGTGCCAGACAGGAGTTCTCCTGGTAGTTTTTACATTGCTCCGGTAGGCATCTGAAAGACACCACAAAAGTTGTTCTACCTGCTTTCTGGGCTGAGATGGGGAACCGCTGAATTTTGGACTCGGCCAGTGACAAAATGTTCCAAAGACACCCCCTGCACAACTCCACCGGGGAAGGTGCCAGACAGGAGTTCTCCTGGTAGTTTTTACACTACCTTGGTAGGCAGCTGAAAGGCACCACAAAAGTTGTTCTACCTGCTTTCTGGGCTGAGATGGGGAACCGCTTAATTTTGGAGTCGGCCGGTGACAAAATGTTCCAAACACACCCCATGCACAACTCCACCGGGGAAGGTGCCAGGCAGGAGTTCTCTTGGTAGTTTTTACACTACCTTGGTAGGCATCTGAAAGGCACCACAAAAGTTGTTCTACCTGCTTTCTGGGCTGAGATGGGGAATCGCTGAATTTTGGACTCGGCCGGTGACAAAATGTTCCAAACACACCCCCTGCACAACTCCACCGGGGAAGGTGCCAGACAGGAGTTCTCCTGGTAGTTTTTACATTGCTCCGGTAGGCATCTGAAAGACACCACAAAAGTTGTTCTACCTGCTTTCTGGGCTGAGATGGGGAAACGCTGAATTTTGGACTCGGCCGGTGACAAAATGTTCCAAACACACCCCATGCACAACTCCACCGGGGAAGGTGCCAGACAGGAGTTCTCCTGTAGTTTTTACATTGCTCCGGTAGGCATCTGAAAGACACCACAAAAGTTGTTCTACCTGCTTTCTGGGCTGAGATGGGGAAACGCTGAATTTTGGACTCGGCTGGTGACAAAATGTTCCAAACACACCCCATGCACAACTCCACCGGGGAAGGTGCCAGACAGGAGTTCTCCTGGTAGATTTTACACTACCTTGGTAGGGAGCTGAAAGGCAGCACAAAAGTTGTTCTACCTGCTTTCTGGGCTGAGATGGGGAATCGCTGAATTTTGGACTCGGCCGGTGACAAAATGTTCCAAACACACCCCCTGCACAACTCCACCGGGGAAGGTGCCAGACAGGAGTTCTCCTGGTAGTTTTTACATTGCTCCGGTAGGCATCTGAAAGACACCACAAAAGTTGTTCTACCTGCTTTCTGGGCTGAGATGGGGAACCGCTGAATTTTGGAGTCGGCCGGTGACAAAATGTTCCAAAGACACCCCATGCACAACTCCACCGGGGAAGGTGCCAGGCAGGAGTTCTCTTGGTAGTTTTTACACTACCTTGGTAGGCATTTGAAAGGCACCACAAAAGTTGTTCTACCTGCTTTCTGGGCTGAGATGGGGAATCGCTGAATTTTGGAGTCGGCTGGTGACAAAATGTTCCAAACACACCCCATGCACAACTCCACCGGGGAAGGTGCCAGACAGGAGTTCTCCTGGTAGTTTTTACATTGCTCCGGTAGGCATCTGAAAGACACCACAAAAGTTGTTCTACCTGCTTTCTGGGCTGAGATGGGGAACCGCTGAATTTTGGACTCGGCCAGTGACAAAATGTTCCAAACACACCCCATGCACAACTCCACTAGCGAAGGTGCCAGACAGGAGTTCTCCTGGTAGTTTTTACACTACCTTGGTAGGCACCTGAAAGGCACCACAAAAGTTGTTCTACCTGCTTTCTGGGCTGAGATGGGGAACCGCTGAATTTTGGACTCGGCCGGTGACAAAATGTTCCAAACACACCCCATGCACAACTCCACCGGGGAAGGTGCCAGACAGGAGTTCTCTTGGTAGTTTTTACACTACCTTGGTAGGCAGCTGAAAGGCACCACAAAAGTTGTTCTACCTGCTTTCTGGGCTGAGATGGGGAACCGCTGAATTTTGGACTCGGCTGGTGACAAAATGTTCCGAACACACCCCATGCACAACTCCACCGGGGAAGGTGCCAGACAGGAGTTCTCCTGGTAGTTTTTACATTGCTCCGGTAGGCATCTGAAAGACACCACAAAAGTTGTTCTACCTGCTTTCTGGGCTGAGATGGGGAACCGCTGAATTTTGGACTCGGCCGGTGACAAAATGTTCCAAACACACCCCATGCACAACTCCACTAGCGAAGGTGCCAGACAGGAGTTCTCCTGGTAGTTTTTACACTACCTTGGTAGGCACCTGAAAGGCACCACAAAAGTTGTTCTACCTGCTTTCTGGGCTGAGATGGGGAACCGCTGAATTTTTGGACTCGGCCGGTGACAAAATGTTCCAAACACACCCCATGCACAACTCCACCGGGGAAGGTGCCAGACAGGAGTTCTCTTGGTAGTTTTTACACTACCTTGGTAGGCAGCTGAAAGGCACCACAAAAGTTGTTCTACCTGCTTTCTGGGCTGAGATGGGGAACCGCTGAATTTTGGAGTCGGCCGGTGACAAAATGTTCCAAACACACCCCATGCACAACTCCACCGGGGAAGGTGCCAGGCAGGAGTTCTCTTGGTAGTTTTTACACTACCTTGGTAGGCATCTGAAAGGCACCACAAAAGTTGTTCTACCTGCTTTCTGGGCTGAGATGGGGAATCGCTGAATTTTGGACTCGGCCGGTGACAAAATGTTCCAAACACACCCCCTGCACAACTCCACCGGGGAAGGTGCCAGACAGGAGTTCTCCTGGTAGTTTTTACACTACCTTGGTAGGCACCTGAAAGGCACCACAAAAGTTGTTCTACCTGCTTTCTGGGCTGAGATGGGGAAACGCTGAATTTTGGACTCGGCCGGTGACAAAATGTTCCAAACACACCCCCTGCACAACTCCATCGGGGAAGGTGCCAGACAGGAGTTCTCCTGTAGTTTTTACATTGCTCCGGTAGGCATCTGAAAGACACCACAAAAGTTGTTCTACCTGCTTTCTGGGCTGAGATGGGGAACCGCTGAATTTTGGAGTCGGCCGGTGACAAAATGTTCCAAACACACCCCATGCACAACTCCACCGGGGAAGGTGCCAGACAGGAGTTCTCTTGGTAGTTTTTACACTACCTTGGTAGGCAGCTGAAAGGCACCACAAAAATTGTTCTACCTGCTTTCTGGGCTGAGATGGGGAACCGCTGAATTTTGGAGTCGGCCGGTGACAAAATGTTCCAAAGACACCCCATGCACAACTCCACCGGGGAAGGTGCCAGGCAGGAGTTCTCTTGGTAGTTTTTACACTACCTTGGTAGGCATTTGAAAGGCACCACAAAAGTTGTTCTACCTGCTTTCTGGGCTGAGATGGGGAACCGCTGAATTTTGGAGTCGGCTGGTGACAAAATGTTCCAAACACACCCCATGCACAACTCCACCCGGGGAAGGTGCCAGACAGGAGTTCTCTTGGTAGTTTTTACATTGCTCCGGTAGGCAGCTGAAAGACACCACAAAAGTTGTTCTACCTGCTTTCTGGGCTGAGATGAGGAACAGCTGAATTTGGACTCGGCCGGTGACAAAATGTTCCAAACACACCCCCTGCACAACTCCACCGGGGAAGGTGCCAGACAGGAGTTCTCTTAGTAGTTTTTACAACTACCTTGGTAGGCAGCTGAAAGGCACCACAAAAGTAGTTCTACCTGCTTTCTGGGCTGAGATGGGGAACCGCTGAATTTTGGAGTCGGCCGGTGACAAAATTTTCCAAACACCACCCCATGCACAACTCCACTAGCGAAGGTGCCAGACAGGAGTTCTCCTGGTAGTTTTTACACTACCTTGGTAGGCACCTGAAAAGGCACCACAAAAGTTGTTCTACCTGCTTTCTGGGCTGAGATGGGGAACCGCTGAATTTTGGAGTCGGCCGGTGACAAAATGTTCCAAACACACCCCCTGCACAACTCCACCGGGGAAGGTGCCAGACAGGAGTTCTCTTGGTAGTTTTTACACTACCTTGGTAGGCATTTGAAAGACACCACAAAAGTTGTTCTACCTGCTTTCTGGGCTGAGATGGGGAAACCGCTGAATTTTTGGACTCGGCTGGTGACAAAATATTCCGAACACACCCCATGCACAACTCCACCGGGGAAGGTGCCAGACAGGAGTTCTCCTGTAGTTTTTACATTGCTCCGGTAGGCATCTGAAAGACACCACAAAAGTTGTTCTACCTGCTTTCTGGGCTGAGATGGGGAACCGCTGAATTTTGGAGTCGGCCGGTGACAAAATGGTTCCGAACACACCCCATGCACAACTCCACTAGCGAAGGTGCCAGGGACGAGCTCTGTTGGTAGTTTTTACATTGCTCCGGTAGGCATCAAAAGGACACCACAAAAGTTGTTCTACCTGCTTTCTGGGCTGAGATGGGGAATCGCTGAATTTTGGAGTCGGCCGGTGACAAAATGTTCCAAAGACATCCCATGCACAACTCCACCGGGGAAAGTGCCAGGCAGGAGTTCTCTTGGTAGTTTTTACACTACCTTGGTAGGCATTTGAAAGGCACCACAAAAGTTGTTCTACCTGCTTTCTGGGCTGAGATGGGGAACCGCTGAATTTTGGAGTCGGCCGGTGACAAAATGTTCCAAAGACACCCCATGCACAACTACACCGGGGAAGGTGCCAGACAGGAGTTCTCCTGGTAGTTTTTACATTGCTCCGGTAGGCATCTGAAAGACACCACAAAAGTTGTTCTACCTGCTTTCTGGGCTGAGATGGGGAACCGCTGAATTTTGGACTCGGCCAGTGACAAAATGTTCCAAAGACACCCCCATGCACAACTCCACCGGGGAAGGTGCCAGGCAGGAGTTCTCCTGGTAGATTTTACACTACCTTGGTAGGCACCTGAAAGGCACCACAAAAGTTGTTCTACCTGCTTCTTCTGGCTGAGATGGGGAAACGCTGAATTTTGGAGTCGGCCGGTGACAAAATGTTCCAAACACACCCCATGCACAACTCCACCGGGGAAGGTGCCAGGCAGGAGTTCTCTTGGTAGTTTTTACACTACCTTGGTAGGCAGCTGAAAGGCACCACAAAAGTTGTTCTACCTGCTTTCTGGGCTGAGATGGGGAACCGCTGAATTTTGGACTCGGCTGGTGACAAAATGTTCCGAACACACCCCATGCACAACTCCACCGGGGAAGGTGCCAGACAGGAGTTCTCCTGGTAGTTTTTACATTGCTCCGGTAGGCATCTGAAAGACACCACAAAAGTTGTTCTACCTGCTTTCTGGGCTGAGATGGGGAACCGCTGAATTTTGGAGTCGGCCGGTGACAAAATGTTCCAAACACACCCCATGCACAACTCCACCGGGGAAGGTGCCAGACAGGAGTTCTCCTCGTAGTTTTTACACTACCTTGGTAGGCAGCTGAAAGGCACCACAAAAGTTGTTCTACCTGCTTTCTGGGCTGAGATGGGGAATCGCTGAATTTTGGACTCGGCCGGTGACAAAATGTTCCAAACACACCCCCTGCACAACTCCACCGGGGAAGGTGCCAGACAGGAGTTCTCCTGGTAGTTTTTACATTGCTCCGGTAGGCATCTGAAAGACACACAAAAGTTGTTCTACCTGCTTTCTGGGCTGAGATGGGGAAACGCTGAATTTTGGACTCGGCCGGTGACAAAATGTTCCAAACACACCCCATGCACAACTCACCGGGGAAGGTGCCAGACAGGAGTTCTCCTGTAGTTTTTACATTGCTCCGGTAGGCATCTGAAAAGACACCACCAAAAGTTGTTCTACCTGCTTTCTGGGCTGAGATGGGACCGCTGAATTTTGGAGTCGGCCGGTGACAAAATGTTCCAAACACACCCCCTGCACAACTCCACCGGGGAAGGTGCCAGACAGGAGTTCTCTTGGTAGATTTTACACTACCTTGGTAGGGAGCTGAAAGGCAGCACAAAAGTTGTTCTACCTGCTTTCTGGGCTGAGATGGGGAATCGCTGAATTTTGGAGTCGGCTGGTGACAAAATGTTCCAAACACACCCCCTGCACAACTCCACCGGGGAAGGTGCCAGACAGGAGTTCTCCTGGTAGTTTTTACATTGCTCCGGTAGGCATCTGAAAGACACCACAAAAGTTGTTCTACCTGCTTTCTGGGCTGAGATGGGGAAACGCTGAATTTTGGACTCGGCCGGTGACAAAATGTTCCAAACACACCCCCTGCACAACTCCATCGGGGAAGGTGCCAGACAGGAGTTCTCCTGTAGTTTTTACATTGCTCCGGTAGGCATCTGAAAGACACCACAAAAGTTGTTCTACCCTGCTTTCTGGGCTGAGATGGGGAACCGCTGAATTTTGGACTCGGCCCGGTGACAAATGTTCCAAACACACCCCCTGCACAACTCCACCGGGAAGGTGCCAGACAGGAGTTCTCCTGGTAGATTTTACACTACCTTGGTAGGGAGCTGAAAGGCAGCACAAAAGTTGTTCTACCTGCCTTTCTGGGCTGAGATGGGGAATCGCTGAATTTTGGAGTCGGCCGGTGACAAAATGTTCCAAAGACACCCCATGCACAACTCCACCGGGGAAGGTGCCAGGCAGGAGTTCTCTTTGTAGTTTTACACTACCTTGGTAGGCACCTGAAAGGCACCACAAAAGTTGTTCTACCTGCTTCTGGGCTGAGATGGGGAACCGCTGAATTTTGGACTCGGCCGGTGACAAAATGTTCCAAACACACCCCATGCACAACTCCACCGGGGAAGGTGCCAGACAGGAGTTCTCCTGGTAGTTTTTACATTGCTCCGGTAGGCAGCTGAAAGACACCACAAAAGTTGTTCTACCTGCTTTCTGGGCTGAGATGAGGAACCGCTGAATTTTGGACTCGGCCGGTGACAAAATGTTCCAAAGACACCCCATGCACAACTCCACCGGGGAAGGTGCCAGACAAGCGTTCTCTTGATAGTTTTTACACTACCTTGGTAGGCATCTGAAAGACACCACAAAAGTTGTTCTACCTGCTTTCTGGGCTGAGATGGGGAACCGCTGAATTTTGGAGTCGGGCGGTGACAAAATGTTCCAAACACACCCCATGCACAACTCCACTAGCGAAGGTGCCAGGGACGAGCTCTGTTGGTAGTTTTTACATTGCTCCGGTAGGCATCAAAAGGACACCACAAAAGTTGTTCTACCCTGCTTTCTGGGCTGAGATGGGGGAATCGCTGAATTTTGGACTCGGCCGGTGACAAAATGTTCCAAAGACACCCCATGCACAACTCCACCGGGGAAGGTGCCAGACAGGAGTTCTCTTGGTAGTTTTTACACTACCTTGGTAGGCATTTGAAAGGCACCACAAAAGTTGTTCTACCTGCTTTCTGGGCTGAGATGGGGAAACGCTGAATTTGGAGTCGGCTGTGACAAAATGTTCCAAACACACCCCCTGCACAACTCCACCGGGGAAGGTGCCAGACAGGAGTTCTCCTGGTAGTTTTTACATTGCTCCGGTAGGCAATCTGAAAGACACCACAAAAGTTGTTCTACCTGCTTTCTGGGCTGAGATGGGGAACCGCTGAATTTTGGAGTCGGCCAGTGACAAAATGTTCCAAAGACACCCCATGCACAACTCCACCGGGGAAGGGTGCCAGAAACGAGTTCTGTTGGTAGATTTTACACTACCTTGGTAGGCAGCTGAAAGGCAGCACAAAAGTTGTTCTACCTGCTTTCTGGGCTGAGATGGGGAATCGCTGAATTTTGGACTCGGCCGGTGACAAAATGTTCCAAACACACCCCCTGCACAACTCCCACCGGGGAAGGTGCCAGACAGGAGTTCTCCTGGTAGTTTTTACACTACCTTGGTAGGCACCTGAAAGGCACCACAAAAGTTGTTCTACCTGCTTTCTGGGCTGAGATGGGGAATCGCTGAATTTTGGACTCGGCCGGTGACAAAATGTTCCAAACACACCCCCTGCACAACTCCACCGGGGAAGGTGCCAGACAGGAGTTCTCCTGGTAGTTTTTTACATTGCTCCGGTAGGCAGCTGAAAGACACCACAAAAGTTGTTCTACCTGCTTTCTGGGCTGAGATGGGGAACCGCTGAATTTTGGACTCGGCCGGTGACAAAATGTTCCAAACACACCCCCCTGCACAACTCCATCGGGGAAGGTGCCAGACAGGAGTTCTCCTGGTAGTTTTTACATTGCTCCGGTAGGCATCTGAAAGACACCACAAAAGTTGTTCTACCTGCTTTCTGGGCTGAGATGGGGAACCGCTGAATTTTGGACTCGGCCGGTGACAAAATGTTCCAAACACACCCCATGCACAACTCCACCGGGGAAAGGTGCCAGGCAGGAGTTCTCTTGGTAGTTTTTACACTACCTTGGTAGGCAGCTGAAAGGCACCACAAAAGTTTGTTCTACCTGCTTTCTGGGCTGAGATGGGGAACCGCTGAATTTTGGACTCGGCTGGTGACAAAATGTTCCGAACACACCCCATGCACAACTCCCACCGGGGAAGGTGCCAGACAGGAGTTCTCCTGGTAGTTTTTACATTGCTCCGGTAGGCATCTGAAAGACACCACAAAAGTTGTTCTACCTGCTTTCTGGGCTGAGATGGGGAACCGCTGAATTTTGGAGTCGGCCGGTGACAAAATGTTCCAAACACACCCCATGCACAACTCCACCGGGGAAGGTGCCAGACAGGAGTTCTCCTCGTAGTTTTTACACTACCTTGGTAGGCAGCTGAAAGGCACCACAAAAGTTGTTCTACCTGCTTTCTGGGCTGAGATGGGGAAACGCTGAATTTTGGACTCGGCCGGTGACAAAATGTTCCAAACACACCCCCTGCACAACTCCACCGGGGAAGGTGCCAGACAGGAGTTCTCCTGGTAGTTTTTACATTGCTCCGGTAGGCATCTGAAAGACACCACAAAAGTTGTTCTACCTGCTTTCTGGGCTGAGATGGGGAAACGCTGAATTTTGGACTCGGCCGGTGACAAAATGTTCCAAACACACCCCCTGCACAACTCCACCGGGGAAGGTGCCAGACAGGAGTTCTCCTGTAGTTTTTACATTGCTCCGGTAGGCATCTGAAAGACACCACAAAAGTTGTTCTACCTGCTTTCTGGGCTGAGATGGGGAACCGCTGAATTTTGGAGTCGGCCGGTGACAAAATGTTCCGAACACACCCCATGCACAACTCCACCGGGGAAGGTGCCAGACAGGAGTTCTCTGGGTAGATTTTACACTACCTTGGTAGGGAGCTGAAAGGCAGCACAAAAGTTGTTCTACCTGCTTTCTGGGCTGAGATGGGGAATCGCTGAATTTTGGACTCGGCCGGTGACAAAATGTTCCAAACACACCCCCTGCACAACTCCACCGGGGAAGGTGCCAGACAGGAGTTCTCCTGGTAGTTTTTACATTGCTCCGGTAGGCATCTGAAAGACACCACAAAAGTTGTTCTACCTGCTTTCTGGGCTGAGATGGGGAAACGCTGAATTTTGGACTCGGCCGGTGACAAAATGTTCCAAACACACCCCCTGCACAACTCCATCGGGGAAGGTGCCAGACAGGAGTTCTCCTGTAGTTTTTACATTGCTCCGGTAGGCATCTGAAAGACACCACAAAAGTTGTTCTACCTGCTTTCTGGGCTGAGATGGGGAACCGCTGAATTTTGGACTCGGCCGGTGGACAAAATGTTCCAAACACACCCCCTGCACAACTCCACCGGGGAAGGTGCCAGACAGGAGTTCTCCTGGTAGATTTTACACTACCTTGGTAGGGAGCTGAAAGGCAGCACAAAAGTTGTTTCTACCTGCTTTCTGGGCTGAGATGGGGAATCGCTGAATTTTGGACTCGGCCGGTGACAAAATGTTCCAAACACACCCCCATGCACAACTCCACCGGGGAAGGTGCCAGGCAGGAGTTCTCTTTGTAGTTTTTACACTACCTTGGTAGGCACCTGAAAGGCACCACAAAAGTTGTTCTACCTGCTTTCTGGCTGAGATGGGAACCGCTGAATTTTGGAGTCGGCCGGTGACAAAATGTTCCAAACACACCCCATGCACAACTCCACCGGGGAAGGTGCCAGACAGGAGTTCTCCTGGTAGTTTTTACATTGCTCCGGTAGGCAGCTGAAAGACACCACAAAAGTTGTTCTACCTGCTTTCTGGGCTGAGATGGGGAACCGCTGAATTTTGGACTCGGCCGGTGACAAAATGTTCCAAACCACACCCCCTGCACAACTCCACCGGGGAAGGTGCCAGGCAGGAGTTCTCCTGGTAGTTTTTACACTACCTTGGTAGGCACCTGAAAAGGCACCACAAAAGTTGTTCTACCTGCTTTCTGGCTGAGATGGGGAACCGCTGAATTTTGGACTCGGCCGGTGACAAAATGTTCCAAACACACCCCATGCACAACTCCACCGGGGAAGGTGCCAGACAGGAGTTCTCCTGTAGTTTTTACATTGCTCCGGTAGGCATCTGAAAGACACCACAAAGTTGTTCTACCTGCTTTCTGGGCTGAGATGGGGAATCGCTGAATTTTGGACTCGGCTGGTGACAAAATGTTCCAAACACACCCCCTGCACAACTCCACCGGGGAAGGTGCCAGACAGGAGTTCTCCTGGTAGATTTTACACTACCTTGGTAGGGAGCTGAAAGGCAGCACAAAAGTTGTTCTACCTGCTTTCTGGGCTGAGATGGGGAACCGCTGAATTTTGGAGTCGGCTGGTGACAAAATGTTCCAAACACACCCCATGCAACAACTCCACCGGGGAAGGTGCCAGACAGGAGTTCTCCTGGTAGTTTTTACATTGCTCCGGTAGGCAGCTGAAAGACACCACAAAAGTTGTTCTACCTGCTTTCTGGGCTGAGATGAGGAACCGCTGAATTTTGGGACTCGGCCGGTGACAAAATGTTCCAAACACACCCCCTGCACAACTCCACCGGGGAAGGTGCCAGACAGGAGTTCTCTAGTAGTTTTTACACTACCTTGGTATGGAAGCTGAAAGGCACCACAAAAGTTGTTCTACCTGCTTTCTGGGCTGAGATGGGGAACAGCTGAATTTTGGACTCGGCTGGTGACAAAATGTTCCGAACACACCCCATGCACAACTCCACCGGGGAAGGTGCCAGACAGGAGTTCTCCTGGTAGTTTTTACATTGCTCCGGTAGGGCATCTGAAAGACACCACAAAAGTTGTTCTACCTGCTTTCTGGGCTGAGATGGGGGAACCGCTGAATTTTGGAGTCGGCCGTGACAAAATGTTCCAAACACACCCCATGCACAACTCCACCGGGGAAGGTGCCAAGACAGGAGTTCTCTTGGTAGTTTTTACACTACCTTGGTAGGCATCTGAAAGGCACCACAAAAGTTGTTCTACCTGCTTTCTGGGCTGAGATGGGGAACCGCTGAATTTTGGAGTCGGCCGGTGACAAAATGTTCCAAACACACCCCATGCACAACTCCACCGGGGAAGGTGCCAGACAGGAGTTCTCCTCGTAGTTTTTACACTACCTTGGTAGGCATCTGAAAGGCACCACAAAAGTTGTTCTACCTGCTTTCTGGGCTGAGATGGGGAACAGCTGAATTTTGGACTCGGCCGGTGACAAAATGTTCCAAACACACCCCCTGCACAACTCCACCGGGGAAGGTGCCAGACAGGAGTTCTCCTGGTAGTTTTTACATTGCTCTGGTAGGCATCTGAAAGACACCACAAAAGTTGTTCTACCTGCTTTCTGGGCTGAGATGGGGAAACGCTGAATTTTGGACTCGGCCGGTGACAAAATGTTCCAAACACACCCCATGCACAACTCCACCGGGGAAGGTGCCAGACAGGAGTTCTCCTGTAGTTTTTACATTGCTCCGGTAGGCATCTGAAAGACACCACAAAAGTTGTTCTACCTGCTTTCTGGGCTGAGATGGGGAACCGCTGAATTTTGGAGTCGGCCGGTGACAAAATGTTCCAAACACACCCCCTGCACAACTCCACCGGGGAAGGTGCCAGACAGGAGTTCTATTGGTAGATTTTACACTACCTTGGTAGGGAGCTGAAAGGCAGCACAAAAGTTGTTCTACCTGCTTTCTGGGCTGAGATGGGGAATCGCTGAATTTTGGACTCGGCCGGTGACAAAATGTTCCAAACACACCCCATGCACAACTCCACCGGGGAAGGTGCCAGACAGGAGTTCTCCTGGTAGTTTTTACACTACCTTGGTAGGCACCTGAAAGGCACCACAAAAGTTGTTCTACCTGCTTTCTGGGCTGAGATGGGGAATCGCTGAATTTTGGACTCGGCCGGTGACAAAATGTTCCAAACACACCCCATGCACAACTCCACCGGGGAAGGTGCCAGACAGGAGTTCTCCTGGTAGTTTTTACATTGCTCCGGTAGGCATCTGAAAGACACCACAAAAGTTGTTCTACCTGCTTTCTGGGCTGAGATGGGGAACCGCTGAATTTTGGACTTGGCCGGTGACAAAATGTTCCAAACACACCCCATGCACAACTCCACCGGGGAAGGTGCCAGACAGGAGTTCTCTTGGTAGTTTTTACACTACCTTGGTAGGCAGCTGAAAGGCACCACAAAAGTTGTTCTACCTGCTTTCTGGGCTGAGATGGGGAACCGCTGAATTTTGGAGTCGGCCGGTGACAAAATGTTCCAAACACACCCCATGCACAACTCCACCGGGGAAGGTGCCAGGCAGGAGTTCTCTTGGTAGTTTTTACACTACCTTGGTAGGCATCTGAAAGGCACCACAAAAGTTGTTCTACCTGCTTTCTGGGCTGAGATGGGGAATCGCTGAATTTTGGACTCGGCCGGTGACAAAATGTTCCAAACACACCCCCTGCACAACTCCACCGGGGAAGGTGCCAGACAGGAGTTCTCCTGGTAGTTTTTACATTGCTCCGGTAGGCAGCTGAAAGGCACCACAAAAGTTGTTCTACCTGCTTTCTGGGCTGAGATGGGGAACCGCTGAATTTTGGACTCGGCCGGTGACAAAATGTTCCAAACACACCCCCTGCACAACTCCACCGGGGAAGGTGCCAGACAGGAGTTCTCTTGGTAGATTTTACACTACCTTGGTAGGCAGCTGAAAGGCACCACAAAAGTTGTTCTATCTGCTTTCTGGGCTGAGATGGGGAATCGCTGAATTTTGGACTCGGCCGGTGACAAAATGTTCCAAAGACACCCCATGCACAACTCCACCGGGGAAGGTGCCAGGCAGGAGTTCTCTTGGTAGATTTTACACTACCTTGGTAGGCATCTGAAAAGCAGCACAAAAGTTTTTCTACCTGCTTTCTGGGCTGAGATGGGGAAACGCTGAATTTTGGACTCGGCTGGTGACAAAATGTTCCAAAGACACCCCCTGCACAACTCCACCGGGGAAGGTGCCAGACAGGAGTTCTCCTCGTAGTTTTTACACTACCTTGGTAGGCACCTGAAAGGCACCACAAAAGTTGTTCTACCTGCTTTCTGGGCTGAGATGGGGAACCGCTGAATTTTGGAGTCGGCTGGTGACAAAATGTTCCAAACACACCCCATGCACAACTCCACCGGGGAAGGTGCCAGACAGGAGTTCTCCTGGTAGTTTTTACATTGCTCCGGTAGGCATCTGAAAGACACCACAAAAGTTGTTCTACCTGCTTTCTGGGCTGAGATGAGGAACCGCTGAATTTTGGACTCGGCCGGTGACAAAATGTTCCAAACACACCCCCTGCACAACTCCACCGGGGAAGGTGCCAGACAGGAGTTCTCTTAGTAGTTTTTACACTACCTTGGTAGGCAGCTGAAAGGCACCACAAAAGTTGTTCTACCTGCTTTCTGGGCTGAGATGGGGAACCGCTGAATTTTGGACTCGGCTGGTGACAAAATGTTCCGAACACACCCCATGCACAACTCCACCGGGGAATGTGCCAGACAAGCGTTCTCTTGATAGTTTTTACACTACCTTGGTAGGCATCTGAAAGACACCACAAAAGTTGTTCTACCTGCTTTCTGGGCTGAGATGGGGAAACGCTGAATTTTGGACTCGGCCGGTGACAAAATGTTCCAAACACACCCCATGCACAACTCCACTAGCGAAGGTGCCAGGGACGAGCTCTGTTGGTAGTTTTTACATTGCTCCGGTAGGCATCAAAAGGACACCACAAAAGTTGTTCTACCTGCTTTCTGGGCTGAGATGGGGAATCGCTGAATTTTGGACTCGGCCGGTGACAAAATGTTCCAAAGACACCCCATGCACAACTCCACCGGGGAAGGTGCCAGGCAGGAGTTCTCTTGGTAGTTTTTACACTACCTTGGTAGGCATTTGAAAGGCACCACAAAAGTTTTTCTACCTGCTTTCTGGGCTGAGATGGGGAATCGCTGAATTTTGGAGTCGGCTGGTGACAAAATGTTCCAAACACACCCCATGCACAACTCCACCGGGGAAGGTGCCAGACAGGAGTTCTCCTGGTAGTTTTTACATTGCTCCGGTAGGCATCTGAAAGACACCACAAAAGTTGTTCTACCTGCTTTCTGGGCTGAGATGGGGAACCGCTGAATTTTGGACTCGGCCAGTGACAAAATGTTCCAAAGACACCCCATGCACAACTCCACCGGGGAAGGTGCCAGACAGGAGTTCTCCTGGTAGTTTTTACATTGCTCCGGTAGGCATCTGAAAGACACCACAAAAGTTGTTCTACCTGCTTTCTGGGCTGAGATGGGGAAACGCTGAATTTTGGACTCGGCCGGTGACAAAATGTTCCAAACACACCCCATGCACAACTCCACCGGGGAAGGTGCCAGACTGGAGTTCTCCTGGTAGTTTTTACACTAGCTTGGTAGGCACCTGAAAGGCACCACAAAAGTTGTTCTACCTGCTTTCTGGGCTGAGATGGGGAACCGCTGAATTTTTGGACTCGGCTGGTGACAAAATATTCCGAACACACCCCATGCACAACTCCACCGGGGAAGGTGCCAGACAGGAGTTCTCCTGTAGTTTTTACATTGCTCCGGTAGGCATCTGAAAGACACCACAAAAGTTGTTCTACCTGCTTTCTGGGCTGAGATGGGGAACCGCTGAATTTTGGAGTCGGCCGGTGACAAAATGTTCCAAACACACCCCCTGCACAACTCCACCGGGGAAGGTGCCAGACAGGAGTTCTCTTGGTAGATTTTACACTACCTTGGTAGGCAGCTGAAAGGCACCACAAAAGTTGTTCTACCTGCTTTCTGGGCTGAGATGGGGAACCGCTGAATTTTGGAGTCGGCCGGTGACAAAATGTTCCGAACACACCCCATGCACAACTCCACTAGCGAAGGTGCCAGGGACGAGCTCTGTTGGTAGTTTTTACATTGCTCCGGTAGGCATCAAAAGGACATTACAAAGGTTGTTCTACCTGCTTTCTGGGCTGAGATGGGGAACCGCTGAATTTTGGAGTCGGCCGGTGACAAAATGTTCCAAAGACATCCCATGCACAACTCCACCGGGGAAGGTGCCAGGCAGGAGTTCTCCTGGTAGTTTTTACACTACCTTGGTAGGCATTTGAAAGGCACCACAAAAGTTGTTCTACCTGCTTTCTGGGCTGAGATGGGGAACCGCTGAATTTTGGAGTCGGCTGGTGACAAAATGTTCCAAAGACACCCCATGCACAACTCCACCAGGGAAGGTGCCAGACAGGAGTTCTCCTGGTAGTTTTTACATTGCTCCGGTAGGCATCTGAAAGACACCACAAAAGTTGTTCTACCTGCTTTCTGGGCTGAGATGGGGAACCGCTGAATTTTGGACTCGGCCAGTGACAAAATGTTCCAAAGACACCCCATGCACAACTCCACCGGGGAAGGTGCCAGGCAGGAGTTCTCCTGGTAGATTTTACACTACCTTGGTAGGCACCTGAAAGGCACCACAAAAGTTGTTCTACCTGCTTTCTGGGCTGAGATGGGGAACCGCTGAATTTTGGAGTCGGCCGGTGACAAAATGTTCCAAACACACCCCATGCACAACTCCACCGGGGAAGGTGCCAGACAGGAGTTCTCCTGGTAGTTTTTACACTACCTTGGTAGGCAGCTGAAAGGCACCACAAAAGTTGTTCTACCTGCTTTCTGGGCTGAGATGGGGAAACGCTGAATTTTGGACTCGGCCGGTGACAAAATGTTCCAAACACACCCCATGCACAACTCCACCGGGGAAGGTGCCAGGCAGGAGTTCTCTTGGTAGTTTTTACACTACCTTGGTAGGCATCTGAAAGGCACCACAAAAGTTGTTCTACCTGCTTTCTGGGCTGAGATGGGGAATCGCTGAATTTTGGACTCGGCCGGTGACAAAATGTTCCAAACACACCCCCTGCACAACTCCACCGGGGAAGGTGCCAGACAGGAGTTCTCCTGGTAGTTTTTACATTGCTCCGGTAGGCATCTGAAAGACACCACAAAAGTTGTTCTACCTGCTTTCTGGGCTGAGATGGGGAAACGCTGAATTTTGGACTCGGCCGGTGACAAAATGTTCCAAACACACCCCATGCACAACTCCACCGGGGAAGGTGCCAGACAGGAGTTCTCCTGTAGTTTTTACATTGCTCCGGTAGGCATCTGAAAGACACCACAAAAGTTGTTCTACCTGCTTTCTGGGCTGAGATGGGGAACCGCTGAATTTTGGAGTCGGCTGGTGACAAAATGTTCCAAACACACCCCCTGCACAACTCCACCGGGGAAGGTGCCAGACAGGAGTTCTCTTGGTAGATTTTACACTACCTTGGTAGGCATCTGAAAGGCACCACAAAAGTTGTTCTACCTGCTTTCTGGGCTGAGATGGGGAATCGCTGAATTTTGGACTCGGCCGGTGACAAAATGTTCCAAACACACCCCCTGCACAACTCCACCGGGGAAGGTGCCAGACAGGAGTTCTCCTGGTAGTTTTTACATTGCTCCGGTAGGCATCTGAAAGACACCACAAAAGTTGTTCTACCTGCTTTCTGGGCTGAGATGGGGAACCGCTGAATTTTGGACTCGGCCGGTGACAAAATGTTCCAAACACACCCCATGCACAACTCCACCGGGGAAGGTGCCAGACAGGAGTTCTCCTGGTAGTTTTTACATTGCTCCGGTAGGCAGCTGAAAGGCACCACAAAAGTTGTTCTACCTGCTTTCTGGGCTGAGATGGGGAACCGCTGAATTTTGGAGTCGGCTGGTGACAAAATGTTCCAAACACACCCCCTGCACAACTCCACCGGGGAAGGTGCCAGACAGGAGTTCTCTTGGTAGATTTTACACTACCTTGGTAGGGAGCTGAAAGGCAGCACAAAAGTTGTTCTACCTGCTTTCTGGGCTGAGATGGGGAACAGCTGAGTTTTGGACTCGGCTGGTGACAAAATGTTCCAAAGACACCCCATGCACAACTCCACCGGGGAAGGTGCCAGACAGGAGTTCTCCTGGTAGTTTTTACACTACCTTGGTAGGCACCTGAAAGGCACCACAAAAGTTGTTCTACCTGCTTTCTGGGCTGAGATGGGGAACCGCTGAATTTTGGAGTCGGGCGGTGACAAAATGTTCCGAACACACCCCATGCACAACTCCACTAGCGAAGGTGCCAGGGACGAGCTCTGTTGGTAGTTTTTACATTGCTCCGGTAGGCATCAAAAGGACGCCACAAAAGTTGTTCTACCTGCTTTCTGGGCTGAGATGGGGAATCGCTGAATTTTGGACTCGGCCGGTGACAAAATGTTCCAAAGACACCCCATGCACAACTCCACCGGGGAAGGTGCCAGGCAGGAGTTCTCTTGGTAGTTTTTACACTACCTTGGTAGGCATTTGAAAGGCACCACAAAAGTTTTTCTACCTGCTTTCTGGGCTGAGATGGGGAATCGCTGAATTTTGGAGTCGGCTGGTGACAAAATGTTCCAAACACACCCCATGCACAACTCCACCGGGGAAGGTGCCAGACAGGAGTTCTCCTGGTAGTTTTTACATTGCTCCGGTAGGCATCTGAAAGACACCACAAAAGTTGTTCTACCTGCTTTCTGGGCTGAGATGGGGAACCGCTGAATTTTGGACTCGGCCAGTGACAAAATGTTCCAAAGACACCCCATGCACAACTCCACCGGGGAAGGTGCCAGACAGGAGTTCTCCTGGTAGTTTTTACATTGCTCCGGTAGGCATCTGAAAGACACCACAAAAGTTGTTCTACCTGCTTTCTGGGCTGAGATGGGGAAACGCTGAATTTTGGACTCGGCCGGTGACAAAATGTTCCAAACACACCCCCTGCACAACTCCACCGGGGAAGGTGCCAGACTGGAGTTCTCCTGGTAGTTTTTACACTACCTTGGTAGGCACCTGAAAGGCACCACAAAAGTTGTTCTACCTGCTTTCTGGGCTGAGATGGGGAACCGCTGAATTTTTGGACTCGGCTGGTGACAAAATATTCCGAACACACCCCATGCACAACTCCACCGGGGAAGGTGCCAGACAGGAGTTCTCCTGTAGTTTTTACATTGCTCCGGTAGGCATCTGAAAGACACCACAAAAGTTGTTCTACCTGCTTTCTGGGCTGAGATGGGGAACCGCTGAATTTTGGAGTCGGCCGGTGACAAAATGTTCCAAACACACCCCCTGCACAACTCCACCGGGGAAGGTGCCAGACAGGAGTTCTCTTGGTAGATTTTACACTACCTTGGTAGGCAGCTGAAAGGCACCACAAAAGTTGTTCTACCTGCTTTCTGGGCTGAGATGGGGAACCGCTGAATTTTGGAGTCGGCCGGTGACAAAATGTTCCAAACACACCCCATGCACAACTCCACTAGCGAAGGTGCCAGGGACGAGCTCTGTTGGTAGTTTTTACATTGCTCCGGTAGGCATCAAAAGGACATTACAAAGGTTGTTCTACCTGCTTTCTGGGCTGAGATGGGGAATCGCTGAATTTTGGACTCGGCCGGTGACAAAATGTTCCAAAGACATCCCATGCACAACTCCACCGGGGAAGGTGCCAGGCAGGAGTTCTCTTGGTAGTTTTTACACTACCTTGGTAGGCATTTGAAAGGCACCACAAAAGTTGTTCTACCTGCTTTCTGGGCTGAGATGGGGAATCGCTGAATTTTGGAGTCGGCTGGTGACAAAATGTTCCAAAGACACCCCATGCACAACTACACCGGGGAAGGTGCCAGACAGGAGTTCTCCTGGTAGTTTTTACATTGCTCCGGTAGGCATCTGAAAGACACCACAAAAGTTGTTCTACCTGCTTTCTGGGCTGAGATGGGGAACCGCTGAATTTTGGACTCGGCCAGTGACAAAATGTTCCAAAGACACCCCATGCACAACTCCACCGGGGAAGGTGCCAGGCAGGAGTTCTCTTGGTAGATTGTACACTACCTTGGTAGGCACCTGAAAGGCACCACAAAAGTTGTTCTACCTGCTTTCTGGGCTGAGATGGGGAACCGCTGAATTTTGGAGTCGGCCGGTGACAAAATGTTCCAAACACACCCCATGCACAACTCCACCGGGGAAGGTGCCAGGCAGGAGTTCTCTTGGTAGTTTTTACACTACCTTGGTAGGCAGCTGAAAGGCACCACAAAAGTTGTTCTACCTGCTTTCTGGGCTGAGATGGGGAACCGCTGAATTTTGGACTCGGCTGGTGACAAAATGTTCCGAACACACCCCATGCACAACTCCACCGGGGAAGGTGCCAGACAGGAGTTCTCCTGGTAGTTTTTACATTGCTCCGGTAGGCATCTGAAAGACACCACAAAAGTTGTTCTACCTGCTTTCTGGGCTGAGATCGGGAATCGCTGAATTTTGGACTCGGCCGGTGACAAAATGTTCCAAACACACCCCCTGCACAACTCCACCGGGGAAGGTGCCAGACAGGAGTTCTCCTGGTAGTTTTTACATTGCTCCGGTAGGCATCTGAAAGACACCACAAAAGTTGTTCTACCTGCTTTCTGGGCTGAGATGGGGAAACGCTGAATTTTGGACTCGGCCGGTGACAAAATGTTCCAAACACACCCCATGCACAACTCCACCGGGGAAGGTGCCAGACAGGAGTTCTCCTGTAGTTTTTACATTGCTCCGGTAGGCATCTGAAAGACACCACAAAAGTTGTTCTACCTGCTTTCTGGGCTGAGATGGGGAACCGCTGAATTTTGGAGTCGGCCGGTGACAAAATGTTCCAAACACACCCCCTGCACAACTCCACCGGGGAAGGTGCCAGACAGGAGTTCTCTTGGTAGTTTTTACACTACCTTGGTAGGCAGCTGAAAGGCAGCACAAAAGTTGTTCTACCTGCTTTCTGGGCTGAGATGGGGAATCGCTGAATTTTGGACTCGGCCGGTGACAAAATGTTCCAAACACACCCCATGCACAACTCCACCGGGGAAGGTGCCAGGCAGGAGTTCTCTTGGTAGTTTTTACACTACCTTGGTAGGCATCTGAAAGGCACCACAAAAGTTGTTCTACCTGCTTTCTGGGCTGAGATGGGGAATCGCTGAATTTTGGACTCGGCCGGTGACAAAATGTTCCAAAGACACCCCCTGCACAACTCCACCGGGGAAGGTGCCAGACAGGAGTTCTCCTCGTAGTTTTTACACTACCTTGGTAGGCACCTGAAAGGCACCACAAAAGTTGTTCTACCTGCTTTCTGGGCTGAGATGGGGAATCGCTGAATTTTGGACTCGGCCGGTGACAAAATGTTCCAAACACACCCCCTGCACAACTCCACCGGGGAAGGTGCCAGACAGGAGTTCTCCTGGTAGTTTTTACATTGCTCCGGTAGGCATCTGAAAGACACCACAAAAGTTGTTCTACCTGCTTTCTGGGCTGAGATGGGGAACCGCTGAATTTTGGAGTCGGCCGGTGACAAAATGTTCCAAACACACCCCATGCACAACTCCACCGGGGAAGGTGCCAGACAGGAGTTCTCCTGGTAGTTTTTACACTACCTTGGTAGGCAGCTGAAAGGCACCACAAAAGTTGTTCTACCTGCTTTCTGGGCTGAGATGGGGAAACGCTGAATTTTGGACTCGGCCGGTGACAAAATGTTCCAAACACACCCCATGCACAACTCCACCGGGGAAGGTGCCAGGCAGGAGTTCTCTTGGTAGTTTTTACACTACCTTGGTAGGCATCTGAAAGGCACCACAAAAGTTGTTCTACCTGCTTTCTGGGCTGAGATGGGGAATCGCTGAATTTTGGACTCGGCCGGTGACAAAATGTTCCAAACACACCCCCTGCACAACTCCACCGGGGAAGGTGCCAGACAGGAGTTCTCCTGGTAGTTTTTACATTGCTCCGGTAGGCATCTGAAAGACACCACAAAAGTTGTTCTACCTGCTTTCTGGGCTGAGATGGGGAAACGCTGAATTTTGGAGTCGGCCGGTGACAAAATGTTCCAAACACACCCCATGCACAACTCCACCGGGGAAGGTGCCAGACAGGAGTTCTCCTGTAGTTTTTACATTGCTCCGGTAGGCATCTGAAAGACACCACAAAAGTTGTTCTACCTGCTTTCTGGGCTGAGATGGGGAATCGCTGAATTTTGGACTCGGCCGGTGACAAAATGTTCCAAACACACCCCCTGCACAACTCCACCGGGGAAGGTGCCAGACAGGAGTTCTCTTGGTAGTTTTTACACTACCTTGGTAGGCAGCTGAAAGGCACCACAAAAGTTGTTCTACCTGCTTTTTGGGCTGAGATGGGGAACCGCTGAATTTTGGAGTCGGCCGGTGACAAAATGTTCCAAACACACCCCATGCACAACTCCACCGGGGAAGGTGCCAGGCAGGAGTTCTCTTGGTAGTTTTTACACTACCTTGGTAGGCATATGAAAGGCACCACAAAAGTTGTTCTACCTGCTTTCTGGGCTGAGATGGGGAATCGCTGAATTTTGGACTCGGCCGGTGACAAAATGTTCCAAAGACACCCCATGCACAACTCCACCGGGGAAGGTGCCAGGCAGGAGTTCTCTTGGTAGATTTTACACTACCTTGGTAGGCATCTGAAAAGCACCACAAAAGTTGTTCTACCTGCTTTCTGGGCTGAGATGGGGAACCGCTGAATTTTGGAGTCGGCCGGTGACAAAATGTTCCAAACACACCCCATGCACAACTCCACCGGGGAAGGTGCCAGACAGGAGTTCTCTTGGTAGTTTTTACACTACCTTGGTAGGCAGCTGAAAGGCACCACAAAAGTTGTTCTACCTGCTTTCTGGGCTGAGATGGGGAACCGCTGAATTTTGGACTCGGCCGGTGACAAAATGTTCCAAACACACCCCATGCACAACTCCACCGGGGAAGGTGCCAGGCAGAAGTTCTCTTGGTAGTTTTTACACTACCTTGGTAGGCATTTGAAAGGCACCACAAAAGTTGTTCAACCTGCTTTCTGGGCTGAGATGGGGAATCGCTGAATTTTGGACTCGGCCGGTGACAAAATGTTCCAAACACACCCCCTGCACAACTCCACCGGGGAAGGTGCCAGACAGGAGTTCTCCTGGTAGTTTTTACATTGCTCCGGTAGGCATCTGAAAGACACCACAAAAGTTGTTCTACCTGCTTTCTGGGCTGAGATGGGGAAACGCTGAATTTTGGACTCGGCCGGTGACAAAATGTTCCAAACACACCCCATGCACAACTCCACCGGGGAAGGTGCCAGACAGGAGTTCTCCTGTAGTTTTTACATTGCTCCGGTAGGCATCTGAAAGACACCACAAAAGTTGTTCTACCTGCTTTCTGGGCTGAGATGGGGAATCGCTGAATTTTGGACTCGGCCGGTGACAAAATGTTCCAAACACACCCCCTGCACAACTCCACCGGGGAAGGTGCCAGACAGGAGTTCTCTTGGTAGTTTTTACACTACCTTGGTAGGCAGCTGAAAGGCACCACAAAAGTTGTTCTACCTGCTTTCTGGGCTGAGATGGGGAACCGCTGAATTTTGGAGTCGGCTGGTGACAAAATGTTCCAAACACACCCCATGCACAACTCCACCGGGGAAGGTGCCAGACAGGAGTTCTCCTGGTAGTTTTTACATTGCTCCGGTAGGCATCTGAAAGACACCACAAAAGTTGTTCTACCTGCTTTCTGGGCTGAGATGGGGAACCGCTGAATTTTGGACTCGGCCAGTGACAAAATGTTCCAAAGACACCCCATGCACAACTCCACCGGGGAAGGTGCCAGACAGGAGTTCTCCTGGTAGATTTTACACTACCTTGGTAGGCAGCTGAAAGGCAGCACAAAAGTTGTTCTACCTGCTTTCTGGGCTGAGATGGGGAATCGCTGAATTTTGGACTCGGCCGGTGACAAAATGTTCCAAACACACCCCCTGCACAACTCCACCGGGGAAGGTGCCAGACAGGAGTTCTCCTGGTAGTTTTTACACTACCTTGGTAGGCACCTGAAAGGCACCACAAAAGTTGTTCTACCTGCTTTCTGGGCTGAGATGGGGAATCGCTGAATTTTGGACTCGGCCGGTGACAAAATGTTCCAAAGACACCCCATGCACAACTCCACCGGGGAAGGTGCCAGACAGGAGTTCTCTTGGTAGATTTTACACTACCTTGGTAGGCATCTGAAAAGCAGCACAAAAGTTTTTCTACCTGCTTTCTGGGCTGAGATGGGGAAACGCTGAATTTTGGACTCGGCTGGTGACAAAATGTTCCAAAGACACCCCCTGCACAACTCCACCGGGGAAGGTGCCAGACAGGAGTTCTCCTCGTAGTTTTTACACTACCTTGGTAGGCACCTGAAAGGCACCACAAAAGTTGTTCTACCTGCTTTCTGGGCTGAGATGGGGAATCGCTGAATTTTGGACTCGGCCGGTGACAAAATGTTCCAAACACACCCCCTGCACAACTCCACCGGGGAAGGTGCCAGACAGGAGTTCTCCTGGTAGTTTTTACATTGCTCCGGTAGGCATCTGAAAGACACCACAAAAGTTGTTCTACCTGCTTTCTGGGCTGAGATGGGGAACCGCTGAATTTTGGAGTCGGCCGGTGACAAAATGTTCCAAACACACCCCATGCACAACTCCACCGGGGAAGGTGCCAGACAGGAGTTCTCTTGGTAGTTTTTACACTACCTTGGTAGGCAGCTGAAAGGCACCACAAAAGTTGTTCTACCTGCTTTCTGGGCTGAGATGGGGAACCGCTGAATTTTGGACTCGGCCGGTGACAAAATGTTCCAAACACACCCCCTGCACAACTCCACCGGGGAAGGTGCCAGACAGGAGTTCTCCTGGTAGTTTTTACATTGCTCCGGTAGGCATCTGAAAGACACCACAAAAGTTGTTCTACCTGCTTTCTGGGCTGAGATGGGGAACCGCTGAATTTTGGACTCGGCCGGTGACAAAATGTTCCAAACACACCCCATGCACAACTCCACCGGGGAAGGTGCCAGACAGGAGTTCTCTTGGTAGATTTTACACTACCTTGGTAGGCAGCTGAAAGGCACCACAAAAGTTGTTCTACCTGCTTTTTGGGCTGAGATGGGGAACCGCTGAATTTTGGAGTCGGCCGGTGACAAAATGTTCCAAACACACCCCATGCACAACTCCACCGGGGAAGGTGCCAGGCAGGAGTTCTCTTGGTAGTTTTTACACTACCTTGGTAGGCATATGAAAGGCACCACAAAAGTTGTTCTACCTGCTTTCTGGGCTGAGATGGGGAATCGCTGAATTTTGGACTCGGCCGGTGACAAAATGTTCCAAAGACACCCCATGCACAGCTCCACCGGGGAAGGTGCCAGGCAGGAGTTCTCTTGGTAGATTTTACACTACCTTGGTAGGCATCTGAAAGACACCACAAAAGTTGTTCTACCTGCTTTCTGGGCTGAGATGGGGAACCGCTGAATTTTGGAGTCGGCCGGTGACAAAATGTTCCAAACACACCCCATGCACAACTCCACCGGGGAAGGTGCCAGACAGGAGTTCTCTTGGTAGTTTTTACACTACCTTGGTAGGCATCTGAAAGGCACCACAAAAGTTGTTCTACCTGCTTTTTGGGCTGAGATGGGGAACCGCTGAATTTTGGAGTCGGCCGGTGACAAAATGTTCCAAACACACCCCATGCACAACTCCACCGGGGAAGGTGCCAGGCAGGAGTTCTCTTGGTAGTTTTTACACTACCTTGGTAGGCATATGAAAGGCACCACAAAAGTTGTTCTACCTGCTTTCTGGGCTGAGATGGGGAATCGCTGAATTTTGGACTCGGCCGGTGACAAAATGTTCCAAAGACACCCCATGCACAACTCCACCGGGGAAGGTGCCAGGCAGGAGTTCTCTTGGTAGATTTTACACTACCTTGGTAGGCATCTGAAAAGCACCACAAAAGTTGTTCTACCTGCTTTCTGGGCTGAGATGGGGAACCGCTGAATTTTGGACTCGGCTGGTGACAAAATGTTCCAAACACACCCCATGCACAACTCCACCGGGGAAGGTGCCAGACAGGAGTTCTCTTGGTAGTTTTTACACTACCTTGGTAGGCAGCTGAAAGGCACCACAAAAGTTGTTCTACCTGCTTTCTGGGCTGAGATGGGGAAACGCTGAATTTTGGACTCGGCCGGTGACAAAATGTTCCAAACACACCCCATGCACAACTCCACCGGGGAAGGTGCCAGGCAGGAGTTCTCTTGGTAGTTTTTACACTACCTTGGTAGGCATTTGAAAGGCACCACAAAAGTTGTTCTACCTGCTTTCTGGGCTGAGATGGGGAATCGCTGAATTTTGGACTCGGCCGGTGACAAAATGTTCCAAACACACCCCCTGCACAACTCCACCGGGGAAGGTGCCAGACAGGAGTTCTCCTGGTAGTTTTTACATTGCTCCGGTAGGCATCTGAAAGACACCACAAAAGTTGTTCTACCTGCTTTCTGGGCTGAGATGGGGAAACGCTGAATTTTGGACTCGGCCGGTGACAAAATGTTCCGAACACACCCCATGCACAACTCCACCGGGGAAGGTGCCAGACAGGAGTTCTCCTGGTAGTTTTTACATTGCTCCGGTAGGCATCTGAAAGACACCACAAAAGTTGTTCTACCTGCTTTCTGGGCTGAGATGGGGAACCGCTGAATTTTGGAGTCGGCCGGTGACAAAATGTTCCAAACACACCCCATGCACAACTCCACCGGGGAAGGTGCCAGACAGGAGTTCTCTTGGTAGTTTTTACACTACCTTGGTAGGCAGCTGAAAGGCACCACAAAAGTTGTTCTACCTGCTTTCTGGGCTGAGATGGGGAAACGCTGAATTTTGGAGTCGGCCGGTGACAAAATGTTCCAAACACACCCCATGCACAACTCCACCGGGGAAGGTGCCAGACAGGAGTTCTCCTGTAGTTTTTACATTGCTCCGGTAGGCATCTGAAAGACACCACAAAAGTTGTTCTACCTGCTTTCTGGGCTGAGATGGGGAACCGCTGAATTTTGGAGTCGGCCGGTGACAAAATGTTCCAAACACACCCCATGCACAACTCCACCGGGGAAGGTGCCAGACAGGAGTTCTCCTGGTAGTTTTTACATTGCTCCGGTAGGCATCTGAAAGACACCACAAAAGTTGTTCTACCTGCTTTCTGGGCTGAGATGGGGAAACGCTGAATTTTGGACTCGGCCGGTGACAAAATGTTCCAAACACACCCCATGCACAACTCCACCGGGGAAGGTGCCAGACAGGAGTTCTCCTGTAGTTTTTACATTGCTCCGGTAGGCATCTGAAAGACACCACAAAAGTTGTTCTACCTGCTTTCTGGGCTGAGATGGGGAACCGCTGAATTTTGGACTCGGCCGGTGACAAAATGTTCCAAACACACCCCCTGCACAACTCCACCGGGGAAGGTGCCAGACAGGAGTTCTCTTGGTAGTTTTTACACTACCTTGGTAGGCAGCTGAAAGGCACCACAAAAGTTGTTCTACCTGCTTTTTGGGCTGAGATGGGGAACCGCTGAATTTTGGAGTCGGCCGGTGACAAAATGTTCCAAACACACCCCATGCACAACTCCACCGGGGAAGGTGCCAGGCAGGAGTTCTCTTGGTAGTTTTTACACTACCTTGGTAGGCATATGAAAGGCACCACAAAAGTTGTTCTACCTGCTTTCTGGGCTGAGATGGGGAATCGCTGAATTTTGGACTCGGCCGGTGACAAAATGTTCCAAAGACACCCCATGCACAACTCCACCGGGGAAGGTGCCAGGCAGGAGTTCTCTTGGTAGATTTTACACTACCTTGGTAGGCATCTGAAAGACACCACAAAAGTTGTTCTACCTGCTTTCTGGGCTGAGATGGGGAACCGCTGAATTTTGGAGTCGGCCGGTGACAAAATGTTCCAAACACACCCCATGCACAACTCCACCGGGGAAGGTGCCAGACAGGAGTTCTCTTGGTAGTTTTTACACTACCTTGGTAGGCAGCTGAAAGGCACCACAAAAGTTGTTCTACCTGCTTTTTGGGCTGAGATGGGGAACCGCTGAATTTTGGAGTCGGCCGGTGACAAAATGTTCCAAACACACCCCATGCACAACTCCACCGGGGAAGGTGCCAGGCAGGAGTTCTCTTGGTAGTTTTTACACTACCTTGGTAGGCATATGAAAGGCACCACAAAAGTTGTTCTACCTGCTTTCTGGGCTGAGATGGGGAATCGCTGAATTTTGGACTCGGCCGGTGACAAAATGTTCCAAAGACACCCCATGCACAACTCCACCGGGGAAGGTGCCAGACAGGAGTTCTCTTGGTAGATTTTACACTACCTTGGTAGGCATCTGAAAAGCACCACAAAAGTTGTTCTACCTGCTTTCTGGGCTGAGATGGGGAACCGCTGAATTTTGGACTCGGCTGGTGACAAAATGTTCCAAACACACCCCATGCACAACTCCACCGGGGAAGGTGCCAGACAGGAGTTCTCTTGGTAGTTTTTACACTACCTTGGTAGGCATCTGAAAGGCACCACAAAAGTTGTTCTACCTGCTTTCTGGGCTGAGATGGGGAAACGCTGAATTTTGGACTCGGCCGGTGACAAAATGTTCCAAACACACCCCATGCACAACTCCACCGGGGAAGGTGCCAGGCAGGAGTTCTCTTGGTAGTTTTTACACTACCTTGGTAGGCATTTGAAAGGCACCACAAAAGTTGTTCTACCTGCTTTCTGGGCTGAGATGGGGAATCGCTGAATTTTGGACTCGGCCGGTGACAAAATGTTCCAAACACACCCCATGCACAACTCCACCGGGGAAGGTGCCAGACAGGAGTTCTCCTGGTAGTTTTTACATTGCTCCGGTAGGCATCTGAAAGACACCACAAAAGTTGTTCTACCTGCTTTCTGGGCTGAGATGGGGAAACGCTGAATTTTGGACTCGGCCGGTGACAAAATGTTCCAAACACACCCCATGCACAACTCCACCGGGGAAGGTGCCAGACAGGAGTTCTCCTGTAGTTTTTACATTGCTCCGGTAGGCATCTGAAAGACACCACAAAAGTTGTTCTACCTGCTTTCTGGGCTGAGATGGGGAATCGCTGAATTTTGGACTCGGCCGGTGACAAAATGTTCCAAAGACACCCCATGCACAACTCCACCGGGGAAGGTGCCAGGCAGGAGTTCTCTTGGTAGTTTTTACACTACCTTGGTAGGCATTTGAAAGGCACCACAAAAGTTGTTCTACCTGCTTTCTGGGCTGAGATGGGGAACCGCTGAATTTTGGAGTCGGCTGGTGACAAAATGTTCCAAACACACCCCATGCACAACTCCACCGGGGAAGGTGCCAGACAGGAGTTCTCCTGGTAGTTTTTACATTGCTCCGGTAGGCATCTGAAAGACACCACAAAAGTTGTTCTACCTGCTTTCTGGGCTGAGATGGGGAACCGCTGAATTTTGGACTCGGCCGGTGACAAAATGTTCCAAAGACACCCCATGCACAACTCCACCGGGGAAGGTGCCAGACAGGAGTTCTCCTGGTAGATTTTACACTACCTTGGTAGGCAGCTGAAAGGCAGCACAAAAGTTGTTCTACCTGCTTTCTGGGCTGAGATGGGGAATCGCTGAATTTTGGACTCGGCCGGTGACAAAATGTTCCAAACACACCCCCTGCACAACTCCACCGGGGAAGGTGCCAGACAGGAGTTCTCCTGGTAGTTTTTACACTACCTTGGTAGGCACCTGAAAGGCACCACAAAAGTTGTTCTACCTGCTTTCTGGGCTGAGATGGGGAACCGCTGAATTTTGGACTCGGCCGGTGACAAAATGTTCCAAAGACACCCCATGCACAACTCCACCGGGGAAGGTGCCAGACAGGAGTTCTCCTGGTAGATTTTACACTACCTTGGTAGGCATCTGAAAAGCAGCACAAAAGTTTTTCTACCTGCTTTCTGGGCTGAGATGGGGAAACGCTGAATTTTGGACTCGGCTGGTGACAAAATGTTCCAAAGACACCCCCTGCACAACTCCATCGGGGAAGGTGCCAGACAGGAGTTCTCCTCGTAGTTTTTACACTACCTTGGTAGGCATCTGAAAGGCACCACAAAAGTTGTTCTACCTGCTTTCTGGGCTGAGATGGGGAACCGCTGAATTTTGGAGTCGGCCGGTGACAAAATGTTCCAAACACACCCCCTGCACAACTCCACCGGGGAAGGTGCCAGACAGGAGTTCTCCTGGTAGTTTTTACATTGCTCCGGTAGGCATCTGAAAGACACCACAAAAGTTGTTCTACCTGCTTTCTGGGCTGAGATGGGGAACCGCTGAATTTTGGAGTCGGCCGGTGACAAAATGTTCCAAACACACCCCATGCACAACTCCACCGGGGAAGGTGCCAGACAGGAGTTCTCTTGGTAGATTTTACACTACCTTGGTAGGCAGCTGAAAGGCACCACAAAAGTTGTTCTACCTGCTTTCTGGGCTGAGATGGGGAAACGCTGAATTTTGGACTCGGCCGGTGACAAAATGTTCCAAACACACCCCCTGCACAACTCCACCGGGGAAGGTGCCAGGCAGGAGTTCTCTTGGTAGTTTTTACACTACCTTGGTAGGCATCTGAAAGGCACCACAAAAGTTGTTCTACCTGCTTTCTGGGCTGAGATGGGGAATCGCTGAATTTTGGACTCGGCCGGTGACAAAATGTTCCAAACACACCCCCTGCACAACTCCACCGGGGAAGGTGCCAGACAGGAGTTCTCCTGGTAGTTTTTACATTGCTCCGGTAGGCATCTGAAAGACACCACAAAAGTTGTTCTACCTGCTTTCTGGGCTGAGATGGGGAACCGCTGAATTTTGGACTTGGCCGGTGACAAAATGTTCCAAACACACCCCATGCACAACTCCACCGGGGAAGGTGCCAGACAGGAGTTCTCCTGTAGTTTTTACATTGCTCCGGTAGGCATCTGAAAGACACCACAAAAGTTGTTCTACCTGCTTTCTGGGCTGAGATGGGGAACCGCTGAATTTTGGAGTCGGCTGGTGACAAAATGTTCCAAACACACCCCCTGCACAACTCCACCGGGGAAGGTGCCAGACAGGAGTTCTCTTGGTAGATTTTACACTACCTTGGTAGGGAGCTGAAAGGCAGCACAAAAGTTGTTCTACCTGCTTTCTGGGCTGAGATGGGGAATCGCTGAATTTTGGACTCGGCCGGTGACAAAATTTTCCAAAGACACCCCATGCACAACTCCACCGGGGAAGGTGCCAGACAGGAGTTCTCCTGGTAGTTTTTACACTACCTTGGTAGGCACCTGAAAGGCACCACAAAAGTTGTTCTACCTGCTTTCTGGGCTGAGATGGGGAACCGCTGAATTTTGGAGTCGGGCGGTGACAAAATGTTCCGAACACACCCCCTGCACAACTCCACTAGCGAAGGTGCCAGGGACGAGCTCTGTTGGTAGTTTTTACATTGCTCCGGTAGGCATCAAAAGGACACCACAAAAGTTGTTCTACCTGCTTTCTGGGCTGAGATGGGGAATCGCTGAATTTTGGACTCGGCCGGTGACAAAATGTTCCAAAGACACCCCATGCACAACTCCACCGGGGAAGGTGCCAGGCAGGAGTTCTCTTGGTAGTTTTTACACTACCTTGGTAGGCATTTGAAAGGCACCACAAAAGTTGTTCTACCTGCTTTCTGGGCTGAGATGGGGAATCGCTGAATTTTGGAGTCGGCTGGTGACAAAATGTTCCAAACACACCCCATGCACAACTCCACCGGGGAAGGTGCCAGACAGGAGTTCTCCTGGTAGTTTTTACATTGCTCCGGTAGGCATCTGAAAGACACCACAAAAGTTGTTCTACCTGCTTTCTGGGCTGAGATGGGGAACCGCTGAATTTTGGACTCGGCCAGTGACAAAATGTTCCAAAGACACCCCATGCACAACTCCACTAGCGAAGGTGCCAGACAGGAGTTCTCCTGGTAGTTTTTACATTGCTCCGGTAGGCATCTGAAAGACACCACAAAAGTTGTTCTACCTGCTTTCTGGGCTGAGATGGGGAAACGCTGAATTTTGGACTCGGCCGGTGACAAAATGTTCCAAACACACCCCCTGCACAACTCCACCGGGGAAGGTGCCAGACTGGAGTTCTCCTGGTAGTTTTTACACTACCTTGGTAGGCACCTGAAAGGCACCACAAAAGTTGTTCTACCTGCTTTCTGGGCTGAGATGGGGAACCGCTGAATTTTTGGACTCGGCTGGTGACAAAATATTCCGAACACACCCCATGCACAACTCCACCGGGGAAGGTGCCAGACAGGAGTTCTCCTGTAGTTTTTACATTGCTCCGGTAGGCATCTGAAAGACACCACAAAAGTTGTTCTACCTGCTTTCTGGGCTGAGATGGGGAACCGCTGAATTTTGGACTCGGCCGGTGACAAAATGTTCCAAACACACCCCCTGCACAACTCCACCGGGGAAGGTGCCAGGCAGGAGTTCTCTTGGTAGATTTTACACTACCTTGGTAGGCAGCTGAAAGGCACCACAAAAGTTGTTCTACCTGCTTTCTGGGCTGAGATGGGGAATCGCTGAATTTTGGACTCGGCCGGTGACAAAATGTTCCGAACACACCCCATGCACAACTCCACTAGCGAAGGTGCCAGGGACGAGCTCTGTTGGTAGTTTTTACATTGCTCCGGTAGGCATCTGAAAGACACCACAAAAGTTGTTCTACCTGCTTTCTGGGCTGAGATGGGGAACCGCTGAATTTTGGACTCGGCCGGTGACAAAATGTTCCAAACACACCCCCTGCACAACTCCACCGGGGAAGGTGCCAGACAGGAGTTCTCTTGGTAGTTTTTACACTACCTTGGTAGGCAGCTGAAAGGCACCACAAAAGTTGTTCTACCTGCTTTCTGGGCTGAGATGGGGAACCGCTGAATTTTGGAGTCGGCCGGTGACAAAATGTTCCAAACACACCCCATGCACAACTCCACCGGGGAAGGTGCCAGGCAGGAGTTCTCTTGGTAGTTTTTACACTACCTTGGTAGGCATCTGAAAGGCACCACAAAAGTTGTTCTACCTGCTTTCTGGGCTGAGATTGGGAATCGCTGAATTTTGGACTCGGCCGGTGACAAAATGTTCCAAAGACACCCCATGCACAACTCCACCGGGGAAGGTGCCAGGCAGGAGTTCTCTTGGTAGATTTTACACTACCTTGGTAGGCATCTGAAAAGCAGCACAAAAGTTTTTCTACCTGCTTTCTGGGCTGAGATGGGGAAACGCTGAATTTTGGACTCGGCCGGTGACAAAATGTTCCAAAGACACCCCCTGCACAACTCCACCGGGGAAGGTGCCAGACAGGAGTTCTCCTCGTAGTTTTTACACTACCTTGGTAGGCACCTGAAAGGCACCACAAAAGTTGTTCTACCTGCTTTCTGGGCTGAGATGGGGAATCGCTGAATTTTGGACTCGGCCGGTGACAAAATGTTCCAAACACACCCCCTGCACAACTCCACCGGGGAAGGTGCCAGACAGGAGTTCTCCTGGTAGTTTTTACATTGCTCCGGTAGGCATCTGAAAGACACCACAAAAGTTGTTCTACCTGCTTTCTGGGCTGAGATGGGGAAACGCTGAATTTTGGAGTCGGCCGGTGACAAAATGTTCCAAACACACCCCATGCACAACTCCACCGGGGAAGGTGCCAGACAGGAGTTCTCCTGGTAGTTTTTACACTACCTTGGTAGGCACCTGAAAGGCACCACAAAAGTTGTTCTACCTGCTTTCTGGGCTGAGATGGGGAACCGCTGAATTTTGGAGTCGGCCGGTGACAAAATGTTCCAAACACACCCCATGCACAACTCCACCGGGGAAGGTGCCAGGCAGGAGTTCTCTTGGTAGTTTTTACACTACCTTGGTAGGCATCTGAAAGGCACCACAAAAGTTGTTCTACCTGCTTTCTGGGCTGAGATGGGGAATCGCTGAATTTTGGACTCGGCCGGTGACAAAATGTTCCAAACACACCCCCTGCACAACTCCACCGGGGAAGGTGCCAGACAGGAGTTCTCCTGGTAGTTTTTACATTGCTCCGGTAGGCATCTGAAAGACACCACAAAAGTTGTTCTACCTGCTTTCTGGGCTGAGATGGGGAACCGCTGAATTTTGGAGTCGGCCGGTGACAAAATGTTCCAAACACACCCCCTGCACAACTCCACCGGGGAAGGTGCCAGACAGGAGTTCTCTTGGTAGATTTTACACTACCTTGGTAGGGAGCTGAAAGGCAGCACAAAAGTTGTTCTACCTGCTTTCTGGGCTGAGATGGGGAATCGCTGAATTTTGGACTCGGCCGGTGACAAAATGTTCCAAAGACACCCCATGCACAACTCCACCGGGGAAGGTGCCAGACAGGAGTTCTCCTGGTAGTTTTTACACTACCTTGGTAGGCATCTGAAAGGCACCACAAAAGTTGTTCTACCTGCTTTCTGGGCTGAGATGGGGAACCGCTGAATTTTGGAGTCGGGCGGTGACAAAATGTTCCGAACACACCCCATGCACAACTCCACTAGCGAAGGTGCCAGGGACGAGCTCTCTTGGTAGTTTTTACATTGCTCCGGTAGGCATCAAAAGGACACCACAAAAGTTGTTCTACCTGCTTTCTGGGCTGAGATGGGGAATCGCTGAATTTTGGACTCGGCCGGTGACAAAATGTTCCAAAGACACCCCATGCACAACTCCACCGGGGAAGGTGCCAGACAGGAGTTCTCTTGGTAGTTTTTACACTACCTTGGTAGGCACCTGAAAGGCACCACAAAAGTTGTTCTACCTGCTTTCTGGGCTGAGATGGGGAATCGCTGAATTTTGGACTCGGCTGGTGACAAAATGTTCCAAACACACCCCATGCACAACTCCACCGGGGAAGGTGCCAGACAGGAGTTCTCCTGGTAGTTTTTACATTGCTCCGGTAGGCATCTGAAAGACACCACAAAAGTTGTTCTACCTGCTTTCTGGGCTGAGATGGGGAACCGCTGAATTTTGGAGTCGGCCGGTGACAAAATGTTCCAAACACACCCCATGCACAACTCCACCGGGGAAGGTGCCAGACAGGAGTTCTCTTGGTAGTTTTTACACTACCTTGGTAGGCAGCTGAAAGGCACCACAAAAGTTGTTCTACCTGCTTTCTGGGCTGAGATGGGGAACCGCTGAATTTTGGAGTCGGCCGGTGACAAAATGTTCCAAAGACACCCCATGCACAACTCCACCGGGGAAGGTGCCAGACAGGAGTTCTCTTTGTAGTTTTTACACTACCTTGGTAGGCATTTGAAAGGCACCACAAAAGTTGTTCTACCTGCTTTCTGGGCTGAGATGGGGAAACGCTGAATTTTGGACTCGGCCGGTGACAAAATGTTCCAAACACACCCCCTGCACAACTCCACCGGGGAAGGTGCCAGACAGGAGTTCTCCTGGTAGTTTTTACATTGCTCTGGTAGGCATCTGAAAGACACCACAAAAGTTGTTCTACCTGCTTTCTGGGCTGAGATGGGGAATCGCTGAATTTTGGACTCGGCCGGTGACAAAATGTTCCAAACACACCCCCTGCACAACTCCACCGGGGAAGGTGCCAGACAGGAGTTCTCCTGGTAGATTTTACACTACCTTGGTAGGCACCTGAAAGGCACCACAAAAGTTGTTCTACCTGCTTTCTGGGCTGAGATGGGGAACAGCTGAATTTTGGAGTCGGCCGGTGACAAAATGTTCCAAACACACCCCATGCACAACTCCACCGGGGAAGGTGCCAGACAGGAGTTCTCCTGGTAGTTTTTACATTGCTCCGGTAGGCATCTGAAAGACACCACAAAAGTTGTTCTACCTGCTTTCTGGGCTGAGATGGGGAACCGCTGAATTTTGGAGTCGGCCGGTGACAAAATGTTCCAAACACACCCCATGCACAACTCCACCGGGGAAGGTGCCAGACAGGAGTTCTCTTGGTAGTTTTTACACTACCTTGGTAGGCATCTGAAAGGCACCACAAAAGTTGTTCTACCTGCTTTCTGGGCTGAGATGGGGAATCGCTGAATTTTGGACTCGGCCGGTGACAAAATGTTCCAAACACACCCCCTGCACAACTCCACCGGGGAAGGTGCCAGACAGGAGTTCTCCTGGTAGTTTTTACATTGCTCCGGTAGGCAGCTGAAAGGCACCACAAAAGTTGTTCTACCTGCTTTCTGGGCTGAGATGGGGATCCGCTGAATTTTGGAGTCGGCCGGTGACAAAATGTTCCAAACACACCCCATGCACAACTCCACCACGGAAGGTGCCAGACAGGAGTTCTCCTGGTAGTTTTTACATTGCTCCGGTAGGCAGCTGAAAGACACCACAAAAGTTGTTCTACCTGCTTTCTGGGCTGAGATGGGGAACAGCTGAATTTTGGACTCGGCCGGTGACAAAATGTTCCAAACACACCCCATGCACAACTCCACCGGGGAAGGTGCCAGACAGGAGTTCTCTTAGTAGTTTTTACACTACCTTGGTAGGCAGCTGAAAGGCACCACAAAAGTTGTTCTACCTGCTTTCTGGGCTGAGATGGGGAACCGCTGAATTTTGGACTCGGCTGGTGACAAAATGTTCCGAACACACCCCATGCACAACTCCACCGGGGAAGGTGCCAGACAGGAGTTCTCCTGGTAGTTTTTACATTGCTCCGGTAGGCAGCTGAAAGACACCACAAAAGTTGTTCTACCTGCTTTCTGGGCTGAGATGGGGAACCGCTGAATTTTGGACTCGGCCGGTGACAAAATGTTCCAAAGACACCCCATGCACAACTCCACCGGGGAATGTGCCAGACAAGCGTTCTCTTGATAGTTTTTACACTACCTTGGTAGGCATCTGAAAGACACCACAAAAGTTGTTCTACCTGCTTTCTGGGCTGAGATGGGGAACCGCTGAATTTTGGAGTCGGGCGGTGACAAAATGTTCCAAACACACCCCATGCACAACTCCACTAGCGAAGGTGCCAGGGACGAGCTCTGTTGGTAGTTTTTACATTGCTCCGGTAGGCATCAAAAGGACACCACAAAAGTTGTTCTACCTGCTTTCTGGGCTGAGATGGGGAATCGCTGAATTTTGGAGTCGGCCGGTGACAAAATGTTCCAAAGACACCCCATGCACAACTCCACCGGGGAAGGTGCCAGGCAGGAGTTCTCTTGGTAGTTTTTACACTACCTTGGTAGGCATTTGAAAGGCACCACAAAAGTTGTTCTACCTGCTTTCTGGGCTGAGATGGGGAACCGCTGAATTTTGGACTCGGCCGGTGACAAAATGTTCCAAACACACCCCATGCACAACTCCACCGGGGAAGGTGCCAGACAGGAGTTCTCCTGGTAGTTTTTACATTGCTCCGGTAGGCATCTGAAAGACACCACAAAAGTTGTTCTACCTGCTTTCTGGGCTGAGATGGGGAACCGCTGAATTTTGGACTCGGCCAGTGACAAAATGTTCCAAAGACACCCCATGCACAACTCCACCGGGGAAGGTGCCAGACAGGAGTTCTCCTGGTAGATTTTACACTACCTTGGTAGGGAGCTGCAAGGCAGCACAAAAGTTGTTCTACCTGCTTTCTGGGCTGAGATGGGGAAACGCTGAATTTTGGACTCGGCCGGTGACAAAATGTTCCAAACACACCCCCTGCACAACTCCACCGGGGAAGGTGCCAGACGGAGTTCTCCTGGTAGTTTTTACACTACCTTGGTAGGCACCTGAAAGGCACCACAAAAGTTGTTCTACCTGCTTTCTGGGCTGAGATGAGGGAATCGCTGAATTTTGGACTCGGCCGGTGACAAAATGTTCCAAAGACACCCCATGCACAACTCCACCGGGGAAGGTGCCAGACAGGAGTTCTCTTAATAGTTTTTACACTACCTTGGTAGGCATCTGAAAGGCAGCACAAAAGTTTTTCTACCTGCTTTCTGGGCTGAGATGGGGGGAAACGCTGAATTTTGGACTCGGCCGGTGACAAAATGTTCCAAACACACCCCCTGCACAACTCCACCGGGGAAGGTGCCAGACAGGAGTTCTCCTGGTAGTTTTTACACTACCTTGGTAGGCACCTGAAAGGGCACCACAAAAGTTGTTCTACCTGCTTTCTGGGCTGAGATGGGGAATCGCTGAATTTTGGACTCGGCCGGTGACAAAATGTTCCAAACACACCCCCCTGCACAACTCCACCGGGGAAGGTGCCAGACAGGTTCTCCTGGTAGTTTTTACATTGCTCCGGTAGGCATCTGAAAGACACCACAAAAGTTGTTCTACCTGCTTTCTGGGCTGAGATGGGGAACCGCTGAATTTTGGACTCGGCCCGGTGACAAAATGTTCCAAACACACCCCCTGCACAACTCCACCGGGGAAGGTGCCAGACAGGAGTTCTCTTGGTAGTTTTTACACTACCTTGGTAGGCAGCTGAAAGGCACCACAAAAGTTGTTTCTACCTGCTTTCTGGGCTGAGATGGGGAACCGCTGAATTTTGGAGTCGGCCGGTGACAAAATGTTCCAAACACACCCCATGCACAACTCCACCGGGGAAGGTGCCAGGCAGGAGTTCTCTTGGTAGTTTTTACACTACCTTGGTAGGCATCTGAAAGGCACCACAAAAGTTGTTCTACCTGCTTTCTGGGCTGAGATGGGGAATCGCTGAATTTTGGACTCGGCTGGTGACAAAATGTTCCAAACACACCCCCTGCACAACTCCACCGGGGAAGGTGCCAGACAGGAGTTCTCCTGGTAGTTTTTACATTGCTCCCGGTAGGCATCTGAAAGACACCACAAAAGTTGTTCTACCTGCTTTCTGGGCTGAGATGGGGAAACGCTGAATTTTGGACTCGGCCGGTGACAAAATGTTCCAAACACACCCCATGCACAACTCCACCGGGGAAGGTGCCAGACAGGAGTTCTCCTGTAGTTTTTACATTGCTCCGGTAGGCATCTGAAAGACACCACAAAAGTTGTTCTACCTGCTTTCTGGGCTGAGATGGGGAATCGCTGAATTTTGGACTCGGCCGGTGACAAAATGTTCCAAACACACCCCCTGCACAACTCCACCGGGGAAGGTGCCAGACAGGAGTTCTCTTGGTAGATTTTTACACTACCTTGGTAGGGAGCTGAAAGGCAGCACAAAAGTTGTTCTACCTGCTTTCTGGCTGAGATGGGGAATCGCTGAATTTTGGACTCGGCCGGTGACAAAATGTTCCAAAGACACCCCATGCACAACTCCACCGGGGAAGGTGCCAGACAGGAGTTCTCCTGGTAGTTTTTACACTACCTTGGTAGGCACCTGAAAGGCACCACAAAAGTTGTTCTACCTGCTTTCTGGGCTGAGATGGGGAACCGCTGAATTTTGGAGTCCGGGCGGTGACAAAATGTTCCGAACACACCCCATGCACAACTCCACTAGCGAAGGTGCCAGGGACGAGCTCTGTTGGTAGTTTTTACATTGCTCCGGTAGGCATCAAAAGGACACCACAAAAGTTGTTCTACCTGCTTTCTGGGCTGAGATGGGGAAACCGCTGAATTTTGGACTCGGCCGGTGACAAAATGTTCCAAAGACACCCCATGCACAACTCCACCGGGGAAGGTGCCAGGCAGGAGTTCTCTTGGTAGTTTTTACACTACCTTGGTAGGCATTTGAAAGGCACCACAAAAGTTGTTTCTACCTGCTTTCTGGGCTGAGATGGGGAATCGCTGAATTTTGGAGTCGGCTGGTGACAAAATGTTCCAAACACTCCCCATGCACAACTCCACCGGGGAAGGTGCCAGACAGGAATTCTCCTGGTAGTTTTTACATTGCTCCGGTAGGCATCTGAAAGACACCACAAAAGTTGTTCTACCTGCTTTCTGGGCTGAGATGGGGAACCGCTGAATTTTGGACTCGGCCAGTGACAAAATGTTCCAAAGACACCCCATGCACAACTCCACTAGCGAAGGTGCCAGACAGGAGTTCTCCTGGTAGTTTTTACACTACCTTGGTAGGCAGCTGAAAGGCACCACAAAAGTTGTTCTACCTGCTTTCTGGGCTGAGATGGGGAACCGCTGAATTTTGGAGTCGGCCGGTGACAAAATGTTCCAAACACACCCCCTGCACAACTCCACCGGGGAAGGTGCCAGGCAGGAGTTCTCTTGGTAGTTTTTACACTACCTTGGTAGGCACCTGAAAGGCACCACAAAAGTTGTTCTACCTGCTTTCTGGGCTGAGATGGGGGAAACGCTGAATTTTGGACTCGGCCGGTGACAAAATGTTCCAAACACACCCCCTGCACAACTCCACCGGGGAAGGTGCCAGACAGGAGTTCTCCTGGTAGTTTTTACATTGCTCCGGTAGGCATCTGAAAGACACCACAAAAGTTGTTCTACCTGCTTTCTGGGCTGAGATGGGGAATCGCTGAATTTTGGACTCGGCCGGTGACAAAATGTTCCAAACACACCCCCTGCACAACTCCACCGGGGAAGGTGCCAGACAGGAGTTCTCCTGGTAGATTTTACACTACCTTGGTAGGCACCTGAAAGGCACCACAAAAGTTGTTCTACCTGCTTTCTGGGCTGAGATGGGGAACAGCTGAATTTTGGAGTCGGCTGGTGACAAAATGTTCCAAACACACCCCATGCACAACTCCACCGGGGAAGGTGCCAGACAGGAGTTCTCCTGGTAGTTTTTACATTGCTCCGGTAGGCATCTGAAAGACACCACAAAAGTTGTTCTACCTGCTTTCTGGGCTGAGATGGGGAACCGCTGATTTTGGAGTCGGCCGTTGACAAAATGTTCCAAAACACACCCCATGCACAACTCCACCGGGGAAGGTGCCAGACAGGAGTTCTCTTGGTAGTTTTTACACTACCTTGGTAGGCAGCTGAAAGGCACCACAAAAGTTGTTCTACCTGCTTTCTGGGCTGAGATGGGGAACCGCTGAATTTTGGAGTCGGCCGGTGACAAAATGTTCCAAAGACACCCCATGCACAACTCCACCGGGGAAGGTGCCAGGCAGGAGTTCTCTTGGTAGTTTTTACACTACCTTGGTAGGCAGCTGAAAGGCACCACAAAAGTTGTTCTACCTGCTTTCTGGGCTGAGATGGGGAACCGCTGAATTTTTGGACTCGGCTGGTGACAAAATATTCCGAACACACCCCATGCACAAACTCCACCGGGGAAGGTGCCAGACAGGAGTTCTCCTGGTAGTTTTTACATTGCTCCGGTAGGCAGCTGAAAGACACCACAAAAGTTGTTCTACCTGCTTTCTGGGCTGAGATGAGGAACCGCTGAATTTTGGACTCGGCCGGTGACAAAATGTTCCAAACACACCCCCTGCACAACTCCACTAGCGAAGGTGCCAGACAGGAGTTCTCCTGGTAGTTTTTACACTACCTTGGTAGGCACCTGAAAGGCACCACAAAAGTTGTTCTACCTGCTTTCTGGGGCTGAGATGGGGAACCGCTGAATTTTGGAGTCGGCCGGTGACAAAATGTTCCAAACACACCCCCTGCACAACTCCACCGGGGAAGGTGCCAGGCAGGAGTTCTCTTGGTAGTTTTTACACTACCTTGGTAGGCAGCTGAAAGGCACCACAAAAGTTGTTCTACCTGCTTTCTGGGCTGAGATGGGGAACCACTGAATTTTTGGACTCGGCTGGTGACAAAATATTCCGAACACACCCCATGCACAACTCCACCGGGGAAGGTGCCAGACAGGAGTTCTCCTGTAGTTTTTACATTGCTCCGGTAGGCATCTGAAAGACACCACAAAAGTTGTTCTACCAGCTTTCTGGGCTGAGATGGGGAACCGCTGAATTTTGGAGTCGGCCGGTGACAAAATGTTCCAAACACACCCCCTGCACAACTCCACCGGGGAAGGTGCCAGACAGGAGTTCTCTTGGTAGATTTTACACTACCTTGGTAGGCAGCTGAAAGGCACCACAAAAGTTGTTCTACCTGCTTTCTGGGCTGAGATGGGGAACCGCTGAATTTTGGAGTCGGCCGGTGACAAAATGTTCCGAACACACCCCATGCACAACTCCACTAGCGAAGGTGCCAGGGACGAGCTCTCTTGGTAGTTTTTACATTGCTCCGGTAGGCATCAAAAGGACACCACAAAAGTTGTTCTACCTGCTTTCTGGGCTGAGATGGGGAATCGCTGAATTTTGGAGTCGGCCGGTGACAAAATGTTCCAAAGACATCCCATGCACAACTCCACCGGGGAAGGTGCCAGGCAGGAGTTCTCTTGGTAGTTTTTACACTACCTTGGTAGGCATTTGAAAGGCACCACAAAAGTTGTTCTACCTGCTTTCTGGGCTGAGATGGGGAATCGCTGAATTTTGGAGTCGGCTGGTGACAAAATGTTCCAAAGACACCCCATGCACAACTACACCGGGGAAGGTGCCAGACAGGAGTTCTCCTGGTAGTTTTTACATTTCTCCGGTAGGCATCTGAAAGACACCACAAAAGTTGTTCTACCTGCTTTCTGGGCTGAGATGGGGAACCGCTGAATTTTGGACTCGGCCGGTGACAAAATGTTCCAAACACACCCCATGCACAACTCCACCGGGGAAGGTGCCAGGCAGGAGTTCTCTTGGTAGTTTTTACACTACCTTGGTAGGCAGCTGAAAGGCACCACAAAAGTTGTTCTACCTGCTTTCTGGGCTGAGATGGGGAACCGCTGAATTTTGGACTCGGCTGGTGACAAAATGTTCCGAACACACCCCATGCACAACTCCACCGGGGAAGGTGCCAGACAGGAGTTCTCCTGGTAGTTTTTACATTGCTCCGGTAGGCAGCTGAAAGGCACCACAAAAGTTGTTCTACCTGCTTTCTGGGCTGAGATGGGGAACCGCTGAATTTTGGACTCGGCCGGTGACAAAATGTTCCAAACACACCCCCTGCACAACTCCACTAGCGAAGGTGCCAGGGACGAGCTCTGTTGGTAGTTTTTACATTGCTCCGGTAGGCATCAAAAGGACACCAAAAAAGTTGTTCTACCTGCTTTCTGGGCTGAGATGGGGAATCGCTGAATTTTGGACTCGGCCGGTGACAAAATGTTCCAAAGACACCCCATGCACAACTCCACCGGGGAAGGTGCCAGGCAGGAGTTCTCTTGGTAGTTTTTACACTACCTTGGTAGGCATTTGAAAGGCACCACAAAAGTTGTTCTACCTGCTTTCTGGGCTGAGATGGGGAACCGCTGAATTTTGGACTCGGCCGGTGACAAAATGTTCCAAACACACCCCCTGCACAACTCCACCGGGGAAGGTGCCAGGCAGGAGTTCTCTTGGTAGTTTTTACACTACCTTTGTAGGCAGCTGAAAGGCACCACAAAAGTTGTTCTACCTGCTTTCTGGGCTGAGATGGGGAACCGCTGAATTTTGGAGTCGGCTGGTGACAAAATGTTCCAAACACACCCCATGCACAACTCCACCGGGGAAGGTGCCAGACAGGAGTTCTCCTGGTAGTTTTTACATTGCTCCGGTAGGCATCTGAAAGACACCACAAAAGTTGTTCTACCTGCTTTCTGGGCTGAGATGAGGAACCGCTGAATTTTGGACTCGGCCGGTGACAAAATGTTCCAAACACACCCCCTGCACAACTCCACCGGGGAAGGTGCCAGACAGGAGTTCTCTTAGTAGTTTTTACACTACCTTGGTAGGCAGCTGAAAGGCACCACAAAAGTAGTTCTACCTGCTTTCTGGGCTGAGATGGGGAACCGCTGAATTTTGGAGTCGGCCGGTGACAAAATGTTCCAAACACACCCAATGCACAACTCCACTAGCGAAGGTGCCAGACAAGAGTTCTCCTGGTAGTTTTTACATTGCTCCGGTAGGCAGCTGAAAGGCACCACAAAAGTTGTTCTACCTGCTTTCTGGGCTGAGATGGGGAACCGCTGAATTTTGGAGTCGGCCGGTGACAAAATGTTCCAAACACACCCCCTGCACAACTCCACCGGGGAAGGTGCCAGACAGGAGTTCTCTTGGTAGTTTTTACACTACCTTGGTAGGCATTTGAAAGACACCACAAAAGTTGTTCTACCTGCTTTCTGGGCTGAGATGGGGAACCGCTGAATTTTTGGACTCGGCTGGTGACAAAATATTCCGAACACACCCCCTGCACAACTCCACCGGGGAAGGTGCCAGACAGGAGTTCTCCTGTAGTTTTTACATTGCTCCGGTAGGCATCTGAAAGACACCACAAAAGTTGTTCTACCTGCTTTCTGGGCTGAGATGGGGAACCGCTGAATTTTGGAGTCGGCCGGTGACAAAATGTTCCAAACACACCCCCTGCACAACTCCACCGGGGAAGGTGCCAGACAGGAGTTCTCTTGGTAGATTTTACACTACCTTGGTAGGGAGCTGAAAGGCAGCACAAAAGTTGTTCTACCTGCTTTCTGGGCTGAGATGGGGAATCGCTGAATTTTGGACTCGGCTGGTGACAAAATGTTCCAAAGACACCCCATGCACAACTCCACCGGGGAAGGTGCCAGACAGGAGTTCTCCTGGTAGTTTTTACACTACCTTGGTAGGCACCTGAAAGGCACCACAAAAGTTGTTCTACCTGCTTTCTGGGCTGAGATGGGGAACCGCTGAATTTTGGAGTCGGGCGGTGACAAAATGTTCCGAACACACCCCATGCACAACTCCACTAGCGAAGGTGCCAGGGACGAGCTCTGTTGGTAGTTTTTACATTGCTCCGGTAGGCATCAAAAGGACACCACAAAAGTTGTTCTACCTGCTTTCTGGGCTGAGATGGGGAACCGCTGAATTTTGGACTCGGCCGGTGACAAAATGTTCCAAAGACACCCCATGCACAACTCCACCGGGGAAGGTGCCAGGCAGGAGTTCTCTTGGTAGTTTTTACACTACCTTGGTAGGCATTTGAAAGGCACCACAAAAGTTGTTCTACCTGCTTTCTGGGCTGAGATGGGGAATCGCTGAATTTTGGAGTCGGCTGGTGACAAAATGTTCCAAACACTCCCCATGCACAACTCCACCGGGGAAGGTGCCAGACAGGAATTCTCCTGGTAGTTTTTACATTGCTCCGGTAGGCATCTGAAAGACACCACAAAAGTTGTTCTACCTGCTTTCTGGGCTGAGATGGGGAACCGCTGAATTTTGGACTCGGCCAGTGACAAAATGTTCCAAAGACACCCCATGCACAACTCCACTAGCGAAGGTGCCAGACAGGAGTTCTCCTGGTAGTTTTTACACTACCTTGGTAGGCAGCTGAAAGGCACCACAAAAGTTGTTCTACCTGCTTTCTGGGCTGAGATGGGGAACCGCTGAATTTTGGAGTCGGCCGGTGACAAAATGTTCCAAACACACCCCCTGCACAACTCCACCGGGGAAGGTGCCAGGCAGGAGTTCTCTTGGTAGTTTTTACACTACCTTGGTAGGCACCTGAAAGGCACCACAAAAGTTGTTCTACCTGCTTTCTGGGCTGAGATGGGGAAACGCTGAATTTTGGACTCGGCCGGTGACAAAATGTTCCAAACACACCCCCTGCACAACTCCACCGGGGAAGGTGCCAGACAGGAGTTCTCCTGGTAGTTTTTACATTGCTCCGGTAGGCATCTGAAAGACACCACAAAAGTTGTTCTACCTGCTTTCTGGGCTGAGATGGGGAATCGCTGAATTTTGGACTCGGCCGGTGACAAAATGTTCCAAACACACCCCCTGCACAACTCCACCGGGGAAGGTGCCAGACAGGAGTTCTCCTGGTAGATTTTACACTACCTTGGTAGGCACCTGAAAGGCACCACAAAAGTTGTTCTACCTGCTTTCTGGGCTGAGATGGGGAACAGCTGAATTTTGGAGTCGGCTGGTGACAAAATGTTCCAAACACACCCCATGCACAACTCCACCGGGGAAGGTGCCAGACAGGAGTTCTCCTGGTAGTTTTTACATTGCTCCGGTAGGCATCTGAAAGACACCACAAAAGTTGTTCTACCTGCTTTCTGGGCTGAGATGGGGAACCGCTGAATTTTGGAGTCGGCCGTTGACAAAATGTTCCAAACACACCCCATGCACAACTCCACCGGGGAAGGTGCCAGACAGGAGTTCTCTTGGTAGTTTTTACACTACCTTGGTAGGCAGCTGAAAGGCACCACAAAAGTTGTTCTACCTGCTTTCTGGGCTGAGATGGGGAACCGCTGAATTTTGGAGTCGGCCGGTGACAAAATGTTCCAAAGACACCCCATGCACAACTCCACCGGGGAAGGTGCCAGGCAGGAGTTCTCTTGGTAGTTTTTACACTACCTTGGTAGGCAGCTGAAAGGCACCACAAAAGTTGTTCTACCTGCTTTCTGGGCTGAGATGGGGAACCGCTGAATTTTTGGACTCGGCTGGTGACAAAATATTCCGAACACACCCCATGCACAACTCCACCGGGGAAGGTGCCAGACAGGAGTTCTCCTGGTAGTTTTTACATTGCTCCGGTAGGCAGCTGAAAGACACCACAAAAGTTGTTCTACCTGCTTTCTGGGCTGAGATGAGGAACCGCTGAATTTTGGACTCGGCCGGTGACAAAATGTTCCAAACACACCCCCTGCACAACTCCACTAGCGAAGGTGCCAGACAGGAGTTCTCCTGGTAGTTTTTACACTACCTTGGTAGGCACCTGAAAGGCACCACAAAAGTTGTTCTACCTGCTTTCTGGGCTGAGATGGGGAACCGCTGAATTTTGGAGTCGGCCGGTGACAAAATGTTCCAAACACACCCCCTGCACAACTCCACCGGGGAAGGTGCCAGGCAGGAGTTCTCTTGGTAGTTTTTACACTACCTTGGTAGGCAGCTGAAAGGCACCACAAAAGTTGTTCTACCTGCTTTCTGGGCTGAGATGGGGAACCGCTGAATTTTTGGACTCGGCTGGTGACAAAATATTCCGAACACACCCCATGCACAACTCCACCGGGGAAGGTGCCAGACAGGAGTTCTCCTGTAGTTTTTACATTGCTCCGGTAGGCATCTGAAAGACACCACAAAAGTTGTTCTACCTGCTTTCTGGGCTGAGATGGGGAACCGCTGAATTTTGGAGTCGGCCGGTGACAAAATGTTCCAAACACACCCCCTGCACAACTCCACCGGGGAAGGTGCCAGACAGGAGTTCTCTTGGTAGATTTTACACTACCTTGGTAGGGAGCTGAAAGGCAGCACAAAAGTTGTTCTACCTGCTTTCTGGGCTGAGATGGGGAATCGCTGAATTTTGGACTCGGCCGGTGACAAAATGTTCCAAAGACACCCCATGCACAACTCCACCGGGGAAGGTGCCAGACAGGAGTTCTCCTGGTAGTTTTTACACTACCTTGGTAGGCACCTGAAAGGCACCACAAAAGTTGTTCTACCTGCTTTCTGGGCTGAGATGGGGAACCGCTGAATTTTGGAGTCGGGCGGTGACAAAATGTTCCGAACACACCCCATGCACAACTCCACTAGCGAAGGTGCCAGGGACGAGCTCTGTTGGTAGTTTTTACATTGCTCCGGTAGGCATCAAAAGGACACCACAAAAGTTGTTCTACCTGCTTTCTGGGCTGAGATGGGGAACCGCTGAATTTTGGACTCGGCCGGTGACAAAATGTTCCAAAGACACCCCATGCACAACTCCACCGGGGAAGGTGCCAGGCAGGAGTTCTCTTGGTAGTTTTTACACTACCTTGGTAGGCATTTGAAAGGCACCACAAAAGTTGTTCTACCTGCTTTCTGGGCTGAGATGGGGAATCGCTGAATTTTGGAGTCGGCTGGTGACAAAATGTTCCAAACACTCCCCATGCACAACTCCACCGGGGAAGGTGCCAGACAGGAATTCTCCTGGTAGTTTTTACATTGCTCCGGTAGGCATCTGAAAGACACCACAAAAGTTGTTCTACCTGCTTTCTGGGCTGAGATGGGGAACCGCTGAATTTTGGACTCGGCCAGTGACAAAATGTTCCAAAGACACCCCATGCACAACTCCACTAGCGAAGGTGCCAGACAGGAGTTCTCCTGGTAGTTTTTACACTACCTTGGTAGGCAGCTGAAAGGCACCACAAAAGTTGTTCTACCTGCTTTCTGGGCTGAGATGGGGAACCGCTGAATTTTGGAGTCGGCCGGTGACAAAATGTTCCAAACACACCCCCTGCACAACTCCACCGGGGAAGGTGCCAGGCAGGAGTTCTCTTGGTAGTTTTTACACTACCTTGGTAGGCACCTGAAAGGCACCACAAAAGTTGTTCTACCTGCTTTCTGGGCTGAGATGGGGAAACGCTGAATTTTGGACTCGGCCGGTGACAAAATGTTCCAAACACACCCCCTGCACAACTCCACCGGGGAAGGTGCCAGACAGGAGTTCTCCTGGTAGTTTTTACATTGCTCCGGTAGGCATCTGAAAGACACCACAAAAGTTGTTCTACCTGCTTTCTGGGCTGAGATGGGGAATCGCTGAATTTTGGACTCGGCCGGTGACAAAATGTTCCAAACACACCCCCTGCACAACTCCACCGGGGAAGGTGCCAGACAGGAGTTCTCCTGGTAGATTTTACACTACCTTGGTAGGCACCTGAAAGGCACCACAAAAGTTGTTCTACCTGCTTTCTGGGCTGAGATGGGGAACAGCTGAATTTTGGAGTCGGCTGGTGACAAAATGTTCCAAACACACCCCATGCACAACTCCACCGGGGAAGGTGCCAGACAGGAGTTCTCCTGGTAGTTTTTACATTGCTCCGGTAGGCATCTGAAAGACACCACAAAAGTTGTTCTACCTGCTTTCTGGGCTGAGATGGGGAACCGCTGAATTTTGGAGTCGGCCGTTGACAAAATGTTCCAAACACACCCCATGCACAACTCCACCGGGGAAGGTGCCAGACAGGAGTTCTCTTGGTAGTTTTTACACTACCTTGGTAGGCAGCTGAAAGGCACCACAAAAGTTGTTCTACCTGCTTTCTGGGCTGAGATGGGGAACCGCTGAATTTTGGAGTCGGCCGGTGACAAAATGTTCCAAAGACACCCCATGCACAACTCCACCGGGGAAGGTGCCAGGCAGGAGTTCTCTTGGTAGTTTTTACACTACCTTGGTAGGCAGCTGAAAGGCACCACAAAAGTTGTTCTACCTGCTTTCTGGGCTGAGATGGGGAACCGCTGAATTTTTGGACTCGGCTGGTGACAAAATATTCCGAACACACCCCATGCACAACTCCACCGGGGAAGGTGCCAGACAGGAGTTCTCCTGGTAGTTTTTACATTGCTCCGGTAGGCAGCTGAAAGACACCACAAAAGTTGTTCTACCTGCTTTCTGGGCTGAGATGAGGAACCGCTGAATTTTGGACTCGGCCGGTGACAAAATGTTCCAAACACACCCCCTGCACAACTCCACTAGCGAAGGTGCCAGACAGGAGTTCTCCTGGTAGTTTTTACACTACCTTGGTAGGCACCTGAAAGGCACCACAAAAGTTGTTCTACCTGCTTTCTGGGCTGAGATGGGGAACCGCTGAATTTTGGAGTCGGCCGGTGACAAAATGTTCCAAACACACCCCCTGCACAACTCCACCGGGGAAGGTGCCAGGCAGGAGTTCTCTTGGTAGTTTTTACACTACCTTGGTAGGCAGCTGAAAGGCACCACAAAAGTTGTTCTACCTGCTTTCTGGGCTGAGATGGGGAACCACTGAATTTTTGGACTCGGCTGGTGACAAAATATTCCGAACACACCCCATGCACAACTCCACCGGGGAAGGTGCCAGACAGGAGTTCTCCTGTAGTTTTTACATTGCTCCGGTAGGCATCTGAAAGACACCACAAAAGTTGTTCTACCAGCTTTCTGGGCTGAGATGGGGAACCGCTGAATTTTGGAGTCGGCCGGTGACAAAATGTTCCAAACACACCCCCTGCACAACTCCACCGGGGAAGGTGCCAGACAGGAGTTCTCTTGGTAGATTTTACACTACCTTGGTAGGCAGCTGAAAGGCACCACAAAAGTTGTTCTACCTGCTTTCTGGGCTGAGATGGGGAACCGCTGAATTTTGGAGTCGGCCGGTGACAAAATGTTCCGAACACACCCCATGCACAACTCCACTAGCGAAGGTGCCAGGGACGAGCTCTCTTGGTAGTTTTTACATTGCTCCGGTAGGCATCAAAAGGACACCACAAAAGTTGTTCTACCTGCTTTCTGGGCTGAGATGGGGAATCGCTGAATTTTGGAGTCGGCCGGTGACAAAATGTTCCAAAGACATCCCATGCACAACTCCACCGGGGAAGGTGCCAGACAGGAGTTCTCCTGGTAGTTTTTACATTGCTCCGGTAGGCATCTGAAAGACACCACAAAAGTTGTTCTACCTGCTTTCTGGGCTGAGATGGGGAACCGCTGAATTTTGGACTCGGCCGGTGACAAAATGTTCCAAACACACCCCATGCACAACTCCACCGGGGAAGGTGCCAGACAGGAGTTCTCTTGGTAGTTTTTACACTATCTTGGTAGGCAGCTGAAAGGCACCACAAAAGTTGTTCTACCTGCTTTCTGGGCTGAGATGGGGAACCGCTGAATTTTGGAGTCGCCCGGTGACAAAATGTTCCAAACACACCCCATGCACAACTCCACCGGGGAAGGTGCCAGGCAGGAGTTCTCCTGGTAGTTTTTACATTGCTCTGGTAGGCATCTGAAAGACACCACAAAAGTTGTTCTACCTGCTTTCTGGGCTGAGATGGGGAACCGCTGAATTTTGGAGTCGGCTGGTGACAAAATGTTCCAAACACACCCCATGCACAACTCCACCGGGGAAGGTGCCAGACAGGAGTTCTCTTGGTAGATTTTACACTACCTTGGTAGGCAGCTGAAAGGCACCACAAAAGTTGTTCTACCTGCTTTCTGGGCTGAGATGGGGAACCGCTGAATTTTGGACTCGGCCGGTGACAAAATGTTCCAAACACACCCCCTGCACAACTCCACTAGCGAAGGTGCCAGGGACGAGCTCTGTTGGTAGTTTTTACATTGCTCCGGTAGGCATCAAAAGGACACCAAAAAAGTTGTTCTACCTGCTTTCTGGGCTGAGATGGGGAATCGCTGAATTTTGGACTCGGCCGGTGACAAAATGTTCCAAAGACACCCCATGCACAACTCCACCGGGGAAGGTGCCAGGCAGGAGTTCTCTTGGTAGTTTTTACACTACCTTGGTAGGCATTTGAAAGGCACCACAAAAGTTGTTCTACCTGCTTTCTGGGCTGAGATGGGGAACCGCTGAATTTTGGACTCGGCCGGTGACAAAATGTTCCAAACACACCCCCTGCACAACTCCACCGGGGAAGGTGCCAGGCAGGAGTTCTCTTGGTAGTTTTTACACTACCTTGGTAGGCAGCTGAAAGGCACCACAAAAGTTGTTCTACCTGCTTTCTGGGCTGAGATGGGGAACCGCTGAATTTTGGAGTCGGCTGGTGACAAAATGTTCCAAACACACCCCATGCACAACTCCACCGGGGAAGGTGCCAGACAGGAGTTCTCCTGGTAGTTTTTACATTGCTCCGGTAGGCATCTGAAAGACACCACAAAAGTTGTTCTACCTGCTTTCTGGGCTGAGATGAGGAACCGCTGAATTTTGGACTCGGCCGGTGACAAAATGTTCCAAACACACCCCCTGCACAACTCCACCGGGGAAGGTGCCAGACAGGAGTTCTCTTAGTAGTTTTTACACTACCTTGGTAGGCAGCTGAAAGGCACCACAAAAGTTGTTCTACCTGCTTTCTGGGCTGAGATGGGGAACCGCTGAATTTTGGAGTCGGCCGGTGACAAAATGTTCCAAACACACCCAATGCACAACTCCACTAGCGAAGGTGCCAGACAGGAGTTCTCCTGGTAGTTTTTACATTGCTCCGGTAGGCAGCTGAAAGGCACCACAAAAGTTGTTCTACCTGCTTTCTGGGCTGAGATGGGGAACCGCTGAATTTTGGAGTCGGCCGGTGACAAAATGTTCCAAACACACCCCCTGCACAACTCCACCGGGGAAGGTGCCAGACAGGAGTTCTCTTGGTAGTTTTTACACTACCTTGGTAGGCATTTGAAAGACACCACAAAAGTTGTTCTACCTGCTTTCTGGGCTGAGATGGGGAACCGCTGAATTTTTGGACTCGGCTGGTGACAAAATATTCCGAACACACCCCATGCACAACTCCACCGGGGAAGGTGCCAGACAGGAGTTCTCCTGTAGTTTTTACATTGCTCCGGTAGGCACCTGAAAGGCACCACAAAAGTTGTTCTACCTGCTTTCTGGGCTGAGATGGGGAACCGCTGAATTTTGGAGTCGGCCGGTGACAAAATGTTCCAAACACACCCCCTGCACAACTCCACCGGGGAAGGTGCCAGACAGGAGTTCTCTTGGTAGATTTTACACTACCTTGGTAGGCACCTGAAAGGCACCACAAAAGTTGTTCTACCTGCTTTCTGGGCTGAGATGGGGAACAGCTGAATTTTGGAGTCGGGCGGTGACAAAATGTTCCGAACACACCCCATGCACAACTCCACTAGCGAAGGTGCCAGGGACGAGCTCTGTTGGTAGTTTTTACATTGCTCCGGTAGGCATCAAAAGGACACCACAAAAGTTGTTCTACCTGCTTTCTGGGCTGAGATGGGGAATCGCTGAATTTTGGAGTCGGCCGGTGACAAAATGTTCCAAAGACACCCCATGCACAACTCCACCGGGGAAGGTGCCAGACAGGAGTTCTCCTGGTAGATTTTACACTACCTTGGTAGGCAGCTGAAAGGCAGCACAAAAGTTGTTCTACCTGCTTTCTGGGCTGAGATGGGGAAACGCTGAATTTTGGACTCGGCCGGTGACAAAATGTTCCAAACACACCCCCTGCACAACTCCACCGGGGAAGGTGCCAGACAGGAGTTCTCCTGGTAGTTTTTACACTACCTTGGTAGGCACCTGAAAGGCACCACAAAAGTTGTTCTACCTGCTTTCTGGGCTGAGATGGGGAATCGCTGAATTTTGGACTCGGCCGGTGACAAAATGTTCCAAAGACACCCCATGCACAACTCCACCGGGGAAGGTGCCAGGCAGGAGTTCTCTTGGTAGATTTTACACTACCTTGGTAGGCATCTGAAAAGCAGCACAAAAGTTTTTCTACCTGCTTTCTGGGCTGAGATGGGGAAACGCTGAATTTTGGACTCGGCTGGTGACAAAATGTTCCAAAGACACCCCCTGCACAACTCCACCGGGGAAGGTGCCAGACAGGAGTTCTCCTCGTAGTTTTTACACTACCTTGGTAGGCACCTGAAAGGCAGCACAAAAGTTGTTCTACCTGCTTTCTGGGCTGAGATGGGGAATCGCTGAATTTTGGACTCGGCCGGTGACAAAATGTTCCAAAGACACCCCCTGCACAACTCCACCGGGGAAGGTGCCAGACAGGAGTTCTCCTGGTAGTTTTTACATTGCTCCGGTAGGCATCTGAAAGACACCACAAAAGTTGTTCTACCTGCTTTCTGGGCTGAGATGGGGAACCGCTGAATTTTGGAGTCGGCCGGTGACAAAATGTTCCAAACACACCCCATGCACGACTCCACCGGGGAAGGTGCCAGACAGGAGTTTTCTTGATAGATTTTACATTGCTCTGGTAGGCACCTCAAAGACACCACAAAACTCGTTCTACCTGCTTTCTGGGCTGAGATGGGGAACCGCTGAATTTTAGAGTCGGCTGGTGACAAAATGTTCCAAACACACCCTATGCACAACTCCACCGGGGAAGGTGCCAGACAGGAGTTCTCTTGATAGTTTTTACACTACCTTGGTAGGCATCTGAAAGACACCACAGAAGTTGTTCTACCTGCTTTCTGGGCTGAGATGGGGAAACGCTGAATTTTGGACTCGGCCGGTGACAAAATGTTCCAAAGACACCCCATGCACAACTCCACCGGGGAAGGTGCCAGACAGGAGTTCTCTTAATAGTTTTTACACTACCTTGGTAGGCATCTGAAAGACACCACAAAAGTTGTTCTACCTGCTTTCTGGGCTGAGATGGGGAATCGCTGAATTTTGGACTCGGCCGGTGACAAAATGTTCCAAACACACCCCCTGCACAACTCCACCGGGGAAGGTGCCAGACAGGAGTTCTCCTGGTAGTTTTTACACTACCTTGGTAGGCACCTGAAAGGCACCACAAAAGTTGTTCTACCTGCTTTCTGGGCTGAGATGGGGAATCGCTGAATTTTGGACTCGGCCGGTGACAAAATGTTCCAAAGACACCCCATGCACAACTCCACCGGGGAAGGTGCCAGGCAGGAGTTCTCTTGGTAGATTTTACACTACCTTGGTAGGCATCTGAAAAGCAGCACAAAAGTTTTTCTACCTGCTTTCTGGGCTGAGATGGGGAAACGCTGAATTTTGGACTCGGCTGGTGACAAAATGTTCCAAAGACACCCCCTGCACAACTCCACCGGGGAAGGTGCCAGACAGGAGTTCTCTTAATAGTTTTTACACTACCTTGGTAGGCACCTGAAAGGCACCACAAAAGTTGTTCTACCTGCTTTCTGGGCTGAGATGGGGAATCGCTGAATTTTGGACTCGGCCGGTGACAAAATGTTCCAAAGACACCCCCTGCACAACTCCACCGGGGAAGGTGCCAGACAGGAGTTCTCCTGGTAGTTTTTACATTGCTCCGGTAGGCATCTGAAAGACACCACAAAAGTTGTTCTACCTGCTTTCTGGGCTGAGATGGGGAAACGCTGAATTTTGGAGTCGGCCGGTGACAAAATGTTCCAAACACACCCCATGCACGACTCCACCGGGGAAGGTGCCAGACAGGAGTTTTCTTGATAGATTTTACATTGCTCTGGTAGGCACCTCAAAGACACCACAAAACTCGTTCTACCTGCTTTCTGGGCTGAGATGGGGAACCGCTGAATTTTAGAGTCGGCTGGTGACAAAATGTTCCAAACACACCCTATGCACAACTCCACCGGGGAAGGTGCCAGACAGGAGTTCTCTTGATAGTTTTTACACTACCTTGGTAGGCATCTGAAAGACACCACAGAAGTTGTTCTACCTGCTTTCTGGGCTGAGATGGGGAAACGCTGAATTTTGGACTCGGCCGGTGACAAAATGTCCCAAAGACACCCCATGCACAACTCCACCGGGGAAGGTGCCAGACAGGAGTTCTCTTGGTAGTTTTTACACTACCTTGGTAGGCATCTGAAAGACACCACAAAAGTTGTTCTACCTGCTTTCTGGGCTGAGATGGGGAACCGCTGAATTTTGGACTCGGCCGGTGACAAAATGTTCCAAACACACCCCATGCACAACTCCACCGGGGAAGGTGCCAGACAGGAGTTCTCCTGTAGTTTTTACATTGCTCCGGTAGGCATCTGAAAGACACCACAAAAGTTGTTCTACCTGCTTTCTGGGCTGAGATGGGGAACCGCTGAATTTTGGAGTCGGCTGGTGACAAAATGTTCCAAACACACCCCCTGCACAACTCCACCGGGGAAGGTGCCAGACAGGAGTTCTCTTGGTAGATTTTACACTACCTTGGTAGGCATTTGAAAGGCAGCACAAAAGTTGTTCTACCTGCTTTCTGGGCTGAGATGGGGAATCGCTGAATTTTGGACTCGGCCGGTGACAAAATGTTCCAAAGACACCCCCTGCACAACTCCACCGGGGAAGGTGCCAGACAGGAGTTCTCCTCGTAGTTTTTACACTACCTTGGTAGGCACCTGAAAGGCACCACAAAAGTTGTTCTACCTGCTTTCTGGGCTGAGATGGGGAATCGCTGAATTTTGGACTCGGCCGGTGACAAAATGTTCCAAACACACCCCCTGCACAACTCCACCGGGGAAGGTGCCAGACAGGAGTTCTCCTGGTAGTTTTTACATTGCTCCGGTAGGCATCTGAAAGACACCACAAAAGTTGTTCTACCTGCTTTCTGGGCTGAGATGGGGAACCGCTGAATTTTGGAGTCGGCCGGTGACAAAATGTTCCAAAGACACCCCATGCACGACTCCACGGGGGAAGGTGCCAGACAGGAGTTTTCTTGATAGATTTTACATTGCTCTGGTAGGCACCTCAAAGACACCACAAAACTCGTTCTACCTGCTTTCTGGGCTGAGATGGGGAACCGCTGAATTTTAGAGTCGGCTGGTGACAAAATGTTCCAAACACACCCCATGCACAACTCCACCGGGGAAGGTGCCAGACAGGAGTTCTCTTGATAGTTTTTACACTACCTTGGTAGGCATCTGAAAGACACCACAGAAGTTGTTCTACCTGCTTTCTGGGCTGAGATGGGGAAACGCTGAATTTTGGACTCGGCCGGTGACAAAATGTTCCAAAGACACCCCATGCACAACTCCACCGGGGAAGGTGCCAGACAGGAGTTCTCTTAATAGTTTTTACACTACCTTGGTAGGCATCTGAAAGACACCACAAAAGTTGTTCTACCTGCTTTCTGGGCTGAGATGGGGAAACGCTGAATTTTGGACTCGGCCGGTGACAAAATGTTCCAAACACACCCCATGCACAACTCCACCGGGGAAGGTGCCAGACAGGAGTTCTCCTGTAGTTTTTACATTGCTCCGGTAGGCATCTGAAAGACACCACAAAAGTTGTTCTACCTGCTTTCTGGGCTGAGATGGGGAACCGCTGAATTTTGGAGTCGGCTGGTGACAAAATGTTCCAAACACACCCCCTGCACAACTCCACCGGGGAAGGTGCCAGACAGGAGTTCTCTTGGTAGATTTTACACTACCTTGGTAGGGAGCTGAAAGGCAGCACAAAAGTTGTTCTACCTGCTTTCTGGGCTGAGATGGGGAATCGCTGAATTTTGGACTCGGCCGGTGACAAAATGTTCCAAAGACACCCCATGCACAACTCCACCGGGGAAGGTGCCAGACAGGAGTTCTCCTGGTAGTTTTTACACTACCTTGGTAGGCACCTGAAAGGCACCACAAAAGTTGTTCTACCTGCTTTCTGGGCTGAGATGGGGAACCGCTGAATTTTGGAGTCGGCCGGTGACAAAATGTTCCGAACACACCCCATGCACAACTCCACTAGCGAAGGTGCCAGGGACGAGCTCTGTTGGTAGTTTTTACATTGCTCCGGTAGGCATCAAAAGGACACCACAAAAGTTGTTCTACCTGCTTTCTGGGCTGAGATGGGGAATCGCTGAATTTTGGACTCGGCCGGTGACAAAATGTTCCAAAGACACCCCATGCACAACTCCACCGGGGAAGGTGCCAGGCAGGAGTTCTCTTGGTAGTTTTTACACTACCTTGGTAGGCATTTGAAAGGCACCACAAAAGTTGTTCTACCTGCTTTCTGGGCTGAGATGGGGAACCGCTGAATTTTGGAGTCGGCTGGTGACAAAATGTTCCAAACACACCCCATGCACAACTCCACCGGGGAAGGTGCCAGACAGGAGTTCTCCTGGTAGTTTTTACATTGCTCCGGTAGGCATCTGAAAGACACCACAAAAGTTGTTCTACCTGCTTTCTGGGCTGAGATGGGGAACCGCTGAATTTTGGACTCGGCCGGTGACAAAATGTTCCAAAGACACCCCATGCACAACTCCACTAGCGAAGGTGCCAGACAGGAGTTCTCCTGGTAGTTTTTACATTGCTCCGGTAGGCATCTGAAAGACACCACAAAAGTTGTTCTACCTGCTTTCTGGGCTGAGATGGGGAAACGCTGAATTTTGGACTCGGCCGGTGACAAAATGTTCCAAACACACCCCCTGCACAACTCCACCGGGGAAGGTGCCAGACAGGAGTTCTCCTGGTAGTTTTTACACTACCTTGGTAGGCACCTGAAAGGCACCACAAAAGTTGTTCTACCTGCTTTCTGGGCTGAGATGGGGAACCGCTGAATTTTGGAGTCGGCCGGTGACAAAATGTTCCGAACACACCCCATGCACAACTCCACTAGCGAAGGTGCCAGGGACGAGCTCTGTTGGTAGTTTTTACATTGCTCCGGTAGGCATCAAAAGGACACCACAAAAGTTGTTCTACCTGCTTTCTGGGCTGAGATGGGGAATCGCTGAATTTTGGACTCGGCCGGTGACAAAATGTTCCAAAGACACCCCATGCACAACTCCACCGGGGAAGGTGCCAGGCAGGAGTTCTCTTGGTAGTTTTTACACTACCTTGGTAGGCATTTGAAAGGCACCACAAAAGTTGTTCTACCTGCTTTCTGGGCTGAGATGGGGAATCGCTGAATTTTGGAGTCGGCTGGTGACAAAATGTTCCAAACACACCCCATGCACAACTCCACCGGGGAAGGTGCCAGACAGGAGTTCTCCTGGTAGTTTTTACATTGCTCCGGTAGGCATCTGAAAGACACCACAAAAGTTGTTCTACCTGCTTTCTGGGCTGAGATGGGGAACCGCTGAATTTTGGACTCGGCCAGTGACAAAATGTTCCAAAGACACCCCATGCACAACTCCACTAGCGAAGGTGCCAGACAGGAGTTCTCCTGGTAGTTTTTACACTACCTTGGTAGGCACCTGAAAGGCACCACAAAAGTTGTTCTACCTGCTTTCTGGGCTGAGATGGGGAACCGCTGAATTTTGGACTCGGCCGGTGACAAAATGTTCCAAACACACCCCATGCACAACTCCACCGGGGAAGGTGCCAGACAGGAGTTCTCTTGGTAGTTTTTACACTACCTTGGTAGGCAGCTGAAAGGCACCACAAAAGTTGTTCTACCTGCTTTCTGGGCTGAGATGGGGAACCGCTGAAATTTGGAGTCGGCCGGTGACAAAATGTTCCAAACACACCCCATGCACAACTCCACCGGGGAAGGTGCCAGGCAGGAGTTCTCTTGGTAGTTTTTACACTACCTTGGTAGGCATCTGAAAGGCACCACAAAAGTTGTTCTACCTGCTTTCTGGGCTGAGATGGGGAATCGCTGAATTTTGGACTCGGCCGGTGACAAAATGTTCCAAACACACCCCCTGCACAACTCCACCGGGGAAGGTGCCAGACAGGAGTTCTCCTGGTAGTTTTTACATTGCTCCGGTAGGCATCTGAAAGACACCACAAAAGTTGTTCTACCTGCTTTCTGGGCTGAGATGGGGAAACGCTGAATTTTGGACTCGGCCGGTGACAAAATGTTCCAAACACACCCCATGCACAACTCCACCGGGGAAGGTGCCAGACAGGAGTTCTCCTGTAGTTTTTACATTGCTCCGGTAGGCATCTGAAAGACACCACAAAAGTTGTTCTACCTGCTTTCTGGGCTGAGATGGGGAAACGCTGAATTTTGGACTCGGCTGGTGACAAAATGTTCCAAACACACCCCCTGCACAACTCCACCGGGGAAGGTGCCAGACAGGAGTTCTCCTGGTAGATTTTACACTACCTTGGTAGGCACCTGAAAGGCAGCACAAAAGTTGTTCTACCTGCTTTCTGGGCTGAGATGGGGAATCGCTGAATTTTGGACTCGGCCGGTGACAAAATGTTCCAAACACACCCCATGCACAACTCCACCGGGGAAGGTGCCAGACAGGAGTTCTCCTGGTAGTTTTTACATTGCTCCGGTAGGCATCTGAAAGACACCACAAAAGTTGTTCTACCTGCTTTCTGGGCTGAGATGGGGAACCGCTGAATTTTGGACTCGGCCGGTGACAAAATGTTCCAAACACACCCCATGCACAACTCCACCGGGGAAGGTGCCAGACAGGAGTTCTCTTGGTAGTTTTTACACTATCTTGGTAGGCAGCTGAAAGGCACCACAAAAGTTGTTCTACCTGCTTTCTGGGCTGAGATGGGGAACCGCTGAATTTTGGAGTCGCCCGGTGACAAAATGTTCCAAACACACCCCCTGCACAACTCCACCGGGGAAGGTGCCAGACAGGAGTTCTCTTTGTAGTTTTTACACTACCTTGGTAGGCATTTGAAAGGCACCACAAAAGTTGTTCTACCTGCTTTCTGGGCTGAGATGGGGAACCGCTGAATTTTGGAGTCGGCTGGTGACAAAATGTTCCAAACACACCCCATGCACAACTCCACCGGGGAAGGTGCCAGACAGGAGTTCTCTTGGTAGTTTTTACATTGCTCCGGTAGGCAGCTGAAAGACACCACAAAAGTTGTTCTACCTGCTTTCTGGGCTGAGATGAGGAACCGCTGAATTTTGGACTCGGCCGGTGACAAAATGTTCCAAACACACCCCCTGCACAACTCCACCGGGGAAGGTGCCAGACAGGAGTTCTCTTAGTAGTTTTTATACTACCTTGGTAGGCAGCTGAAAGGCACCACAAAAGTTGTTCTACCTGCTTTCTGGGCTGAGATGGGGAACCGCTGAATTTTGGAGTCGGCCGGTGACAAAATGTTCCAAACACACCCAATGCACAACTCCACTAGCGAAGGTGCCAGACAGGAGTTCTCCTGGTAGTTTTTACACAACCTTGGTAGGCACCTGAAAGGCACCACAAAAGTTGTTCTACCTGCTTTCTGGGCTGAGATGGGGAACCGCTGAATTTTGGAGTCGGCCGGTGACAAAATGTTCCAAACACACCCCCTGCACAACTCCACCGGGGAAGGTGCCAGACAGGAGTTCTCTTGGTAGTTTTTACACTACCTTGGTAGGCAGCTGAAAGGCAGCACAAAAGTTGTTCTACCTGCTTTCTGGGCTGAGATGGGGAATCGCTGAATTTTGGAGTCGGCCGGTGACAAAATGTTCCAAACACACCCCATGCACAACTCCACCGGGGAAGGTGCCAGGCAGGAGTTCTCTTGGTAGTTTTTACACTACCTTGGTAGGCATCTGAAAGGCACCACAAAAGTTGTTCTACCTGCTTTCTGGGCTGAGATGGGGAATCGCTGAATTTTGGACTCGGCCGGTGACAAAATGTTCCAAACACACCCCCTGCACAACTCCACCGGGGAAGGTGCCAGACAGGAGTTCTCCTGGTAGTTTTTACATTGCTCCGGTAGGCAGCTGAAAGGCACCACAAAAGTTGTTCTACCTGCTTTCTGGGCTGAGATGGGGAACCGCTGAATTTTGGAGTCGGCTGGTGACAAAATGTTCCAAACACACCCCATGCACAACTCCACCACGGAAGGTGCCAGACAGGAGTTCTCTTGGTAGATTTTACACTACCTTGGTAGGCAGCTGAAAGGCACCACAAAAGTTGTTCTATCTGCTTTCTGGGCTGAGATGGGGAATCGCTGAATTTTGGACTCGGCCGGTGACAAAATGTTCCAAAGACACCCCATGCACAACTCCACCGGGGAAGGTGCCAGGCAGGAGTTCTCTTTGTAGTTTTTACACTACCTTGGTAGGCATTTGAAAGGCACCACAAAAGTTGTTCTACCTGCTTTCTGGGCTGAGATGGGGAACCGCTGAATTTTGGAGTCGGCTGGTGACAAAATGTTCCAAACACACCCCATGCACAACTCCACCGGGGAAGGTGCCAGACAGGAGTTCTCTTGGTAGTTTTTACATTGCTCCGGTAGGCAGCTGAAAGACACCACAAAAGTTGTTCTACCTGCTTTCTGGGCTGAGATGAGGAACCGCTGAATTTTGGACTCGGCCGGTGACAAAATGTTCCAAACACACCCCCTGCACAACTCCACCGGGGAAGGTGCCAGACAGGAGTTCTCTTAGTAGTTTTTATACTACCTTGGTAGGCAGCTGAAAGGCACCACAAAAGTAGTTCTACCTGCTTTCTGGGCTGAGATGGGGAACCGCTGAATTTTGGACTCGGCCGGTGACAAAATGTTCCAAAGACACCCAATGCACAACTCCACTAGCGAAGGTGCCAGACAGGAGTTCTCCTGGTAGTTTTTACACTACCTTGGTAGGCACCTGAAAGGCACCACAAAAGTTGTTCTACCTGCTTTCTGGGCTGAGATGGGGAACCGCTGAATTTTGGAGTCGGCCGGTGACAAAATGTTCCAAACACACCCCCTGCACAACTCCACCGGGGAAGGTGCCAGACAGGAGTTCTCTTGGTAGTTTTTACACTACCTTGGTAGGCAGCTGAAAGGCAGCACAAAAGTTGTTCTACCTGCTTTCTGGGCTGAGATGGGGAATCGCTGAATTTTGGAGTCGGCCGGTGACAAAATGTTCCAAACACACCCCATGCACAACTCCACCGGGGAAGGTGCCAGGCAGGAGTTCTCTTGGTAGTTTTTACACTACCTTGGTAGGCATCTGAAAGGCACCACAAAAGTTGTTCTACCTGCTTTCTGGGCTGAGATGGGGAATCGCTGAATTTTGGACTCGGCCGGTGACAAAATGTTCCAAACACACCCCCTGCACAACTCCACCGGGGAAGGTGCCAGACAGGAGTTCTCCTGGTAGTTTTTACATTGCTCCGGTAGGCAGCTGAAAGGCACCACAAAAGTTGTTCTACCTGCTTTCTGGGCTGAGATGGGGAACCGCTGAATTTTGGAGTCGGCCGGTGACAAAATGTTCCAAACACACCCCATGCACAACTCCACCACGGAAGGTGCCAGACAGGAGTTCTCTTGGTAGATTTTACACTACCTTGGTAGGCAGCTGAAAGGCACCACAAAAGTTGTTCTACCTGCTTTCTGGGCTGAGATGGGGAATCGCTGAATTTTGGACTCGGCCGGTGACAAAATGTTCCAAAGACACCCCATGCACAACTCCACCGGGGAAGGTGCCAGGCAGGAGTTCTCTTTGTAGTTTTTACACTACCTTGGTAGGCATTTGAAAGGCACCACAAAAGTTGTTCTACCTGCTTTCTGGGCTGAGATGGGGAACCGCTGAATTTTGGAGTCGGCTGGTGACAAAATGTTCCAAACACACCCCATGCACAACTCCACCGGGGAAGGTGCCAGACAGGAGTTCTCCTGGTAGTTTTTACATTGCTCCGGTAGGCAGCTGAAAGACACCACAAAAGTTGTTCTACCTGCTTTCTGGGCTGAGATGGGGAACAGCTGAATTTTGGAGTCGGCCGGTGACAAAATGTTCCAAACACACCCCCTGCACAACTCCACCGGGGAAGGTGCCAGACAGGAGTTCTCTTAGTAGTTTTTACACTACCTTGGTAGGCAGCTGAAAGGCACCACAAAAGTTGTTCTACCTGCTTTCTGGGCTGAGATGGGGAACCGCTGAATTTTGGACTCGGCTGGTGACAAAATGTTCCAAACACACCCCATGCACAACTCCACCGGGGAAGGTGCCAGACAGGAGTTCTCCTGGTAGTTTTTACATTGCTCCGGTAGGCAGCTGAAAGACACCACAAAAGTTGTTCTACCTGCTTTCTGGGCTGAGATGGGGAACCGCTGAATTTTGGACTCGGCCGGTGACAAAATGTTCCAAAGACACCCCATGCACAACTCCACCGGGGAATGTGCCAGACAAGCGTTCTCTTGATAGTTTTTACACTACCTTGGTAGGCATCTGAAAGACACCACAAAAGTTGTTCTACCTGCTTTCTGGGCTGAGATGGGGAACCGCTGAATTTTGGAGTCGGGCGGTGACAAAATGTTCCAAACACACCCCCTGCACAACTCCACTAGCGAAGGTGCCAGGGACGAGCTCTGTTGGTAGTTTTTACATTGCTCCGGTAGGCATCAAAAGGACACCACAAAAGTTGTTCTACCTGCTTTCTGGGCTGAGATGGGGAATCGCTGAATTTTGGACTCGGCCGGTGACAAAATGTTCCAAAGACACCCCATGCACAACTCCACCGGGGAAGGTGCCAGACAGGAGTTCTCCTGGTAGATTTTACACTACCTTGGTAGGGAGCTGCAAGGCAGCACAAAAGTTGTTCTACCTGCTTTCTGGGCTGAGATGGGGAATCGCTGAATTTTGGACTCGGCCGGTGACAAAATGTTCCAAACACACCCCCTGCACAACTCCACCGGGGAAGGTGCCAGACAGGAGTTCTCCTGGTAGTTTTTACACTACCTTGGTAGGCACCTGAAAGGCACCACAAAAGTTGTTCTACCTGCTTTCTGGGCTGAGATGGGGAATCGCTGAATTTTGGACTCGGCCGGTGACAAAATGTTCCAAAGACACCCCATGCACAACTCCACCGGGGAAGGTGCCAGACAGGAGTTCTCTTAATAGTTTTTACACTACCTTGGTAGGCATCTGAAAGGCAGCACAAAAGTTTTTCTACCTGCTTTCTGGGCTGAGATGGGGAAACGCTGAATTTTGGACTCGGCTGGTGACAAAATGTTCCAAAGACACCCCCTGCACAACTCCACCGGGGAAGGTGCCAGACAGGAGTTCTCCTGGTAGTTTTTACACTACCTTGGTAGGCACCTGAAAGGCACCACAAAAGTTGTTCTACCTGCTTTCTGGGCTGAGATGGGGAATCGCTGAATTTTGGACTCGGCCGGTGACAAAATGTTCCAAACACACCCCATGCACAACTCCACCGGGGAAGGTGCCAGACAGGAGTTCTCCTGGTAGTTTTTACACTACCTTGGTAGGCACCTGAAAGGCACCACAAAAGTTGTTCTACCTGCTTTCTGGGCTGAGATGGGGAATCGCTGAATTTTGGAGTCGGCTGGTGACAAAATGTTCCAAAGACACCCCATGCACAACTACACCGGGGAAGGTGCCAGACAGGAGTTCTCCTGGTAGTTTTTACATTGCTCCGGTAGGCATCTGAAAGACACCACAAAAGTTGTTCTACCTGCTTTCTGGGCTGAGATGGGGAACCGCTGAATTTTGGACTCGGCCGGTGACAAAATGTTCCAAACACACCCCATGCACAACTCCACCGGGGAAGGTGCCAGGCAGGAGTTCTCTTGGTAGTTTTTACACTACCTTGGTAGGCAGCTGAAAAGCACCACAAAAGTTGTTCTACCTGCTTTCTGGGCTGAGATGGGGAACCGCTGAATTTTGGACTCGGCTGGTGACAAAATGTTCCGAACACACCCCATGCACAACTCCACCGGGGAAGGTGCCAGACAGGAGTTCTCCTGGTAGTTTTTACATTGCTCCGGTAGGCAGCTGAAAGACACCACAAAAGTTGTTCTACCTGCTTTCTGGGCTGAGATGGGGAACCGCTGAATTTTGGACTCGGCCGGTGACAAAATGTTCCAAACACACCCCCTGCACAACTCCACTAGCGAAGGTGCCAGGGACGAGCTCTGTTGGTAGTTTTTACATTGCTCCGGTAGGCATCAAAAGGACACCACAAAAGTTGTTCTACCTGCTTTCTGGGCTGAGATGGGGAATCGCTGAATTTTGGACTCGGCCGGTGACAAAATGTTCCAAAGACACCCCATGCACAACTCCACCGGGGAAGGTGCCAGGCAGGAGTTCTCTTGGTAGTTTTTACACTACCTTGGTAGGCATTTGAAAGGCACCACAAAAGTTGTTCTACCTGCTTTCTGGGCTGAGATGGGGAACCGCTGAATTTTGGAGTCGGCCGGTGACAAAATGTTCCAAACACACCCCCTGCACAACTCCACCGGGGAAGGTGCCAGGCAGGAGTTCTCTTGGTAGTTTTTACACTACCTTGGTAGGCAGCTGAAAGGCACCACAAAAGTTGTTCTACCTGCTTTCTGGGCTGAGATGGGGAACCGCTGAATTTTGGAGTCGGCTGGTGACAAAATGTTCCAAACACACCCCATGCACAACTCCACCGGGGAAGGTGCCAGACAGGAGTTCTCCTGGTAGTTTTTACATTGCTCCGGTAGGCAGCTGAAAGACACCACAAAAGTTGTTCTACCTGCTTTCTGGGCTGAGATGAGGAACCGCTGAATTTTGGACTCGGCCGGTGACAAAATGTTCCAAACACACCCCCTGCACAACTCCACCGGGGAAGGTGCCAGACAGGAGTTCTCTTAGTAGTTTTTACACTACCTTGGTAGGCAGCTGAAAGGCACCACAAAAGTAGTTCTACCTGCTTTCTGGGCTGAGATGGGGAACCGCTGAATTTTGGAGTCGGCCGGTGACAAAATGTTCCAAACACACCCAATGCACAACTCCACTAGCGAAGGTGCCAGACAGGAGTTCTCCTGGTAGTTTTTACACTACCTTGGTAGGCACCTGAAAGGCACCACAAAAGTTGTTCTACCTGCTTTCTGGGCTGAGATGGGGAACCGCTGAATTTTGGAGTCGGCCGGTGACAAAATGTTCCAAACACACCCCCTGCACAACTCCACCGGGGAAGGTGCCAGACAGGAGTTCTCTTGGTAGTTTTTACACTACCTTGGTAGGCATTTGAAAGACACCACAAAAGTTGTTCTACCTGCTTTCTGGGCTGAGATGGGGAACCGCTGAATTTTTGGACTCGGCTGGTGACAAAATATTCCGAACACACCCCATGCACAACTCCACCGGGGAAGGTGCCAGACAGGAGTTCTCCTGTAGTTTTTACATTGCTCCGGTAGGCATCTGAAAGACACCACAAAAGTTGTTCTACCTGCTTTCTGGGCTGAGATGGGGAACCGCTGAATTTTGGAGTCGGCCGGTGACAAAATGTTCCAAACACACCCCCTGCACAACTCCACCGGGGAAGGTGCCAGACAGGAGTTCTCTTGGTAGATTTTACACTACCTTGGTAGGCAGCTGAAAGGCACCACAAAAGTTGTTCTACCTGCTTTCTGGGCTGAGATGGGGAACAGCTGAATTTTGGAGTCGGCCGGTGACAAAATGTTCCGAACACACCCCATGCACAACTCCACTAGCGAAGGTGCCAGGGACGAGCTCTGTTAGTAGTTTTTACATTGCTCCGGTAGGCATCAAAAGGACACCACAAAAGTTGTTCTACCTGCTTTCTGGGCTGAGATGGGGAATCGCTGAATTTTGGACTCGGCCGGTGACAAAATGTTCCAAAGACACCCCATGCACAACTCCACCGGGGAAGGTGCCAGGCAGGAGTTCTCTTGGTAGTTTTTACACTACCTTGGTAGGCATTTGAAAGGCACCACAAAAGTTGTTCTACCTGCTTTCTGGGCTGAGATGGGGAACCGCTGAATTTTGGAGTCGGCTGGTGACAAAATGTTCCAAACACACCCCATGCACAACTCCACCGGGGAAGGTGCCAGACAGGAGTTCTCCTGGTAGTTTTTACATTGCTCCGGTAGGCATCTGAAAGACACCACAAAAGTTGTTCTACCTGCTTTCTGGGCTGAGATGGGGAACCGCTGAATTTTGGACTCGGCCAGTGACAAAATGTTCCAAAGACACCCCATGCACAACTCCACCGGGGAAGGTGCCAGACAGGAGTTCTCCTGGTAGATTTTACACTACCTTGGTAGGGAGCTGCAAGGCAGCACAAAAGTTGTTCTACCTGCTTTCTGGGCTGAGATGGGGAATCGCTGAATTTTGGACTCGGCCGGTGACAAAATGTTCCAAACACACCCCCTGCACAACTCCACCGGGGAAGGTGCCAGACAGGAGTTCTCCTGGTAGTTTTTACACTACCTTGGTAGGCACCTGAAAGGCACCACAAAAGTTGTTCTACCTGCTTTCTGGGCTGAGATGGGGAATCGCTGAATTTTGGACTCGGCCGGTGACAAAATGTTCCAAAGACACCCCATGCACAACTCCACCGGGGAAGGTGCCAGACAGGAGTTCTCTTAATAGTTTTTACACTACCTTGGTAGGCATCTGAAAGACACCACAAAAGTTGTTCTACCTGCTTTCTGGGCTGAGATGGGGAAACGCTGAATTTTGGACTCGGCTGGTGACAAAATGTTCCAAACACACCCCCTGCACAACTCCACCGGGGAAGGTGCCAGACAGGAGTTCTCTTGGTAGTTTTTACACTACCTTGGTAGGCAGCTGAAAGGCACCACAAAAGTTGTTCTACCTGCTTTCTGGGCTGAGATGGGGAACCGCTGAATTTTGGAGTCGGCCGGTGACAAAATGTTCCAAACACACCCCCTGCACAACTCCACTAGCGAAGGTGCCAGGGACGAGCTCTGTTGGTAGTTTTTACATTGCTCCGGTAGGCATCAAAAGGACACCACAAAAGTTGTTCTACCTGCTTTCTGGGCTGAGATGGGGAATCGCTGAATTTTGGACTCGGCCGGTGACAAAATGTTCCAAAGACACCCCATGCACAACTCCACCGGGGAAGGTGCCAGGCAGGAGTTCTCTTGGTAGTTTTTACACTACCTTGGTAGGCATTTGAAAGGCACCACAAAAGTTGTTCTACCTGCTTTCTGGGCTGAGATGGGGAACCGCTGAATTTTGGAGTCGGCCGGTGACAAAATGTTCCAAACACACCCCCTGCACAACTCCACCGGGGAAGGTGCCAGGCAGGAGTTCTCTTGGTAGTTTTTACACTACCTTGGTAGGCAGCTGAAAGGCACCACAAAAGTTGTTCTACCTGCTTTCTGGGCTGAGATGGGGAACCGCTGAATTTTGGAGTCGGCTGGTGACAAAATGTTCCAAACACACCCCATGCACAACTCCACCGGGGAAGGTGCCAGACAGGAGTTCTCCTGGTAGTTTTTACATTGCTCCGGTAGGCAGCTGAAAGACACCACAAAAGTTGTTCTACCTGCTTTCTGGGCTGAGATGAGGAACCGCTGAATTTTGGACTCGGCCGGTGACAAAATGTTCCAAACACACCCCCTGCACAACTCCACCGGGGAAGGTGCCAGACAGGAGTTCTCTTAGTAGTTTTTACACTACCTTGGTAGGCAGCTGAAAGGCACCACAAAAGTAGTTCTACCTGCTTTCTGGGCTGAGATGGGGAACCGCTGAATTTTGGAGTCGGCCGGTGACAAAATGTTCCAAACACACCCAATGCACAACTCCACTAGCGAAGGTGCCAGACAGGAGTTCTCCTGGTAGTTTTTACACTACCTTGGTAGGCACCTGAAAGGCACCACAAAAGTTGTTCTACCTGCTTTCTGGGCTGAGATGGGGAACCGCTGAATTTTGGAGTCGGCCGGTGACAAAATGTTCCAAACACACCCCCTGCACAACTCCACCGGGGAAGGTGCCAGACAGGAGTTCTCTTGGTAGTTTTTACACTACCTTGGTAGGCATTTGAAAGACACCACAAAAGTTGTTCTACCTGCTTTCTGGGCTGAGATGGGGAACCGCTGAATTTTTGGACTCGGCTGGTGACAAAATATTCCGAACACACCCCATGCACAACTCCACCGGGGAAGGTGCCAGACAGGAGTTCTCCTGTAGTTTTTACATTGCTCCGGTAGGCATCTGAAAGACACCACAAAAGTTGTTCTACCTGCTTTCTGGGCTGAGATGGGGAACCGCTGAATTTTGGAGTCGGCCGGTGACAAAATGTTCCAAACACACCCCCTGCACAACTCCACCGGGGAAGGTGCCAGACAGGAGTTCTCTTGGTAGATTTTACACTACCTTGGTAGGCAGCTGAAAGGCACCACAAAAGTTGTTCTACCTGCTTTCTGGGCTGAGATGGGGAACAGCTGAATTTTGGAGTCGGCCGGTGACAAAATGTTCCGAACACACCCCATGCACAACTCCACTAGCGAAGGTGCCAGGGACGAGCTCTGTTAGTAGTTTTTACATTGCTCCGGTAGGCATCAAAAGGACACCACAAAAGTTGTTCTACCTGCTTTCTGGGCTGAGATGGGGAATCGCTGAATTTTGGACTCGGCCGGTGACAAAATGTTCCAAAGACACCCCATGCACAACTCCACCGGGGAAGGTGCCAGGCAGGAGTTCTCTTGGTAGTTTTTACACTACCTTGGTAGGCATTTGAAAGGCACCACAAAAGTTGTTCTACCTGCTTTCTGGGCTGAGATGGGGAACCGCTGAATTTTGGAGTCGGCTGGTGACAAAATGTTCCAAACACACCCCATGCACAACTCCACCGGGGAAGGTGCCAGACAGGAGTTCTCCTGGTAGTTTTTACATTGCTCCGGTAGGCATCTGAAAGACACCACAAAAGTTGTTCTACCTGCTTTCTGGGCTGAGATGGGGAACCGCTGAATTTTGGACTCGGCCAGTGACAAAATGTTCCAAAGACACCCCATGCACAACTCCACCGGGGAAGGTGCCAGACAGGAGTTCTCCTGGTAGATTTTACACTACCTTGGTAGGGAGCTGCAAGGCAGCACAAAAGTTGTTCTACCTGCTTTCTGGGCTGAGATGGGGAATCGCTGAATTTTGGACTCGGCCGGTGACAAAATGTTCCAAACACACCCCCTGCACAACTCCACCGGGGAAGGTGCCAGACAGGAGTTCTCCTGGTAGTTTTTACACTACCTTGGTAGGCACCTGAAAGGCACCACAAAAGTTGTTCTACCTGCTTTCTGGGCTGAGATGGGGAATCGCTGAATTTTGGACTCGGCCGGTGACAAAATGTTCCAAAGACACCCCATGCACAACTCCACCGGGGAAGGTGCCAGACAGGAGTTCTCTTAATAGTTTTTACACTACCTTGGTAGGCATCTGAAAGACACCACAAAAGTTGTTCTACCTGCTTTCTGGGCTGAGATGGGGAAACGCTGAATTTTGGACTCGGCTGGTGACAAAATGTTCCAAACACACCCCCTGCACAACTCCACCGGGGAAGGTGCCAGACAGGAGTTCTCTTGGTAGTTTTTACACTACCTTGGTAGGCAGCTGAAAGGCACCACAAAAGTTGTTCTACCTGCTTTCTGGGCTGAGATGGGGAACCGCTGAATTTTGGAGTCGGCCGGTGACAAAATGTTCCAAACACACCCCATGCACAACTCCACCGGGGAAGGTGCCAGGCAGGAGTTCTCTTGGTAGTTTTTACACTACCTTGGTAGGCATCTGAAAGGCACCACAAAAGTTGTTCTACCTGCTTTCTGGGCTGAGATGGGGAATCGCTGAATTTTGGACTCGGCCGGTGACAAAATGTTCCAAACACACCCCCTGCACAACTCCACCGGGGAAGGTGCCAGACAGGAGTTCTCCTGGTAGTTTTTACATTGCTCCGGTAGGCATCTGAAAGACACCACAAAAGTTGTTCTACCTGCTTTCTGGGCTGAGATGGGGAACCGCTGAATTTTGGAGTCGGGCGGTGACAAAATGTTCCAAACACACCCCATGCACAACTCCACCGGGGAAGGTGCCAGACAGGAGTTCTCTTGGTAGTTTTTACACTACCTTGGTAGGCATTTGAAAGACACCACAAAAGTTGTTCTACCTGCTTTCTGGGCTGAGATGGGGAATCGCTGAATTTTGGACTCGGCCGGTGACAAAATGTTCCAAAGACACCCCCTGCACAACTCCACCGGGGAAGGTGCCAGACAGGAGTTCTCCTGGTAGTTTTTACATTGCTCCGGTAGGCATCTGAAAGACACCACAAAAGTTGTTCTACCTGCTTTCTGGGCTGAGATGGGGAACCGCTGAATTTTGGAGTCGGCCGGTGACAAAATGTTCCAAACACACCCCCTGCACAACTCCACCGGGGAAGGTGCCAGACAGGAGTTCTCTTGGTAGATTTTACACTACCTTGGTAGGGAGCTGAAAGGCAGCACAAAAGTTGTTCTACCTGCTTTCTGGGCTGAGATGGGGAATCGCTGAATTTTGGACTCGGCCGGTGACAAAATGTTCCAAAGACACCCCATGCACAACTCCACCGGGGAAGGTGCCAGACAGGAGTTCTCCTGGTAGTTTTTACACTACCTTGGTAGGCACCTGAAAGGCACCACAAAAGTTGTTCTACCTGCTTTCTGGGCTGAGATGGGGAACCGCTGAATTTTGGAGTCGGCCGGTGACAAAATGTTCCGAACACACCCCATGCACAACTCCACTAGCGAAGGTGCCAGGGACGAGCTCTGTTGGTAGTTTTTACATTGCTCCGGTAGGCATCAAAAGGACACCACAAAAGTTGTTCTACCTGCTTTCTGGGCTGAGATGGGGAATCGCTGAATTTTGGACTCGGCCGGTGACAAAATGTTCCAAAGACACCCCATGCACAACTCCACCGGGGAAGGTGCCAGGCAGGAGTTCTCTTGGTAGTTTTTACACTACCTTGGTAGGCATTTGAAAGGCACCACAAAAGTTGTTCTACCTGCTTTCTGGGCTGAGATGGGGAATCGCTGAATTTTGGAGTCGGCTGGTGACAAAATGTTCCAAACACACCCCATGCACAACTCCACCGGGGAAGGTGCCAGACAGGAGTTCTCCTGGTAGTTTTTACATTGCTCCGGTAGGCATCTGAAAGGCACCACAAAAGTTGTTCTACCTGCTTTCTGGGCTGAGATGGGGAACCGCTGAATTTTGGACTCGGCCAGTGACAAAATGTTCCAAACACACCCCATGCACAACTCCACTAGCGAAGGTGCCAGACAGGAGTTCTCCTGGTAGTTTTTACACTACCGTGGTAGGCACCTGAAAGGCACCACAAAAGTTGTTCTACCTGCTTTCTGGGCTGAGATGGGGAACCGCTGAATTTTGGAGTCGGCCGGTGACAAAATGTTCCAAACACACCCCCTGCACAACTCCACTGGGGAAGGTGCCAGACAGGAGTTCTCTTGGTAGTTTTTACACTACCTTGGTAGGCAGCTGAAAGGCACCACAAAAGTTGTTCTACCTGCTTTCTGGGCTGAGATGGGGAACCGCTGAATTTTGGAGTCGGCCGGTGACAAAATGTTCCAAACACACCCCATGCACAACTCCACCGGGGAAGGTGCCAGGCAGGAGTTCTCTTGGTAGTTTTTACACTACCTTGGTAGGCACCTGAAAGGCACCACAAAAGTTGTTCTACCTGCTTTCTGGGCTGAGATGGGGAAACGCTGAATTTTGGACTCGGCCGGTGACAAAATGTTCCAAACACACCCCCTGCAGAACTCCACCGGGGAAGGTGCCAGGCAGGAGTTCTCCTGTAGTTTTTACATTGCTCCGGTAGGCATCTGAAAGACACCACAAAAGTTGTTCTACCTGCTTTCTGGGCTGAGATGGGGAAACGCTGAATTTTGGACTCGGCTGGTGACAAAATGTTCCAAAGACACCCCATGCACAACTCCACCGGGGAAGGTGCCAGACAGGAGTTCTCCTGGTAGATTTTACACTACCTTGGTAGGGAGCTGAAAGGCAGCACAAAAGTTGTTCTACCTGCTTTCTGGGCTGAGATGGGGAATCGCTGAATTTTGGACTCGGCCGGTGACAAAATGTTCCAAACACACCCCCTGCACAACTCCACCGGGGAAGGTGCCAGACAGGAGTTCTCCTGGTAGTTTTTACACTACCTTGGTAGGCACCTGAAAGGCACCACAAAAGTTGTTCTACCTGCTTTCTGGGCTGAGATGGGGAACCGCTGAATTTTGGAGTCGGCTGGTGACAAAATGTTCCAAACACACCCCATGCACAACTCCACCGGGGAAGGTGCCAGACAGGAGTTCTCCTGGTAGTTTTTACATTGCTCCGGTAGGCAGCTGAAAGACACCACAAAAGTTGTTCTACCTGCTTTCTGGGCTGAGATGGGGAACCGCTGAATTTTGGACTCGGCCGGTGACAAAATGTTCCAAACACACCCCATGCACAACTCCACCGGGGAAGGTGCCAGACAGGAGTTCTCCTGGTAGTTTTTACATTGCTCCGGTAGGCAGCTGAAAGACACCACAAAAGTTGTTCTACCTGCTTTCTGGGCTGAGATGAGGAACCGCTGAATTTTGGACTCGGCCGGTGACAAAATGTTCCAAACACACCCCCTGCACAACTCCACTAGCGAAGGTGCCAGACAGGAGTTCTCCTGGTAGTTTTTACACTACCTTGGTAGGCACCTGAAAGGCACCACAAAAGTTGTTCTACCTGCTTTCTGGGCTGAGATGGGGAACCGCTGAATTTTGGAGTCGGCCGGTGACAAAATGTTCCAAACACACCCCCTGCACAACTCCACCGGGGAAGGTGCCAGACAGGAGTTCTCTTGGTAGTTTTTACACTACCTTGGTAGGCATTTGAAAGGCACCACAAAAGTTGTTCTACCTGCTTTCTGGGCTGAGATGGGGAACCGCTGAATTTTTGGACTCGGCTGGTGACAAAATATTCCGAACACACCCCATGCACAACTCCACCGGGGAAGGTGCCAGACAGGAGTTCTCCTGTAGTTTTTACATTGCTCCGGTAGGCATCTGAAAGACACCACAAAAGTTGTTCTACCTGCTTTCTGGGCTGAGATGGGGAACCGCTGAATTTTGGAGTCGGCCGGTGACAAAATGTTCCAAACACACCCCCTGCACAACTCCACCGGGGAAGGTGCCAGACAGGAGTTCTCTTGGTAGATTTTACACTACCTTGGTAGGCAGCTGAAAGGCACCACAAAAGTTGTTCTACCTGCTTTCTGGGCTGAGATGGGGAACCGCTGAATTTTGGAGTCGGCCGGTGACAAAATGTTCCGAACACACCCCATGCACAACTCCACTAGCGAAGGTGCCAGGGACGAGCTCTCTTGGTAGTTTTTACATTGCTCCGGTAGGCATCAAAAGGACACCACAAAAGTTGTTCTACCTGCTTTCTGGGCTGAGATGGGGAATCGCTGAATTTTGGAGTCGGCCGGTGACAAAATGTTCCAAAGACATCCCATGCACAACTCCACCGGGGAAGGTGCCAGGCAGGAGTTCTCTTGGTAGTTTTTACACTACCTTGGTAGGCATTTGAAAGGCACCACAAAAGTTGTTCTACCTGCTTTCTGGGCTGAGATGGGGAATCGCTGAATTTTGGAGTCGGCCGGTGACAAAATGTTCCAAAGACATCCCATGCACAACTCCACCGGGGAAGGTGCCAGACAGGAGTTCTCCTGGTAGTTTTTACATTGCTCCGGTAGGCATCTGAAAGACACCACAAAAGTTGTTCTACCTGCTTTCTGGGCTGAGATGGGGAACCGCTGAATTTTGGACTCGGCCGGTGACAAAATGTTCCAAACACACCCCATGCACAACTCCACCGGGGAAGGTGCCAGGCAGGAGTTCTCTTGGTAGTTTTTACACTACCTTGGTAGGCAGCTGAAAGGCACCACAAAAGTTGTTCTACCTGCTTTCTGGGCTGAGATGGGGAACCGCTGAATTTTGGAGTCGGCCGGTGACAAAATGTTCCAAACACACCCCCTGCACAACTCCACCGGGGAAGGTGCCACGGACGAGCTCTGTTGGTAGTTTTTACATTGCTCCGGTAGGCATCAAAAGGACACCACAAAAGTTGTTCTACCTGCTTTCTGGGCTGAGATGGGGAATCGCTGAATTTTGGACTCGGCCGGTGACAAAATGTTCCAAACACACCCCCTGCACAACTCCACCGGGGAAGGTGCCAGGCAGGAGTTCTCTTGGTAGTTTTTACACTACCTTGGTAGGCATTTGAAAGGCACCACAAAAGTTGTTCTACCTGCTTTCTGGGCTGAGATGGGGAACCGCTGAATTTTGGACTCGGCCGGTGACAAAATGTTCCAAACACACCCCCTGCACAACTCCACCGGGGAAGGTGCCAGGCAGGAGTTCTCTTGGTAGTTTTTACACTACCTTGGTAGGCAGCTGAAAGGCACCACAAAAGTTGTTCTACCTGCTTTCTGGGCTGAGATGGGGAACCGCTGAATTTTGGAGTCGGCTGGTGACAAAATGTTCCAAACACACCCCATGCACAACTCCACCGGGGAAGGTGCCAGACAGGAGTTCTCCTGTAGTTTTTACATTGCTCCGGTAGGCATCTGAAAGACACCACAAAAGTTGTTCTACCTGCTTTCTGGGCTGAGATGGGGAAACGCTGAATTTTGGACTCGGCTGGTGACAAAATGTTCCAAACACAGCCCCTGCACAACTCCACCGGGGAAGGTGCCAGACAGGAGTTCTCCTGGTAGATTTTACACTACCTTGGTAGGCATCTGAAAGGCAGCACAAAAGTTGTTCTACCTGCTTTCTGGGCTGAGATGGGGAATCGCTGAATTTTGGACTCGGCCGGTGACAAAATGTTCCAAACACACCCCCTGCACAACTCCACCGGGGAAGGTGCCAGACAGGAGTTCTCCTGGTAGTTTTTACACTACCTTGGTAGGCACCTGAAAGGCACCACAAAAGTTGTTCTACCTGCTTTCTGGGCTGAGATGGGGAACCGCTGAATTTTGGAGTCGGCTGGTGACAAAATGTTCCAAACACACCCCATGCACAACTCCACCGGGGAAGGTGCCAGACAGGAGTTCTCCTGGTAGTTTTTACATTGCTCCGGTAGGCAGCTGAAAGACACCACAAAAGTTGTTCTACCTGCTTTCTGGGCTGAGATGGGGAACCGCTGAATTTTGGACTCGGCCGGTGACAAAATGTTCCAAACACACCCCATGCACAACTCCACCGGGGAAGGTGCCAGACAGGAGTTCTCCTGGTAGTTTTTACATTGCTCCGGTAGGCAGCTGAAAGACACCACAAAAGTTGTTCTACCTGCTTTCTGGGCTGAGATGAGGAACCGCTGAATTTTGGACTCGGCCGGTGACAAAATGTTCCAAACACACCCCCTGCACAACTCCACTAGCGAAGGTGCCAGACAGGAGTTCTCCTGGTAGTTTTTACACTACCTTGGTAGGCACCTGAAAGGCACCACAAAAGTTGTTCTACCTGCTTTCTGGGCTGAGATGGGGAACCGCTGAATTTTGGAGTCGGCCGGTGACAAAATGTTCCAAACACACCCCCTGCACAACTCCACCGGGGAAGGTGCCAGACAGGAGTTCTCTTGGTAGTTTTTACACTACCTTGGTAGGCATTTGAAAGGCACCACAAAAGTTGTTCTACCTGCTTTCTGGGCTGAGATGGGGAACCGCTGAATTTTTGGACTCGGCTGGTGACAAAATATTCCGAACACACCCCATGCACAACTCCACCGGGGAAGGTGCCAGACAGGAGTTCTCCTGTAGTTTTTACATTGCTCCGGTAGGCATCTGAAAGACACCACAAAAGTTGTTCTACCTGCTTTCTGGGCTGAGATGGGGAACCGCTGAATTTTGGAGTCGGCCGGTGACAAAATGTTCCAAACACACCCCCTGCACAACTCCACCGGGGAAGGTGCCAGACAGGAGTTCTCTTGGTAGATTTTACACTACCTTGGTAGGCAGCTGAAAGGCACCACAAAAGTTGTTCTACCTGCTTTCTGGGCTGAGATGGGGAACCGCTGAATTTTGGAGTCGGCCGGTGACAAAATGTTCCGAACACACCCCATGCACAACTCCACTAGCGAAGGTGCCAGGGACGAGCTCTCTTGGTAGTTTTTACATTGCTCCGGTAGGCATCAAAAGGACACCACAAAAGTTGTTCTACCTGCTTTCTGGGCTGAGATGGGGAATCGCTGAATTTTGGAGTCGGCCGGTGACAAAATGTTCCAAAGACATCCCATGCACAACTCCACCGGGGAAGGTGCCAGGCAGGAGTTCTCTTGGTAGTTTTTACACTACCTTGGTAGGCATTTGAAAGGCACCACAAAAGTTGTTCTACCTGCTTTCTGGGCTGAGATGGGGAATCGCTGAATTTTGGAGTCGGCCGGTGACAAAATGTTCCAAAGACATCCCATGCACAACTCCACCGGGGAAGGTGCCAGACAGGAGTTCTCCTGGTAGTTTTTACATTGCTCCGGTAGGCATCTGAAAGACACCACAAAAGTTGTTCTACCTGCTTTCTGGGCTGAGATGGGGAACCGCTGAATTTTGGAGTCGGCCGGTGACAAAATGTTCCAAACACACCCCATGCACAACTCCACCGGGGAAGGTGCCAGGCAGGAGTTCTCTTGGTAGTTTTTACACTACCTTGGTAGGCAGCTGAAAGGCACCACAAAAGTTGTTCTACCTGCTTTCTGGGCTGAGATGGGGAACCGCTGAATTTTGGAGTCGGCCGGTGACAAAATGTTCCAAACACACCCCCTGCACAACTCCACCGGGGAAGGTGCCACGGACGAGCTCTGTTGGTAGTTTTTACATTGCTCCGGTAGGCATCAAAAGGACACCACAAAAGTTGTTCTACCTGCTTTCTGGGCTGAGATGGGGAATCGCTGAATTTTGGACTCGGCCGGTGACAAAATGTTCCAAAGACACCCCATGCACAACTCCACCGGGGAAGGTGCCAGGCAGGAGTTCTCTTGGTAGTTTTTACACTACCTTGGTAGGCATTTGAAAGGCACCACAAAAGTTGTTCTACCTGCTTTCTGGGCTGAGATGGGGAACCGCTGAATTTTGGACTCGGCCGGTGACAAATTGTTCCAAACACACCCCCTGCACAACTCCACCGGGGAAGGTGCCAGGCAGGAGTTCTCTTGGTAGTTTTTACACTACCTTGGTAGGCAGCTGAAAGGCACCACAAAAGTTGTTCTACCTGCTTTCTGGGCTGAGATGGGGAACCGCTGAATTTTGGAGTCGGCTGGTGACAAAATGTTCCAAACACACCCCATGCACAACTCCACCGGGGAAGGTGCCAGACAGGAGTTCTCCTGGTAGTTTTTACATTGCTCCGGTAGGCAGCTGAAAGACACCACAAAAGTTGTTCTACCTGCTTTCTGGGCTGAGATGAGGAACCGCTGAATTTTGGACTCGGCCGGTGACAAAATGTTCCAAACACACCCCCTGCACAACTCCACCGGGGAAGGTGCCAGACAGGAGTTCTCTTAGTAGTTTTTACACTACCTTGGTAGGCAGCTGAAAGGCACCACAAAAGTAGTTCTACCTGCTTTCTGGGCTGAGATGGGGAACCGCTGAATTTTGGAGTCGGCCGGTGACAAAATGTTCCAAACACACCCAATGCACAACTCCACTAGCGAAGGTGCCAGACAGGAGTTCTCCTGGTAGTTTTTACACTACCTTGGTAGGCACCTGAAAGGCACCACAAAAGTTGTTCTACCTGCTTTCTGGGCTGAGATGGGGAACCGCTGAATTTTGGAGTCGGCCGGTGACAAAATGTTCCAAACACACCCCCTGCACAACTCCACCGGGGAAGGTGCCAGACAGGAGTTCTCTTGGTAGTTTTTACACTACCTTGGTAGGCATTTGAAAGACACCACAAAAGTTGTTCTACCTGCTTTCTGGGCTGAGATGGGGAACCGCTGAATTTTTGGACTCGGCTGGTGACAAAATATTCCGAACACACCCCATGCACAACTCCACCGGGGAAGGTGCCAGACAGGAGTTCTCCTGTAGTTTTTACATTGCTCCGGTAGGCATCTGAAAGACACCACAAAAGTTGTTCTACCTGCTTTCTGGGCTGAGATGGGGAACCGCTGAATTTTGGAGTCGGCCGGTGACAAAATGTTCCAAACACACCCCCTGCACAACTCCACCGGGGAAGGTGCCAGACAGGAGTTCTCTTGGTAGATTTTACACTACCTTGGTAGGCAGCTGAAAGGCACCACAAAAGTTGTTCTACCTGCTTTCTGGGCTGAGATGGGGAACAGCTGAATTTTGGACTCGGCCGGTGACAAAATGTTCCGAACACACCCCATGCACAACTCCACTAGCGAAGGTGCCAGGGACGAGCTCTGTTGGTAGTTTTTACATTGCTCCGGTAGGCATCAAAAGGACACCACAAAAGTTGTTCTACCTGCTTTCTGGGCTGAGATGGGGAATCGCTGAATTTTGGAGTCGGCCGGTGACAAAATGTTCCAAAGACATCCCATGCACAACTCCACCGGGGAAGGTGCCAGGCAGGAGTTCTCTTGGTAGTTTTTACACTACCTTGGTAGGCATTTGAAAGGCACCACAAAAGTTGTTCTACCTGCTTTCTGGGCTGAGATGGGGAATCGCTGAATTTTGGAGTCGGCTGGTGACAAAATGTTCCAAAGACACCCCATGCACAACTACACCGGGGAAGGTGCCAGACAGGAGTTCTCCTGGTAGTTTTTACATTGCTCCGGTAGGCATCTGAAAGACACCACAAAAGTTGTTCTACCTGCTTTCTGGGCTGAGATGGGGAACCGCTGAATTTTGGACTCGGCCAGTGACAAAATGTTCCAAAGACACCCCATGCACAACTCCACCGGGGAAGGTGCCAGACAGGAGTTCTCCTGGTAATTTTTACACTACCTTGGTAGGCACCTGAAAGGCACCACAAAAGTTGTTCTACCTGCTTTCTGGGCTGAGATGGGGAACCGCTGAATTTTGGACTCGGCTGGTGACAAAATGTTCCAAAGACACCCCATGCACAACTCCACCGGGGAAGGTGCCAGGCAGGAGTTCTCTTGGTAGTTTTTACACTACCTTGGTAGGCAGCTGAAAGGCACCACAAAAGTTGTTCTACCTGCTTTCTGGGCTGAGATGGGGAACCGCTGAATTTTGGAGTCGCCCGGTGACAAAATGTTCCAAAGACACCCCATGCACAACTCCACCGGGGAAGGTGCCAGACAGGAGTTCTCCTGGTAGTTTTTACATTGCTCCGGTAGGCAGCTGAAAGACACCACAAAAGTTGTTCTACCTGCTTTCTGGGCTGAGATGGGGAACCGCTGAATTTTGGACTCGGCCGGTGACAAAATGTTCCAAAGACACCCCATGCACAACTCCACCGGGGAATGTGCCAGACAAGCGTTCTCTTGATAGTTTTTACACTACCTTGGTAGGCATCTGAAAGACACCACAAAAGTTGTTCTACCTGCTTTCTGGGCTGAGATGGGGAACCGCTGAATTTTGGAGTCGGGCGGTGACAAAATGTTCCAAACACACCCCATGCACAACTCCACTAGCGAAGGTGCCAGGGACGAGCTCTGTTGGTAGTTTTTACATTGCTCCGGTAGGCATCAAAAGGACACCAAAAAAGTTGTTCTACCTGCTTTCTGGGCTGAGATGGGGAATCGCTGAATTTTGGAGTCGGCCGGTGACAAAATGTTCCAAAGACACCCCATGCACAACTCCACCGGGGAAGGTGCCAGGCAGGAGTTCTCTTGGTAGTTTTTACACTACCTTGGTAGGCATTTGAAAGGCACCACAAAAGTTGTTCTACCTGCTTTCTGGGCTGAGATGGGGAACCGCTGAATTTTGGACTCGGCCGGTGACAAAATGTTCCAAACACACCCCCTGCACAACTCCACCGGGGAAGGTGCCAGGCAGGAGTTCTCTTGGTAGTTTTTACACTACCTTGGTAGGCATTTGAAAGGCACCACAAAAGTTGTTCTACCTGCTTTCTGGGCTGAGATGGGGAACCGCTGAATTTTTGGACTCGGCTGGTGACAAAATATTCCGAACACACCCCATGCACAACTCCACCGGGGAAGGTGCCAGACAGGAGTTCTCCTGGTAGTTTTTACATTGCTCCGGTAGGCATCTGAAAGACACCACAAAAGTTGTTCTACCTGCTTTCTGGGCTGAGATGGGGAACCGCTGAATTTTGGACTCGGCCAGTGACAAAATGTTCCAAAGACACCCCATGCACAACTCCACTAGCGAAGGTGCCAGACAGGAGTTCTCCTGGTAGTTTTTACACTACCTTGGTAGGCAGCTGAAAGGCACCACAAAAGTTGTTCTACCTGCTTTCTGGGCTGAGATGGGGAACCGCTGAATTTTGGACTCGGCTGGTGACAAAATGTTCCGAACACACCCCATGCACAACTCCACCGGGGAAGGTGCCAGACAGGAGTTCTCCTGGTAGTTTTTACATTGCTCCGGTAGGCAGCTGAAAGACACCACAAAAGTTGTTCTACCTGCTTTCTGGGCTGAGATGGGGAATCGCTGAATTTTGGAGTCGGCCGGTGACAAAATGTTCCAAAGACATCCCATGCACAACTCCACCGGGGAAGGTGCCAGACAAGCGTTCTCTTGATAGTTTTTACATTGCTCCGGTAGGCATCTGAAAGACACCACAAAAGTTGTTCTACCTGCTTTCTGGGCTGAGATGGGGAACCGCTGAATTTTGGAGTCGGGCGGTGACAAAATGTTCCAAACACACCCCATGCACAACTACACCGGGGAAGGTGCCAGGGACGAGCTCTGTTGGTAGTTTTTACATTGCTCCGGTAGGCATCAAAGGGACACCAAAAAAGTTGTTCTACCTGCTTTCTGGGCTGAGATGGGGAATCGCTGAATTTTGGACTCGGCCGGTGACAAAATGTTCCAAACACACCCCCTGCACAACTCCACCGGGGAAGGTGCCAGACAGGAGTTCTCTTGGTAGATTTTACACTACCTTGGTAGGCACCTGAAAGGCACCACAAAAGTTGTTCTACCTGCTTTCTGGGCTGAGATGGGGAACAGCTGAATTTTGGAGTCGGCTGGTGACAAAATGTTCCAAACACACCCCATGCACAACTCCACCGGGGAAGGTGCCAGACAGGAGTTCTCCTGGTAGTTTTTACATTGCTCCGGTAGGCATCTGAAAGACACCACAAAAGTTGTTCTACCTGCTTTCTGGGCTGAGATGGGGAACCGCTGAATTTTGGACTCGGCCGGTGACAAAATGTTCCAAACACACCCCATGCACAACTCCACCGGGGAAGGTGCCAGACAGGAGTTCTCTTGGTAGTTTTTACACTACCTTGGTAGGCAGCTGAAAGGCACCACAAAAGTTGTTCTACCTGCTTTCTGGGCTGAGATGGGGAACCGCTGAATTTTGGACTCGGCCGGTGACAAAATGTTCCAAAGACACCCCATGCACAACTCCACCGGGGAAGGTGCCAGGCAGGAGTTCTCTTGGTAGTTTTTACACTACCTTGGTAGGCAGCTGAAAGGCACCACAAAAGTTGTTCTACCTGCTTTCTGGGCTGAGATGGGGAACCGCTGAATTTTTGGAGTCGGCTGGTGACAAAATATTCCGAACACACCCCATGCACAACTCCACCGGGGAAGGTGCCAGACAGGAGTTCTCCTGGTAGTTTTTACATTGCTCCGGTAGGCAGCTGAAAGACACCACAAAAGTTGTTCTACCTGCTTTCTGGGCTGAGATGAGGAACCGCTGAATTTTGGAGTCGGGCGGTGACAAAATGTTCCAAACACACCCCCTGCACAACTCCACTAGCGAAGGTGCCAGACAGGAGTTCTCCTGGTAGTTTTTACACTACCTTGGTAGGCACCTGAAAGGCACCACAAAAGTTGTTCTACCTGCTTTCTGGGCTGAGATGGGGAACCGCTGAATTTTGGAGTCGGCCGGTGACAAAATGTTCCAAACACACCCCCTGCACAACTCCACCGGGGAAGGTGCCAGACAGGAGTTCTCTTGGTAGTTTTTACACTACCTTGGTAGGCATTTGAAAGGCACCACAAAAGTTGTTCTACCTGCTTTCTGGGCTGAGATGGGGAACCGCTGAATTTTTGGACTCGGCTGGTGACAAAATATTCCGAACACACCCCATGCACAACTCCACCGGGGAAGGTGCCAGACAGGAGTTCTCCTGTAGTTTTTACATTGCTCCGGTAGGCATCTGAAAGACACCACAAAAGTTGTTCTACCTGCTTTCTGGGCTGAGATGGGGAACCGCTGAATTTTGGAGTCGGCCGGTGACAAAATGTTCCAAACACACCCCCTGCACAACTCCACCGGGGAAGGTGCCAGACAGGAGTTCTCTTGGTAGATTTTACACTACCTTGGTAGGCAGCTGAAAGGCACCACAAAAGTTGTTCTACCTGCTTTCTGGGCTGAGATGGGGAACCGCTGAATTTTGGACTCGGCCGGTGACAAAATGTTCCGAACACACCCCATGCACAACTCCACTAGCGAAGGTGCCAGGGACGAGCTCTCTTGGTAGTTTTTACATTGCTCCGGTAGGCATCAAAAGGACACCACAAAAGTTGTTCTACCTGCTTTCTGGGCTGAGATGGGGAATCGCTGAATTTTGGAGTCGGCCGGTGACAAAATGTTCCAAAGACATCCCATGCACAACTCCACCGGGGAAGGTGCCAGGCAGGAGTTCTCTTGGTAGTTTTTACACTACCTTGGTAGGCATTTGAAAGGCACCACAAAAGTTGTTCTACCTGCTTTCTGGGCTGAGATGGGGAATCGCTGAATTTTGGAGTCGGCTGGTGACAAAATGTTCCAAAGACACCCCATGCACAACTACACCGGGGAAGGTGCCAGACAGGAGTTCTCCTGGTAGTTTTTACATTGCTCCGGTAGGCATCTGAAAGACACAACAAAAGTTGTTCTACCTGCTTTCTGGGCTGAGATGGGGAACCGCTGAATTTTGGAGTCGGCCGGTGACAAAATGTTCCAAACACACCCCATGCACAACTCCACCGGGGAAGGTGCCAGACAGGAGTTCTCCTGGTAGTTTTTACATTGCTCCGGTAGGCAGCTGAAAGACACCACAAAAGTTGTTCTACCTGCTTTCTGGGCTGAGATGGGGAACCGCTGAATTTTGGACTCGGCCGGTGACAAAATGTTCCAAACACACCCCCTGCACAACTCCACTAGCGAAGGTGCCAGGGACGAGCTCTGTTGGTAGTTTTTACATTGCTCCGGTAGGCATCAAAAGGACACCACAAAAGTTGTTCTACCTGCTTTCTGGGCTGAGATGGGGAATCGCTGAATTTTGGACTCGGCCGGTGACAAAATGTTCCAAAGACACCCCATGCACAACTCCACCGGGGAAGGTGCCAGGCAGGAGTTCTCTTGGTAGTTTTTACACTACCTTGGTAGGCATTTGAAAGGCACCACAAAAGTTGTTCTACCTGCTTTCTGGGCTGAGATGGGGAACCGCTGAATTTTGGACTCGGCCGGTGACAAAATGTTCCAAACACACCCCCTGCACAACTCCACCGGGGAAGGTGCCAGGCAGGAGTTCTCTTGGTAGTTTTTACACTACCTTGGTAGGCACCTGAAAGGCACCACAAAAGTTGTTCTACCTGCTTTCTGGGCTGAGATGGGGAACCGCTGAATTTTGGAGTCGGCTGGTGACAAAATGTTCCAAACACACCCCATGCACAACTCCACCGGGGAAGGTGCCAGACAGGAGTTCTCCTGGTAGTTTTTACATTGCTCCGGTAGGCAGCTGAAAGACACCACAAAAGTTGTTCTACCTGCTTTCTGGGCTGAGATGAGGAACCGCTGAATTTTGGACTCGGCCGGTGACAAAATGTTCCAAACACACCCCCTGCACAACTCCACCGGGGAAGGTGCCAGACAGGAGTTCTCTTAGTAGTTTTTACACTACCTTGGTAGGCAGCTGAAAGGCACCACAAAAGTAGTTCTACCTGCTTTCTGGGCTGAGATGGGGAACCGCTGAATTTTGGAGTCGGCCGGTGACAAAATGTTCCAAACACACCCAATGCACAACTCCACTAGCGAAGGTGCCAGACAGGAGTTCTCCTGGTAGTTTTTACACTACCTTGGTAGGCACCTGAAAGGCACCACAAAAGTTGTTCTACCTGCTTTCTGGGCTGAGATGGGGAACCGCTGAATTTTGGAGTCGGCCGGTGACAAAATGTTCCAAACACACCCCCTGCACAACTCCACCGGGGAAGGTGCCAGACAGGAGTTCTCTTGGTAGTTTTTACACTACCTTGGTAGGCATTTGAAAGACACCACAAAAGTTGTTCTACCTGCTTTCTGGGCTGAGATGGGGAACCGCTGAATTTTTGGACTCGGCTGGTGACAAAATATTACGAACACACCCCATGCACAACTCCACCGGGGAAGGTGCCAGACAGGAGTTCTCCTGGTAGTTTTTACATTGCTCCGGTAGGCATCTGAAAGACACCACAAAAGTTGTTCTACCTGCTTTCTGGGCTGAGATGGGGAACCGCTGAACTTTGGAGTCGGCCGATGACAAAATGTTCCAAACACACCCCCTGCACAACTCCACCGGGGAAGGTGCCAGACAGGAGTTCTCCTGGTAGATTTTACACTACCTTGGTAGGCAGCTGAAAGGCACCACAAAAGTTGTTCTACCTGCTTTCTGGGCTGAGATGGGGAACAGCTGAATTTTGGAGTCGGCCGGTGACAAAATGTTCCGAACACACCCCATGCACAACTCCACTAGCGAAGGTGCCAGGGACGAGCTCTGTTGGTAGTTTTTACATTGCTCCGGTAGGCATCAAAAGGACACCACAAAAGTTGTTCTACCTGCTTTCTGGGCTGAGATGGGGAATCGCTGAATTTTGGAGTCGGCCAGTGACAAAATGTTCCAAAGACATCCCATGCACAACTCCACCGGGGAAGGTGCCAGACAGGAGTTCTCTTGGTAGTTTTTACACTACCTTGGTAGGCATTTGAAAGGCACCACAAAAGTTGTTCTACCTGCTTTCTGGGCTGAGATGGGGAATCGCTGAATTTTGGAGTCGGCTGGTGACAAAATGTTCCAAAGACACCCCATGCACAACTACACCGGGGAAGGTGCCAGACAGGAGTTCTCCTGGTAGTTTTTACATTGCTCCGGTAGGCATCTGAAAGACACCACAAAAGTTGTTCTACCTGCTTTCTGGGCTGAGATGGGGAACCGCTGAATTTTGGACTCGGCCAGTGACAAAATGTTCCAAAGACACCCCATGCACAACTCCACCGGGGAAGGTGCCAGACAGGAGTTCTCCTGGTAGTTTTTACACTACCTTGGTAGGCACCTGAAAGGCACCACAAAAGTTGTTCTACCTGCTTTCTGGGCTGAGATGGGGAACCGCTGAATTTTGGACTCGGCTGGTGACAAAATGTTCCAAACACACCCCATGCACAACTCCACCGGGGAAGGTGCCAGAAAGGAGTTCTCTTGGTAGTTTTTACACTACCTTGGTAGGCAGCTGAAAGGCACCACAAAAGTTGTTCTACCTGCTTTCTGGGCTGAGATGGGGAACCGCTGAATTTTGGAGTCGCCCGGTGACAAAATGTTCCGAACACACCCCATGCACAACTCCACCGGGGAAGGTGCCAGAGAGGAGTTCTCCTGGTAGTTTTTACATTGCTCCGGTAGGCAGCTGAAAGACACCACAAAAGTTGTTCTACCTGCTTTCTGGGCTGAGATGGGGAACCGCTGAATTTTGGACTCGGCCGGTGACAAAATGTTCCAAAGACACCCCATGCACAACTCCACCGGGGAATGTGCCAGACAAGCGTTCTCTTGATAGTTTTTACACTACCTTGGTAGGCATCTGAAAGACACCACAAAAGTTGTTCTACCTGCTTTCTGGGCTGAGATGGGGAACCGCTGAATTTTGGAGTCGGGCGGTGACAAAATGTTCCAAACACACCCCATGCACAACTCCACTAGCGAAGGTGCCAGGGACGAGCTCTGTTGGTAGTTTTTACATTGCTCCGGTAGGCATCAAAAGGACACCAAAAAAGTTGTTCTACCTGCTTTCTGGGCTGAGATGGGGAATCGCTGAATTTTGGAGTCGGCCGGTGACAAAATGTTCCAAAGACACCCCATGCACAACTCCACCGGGGAAGGTGCCAGGCAGGAGTTCTCTTGGTAGTTTTTACACTACCTTGGTAGGCATCTGAAAGACACCACAAAAGTTGTTCTACCTGCTTTCTGGGCTGAGATGGGGAACCGCTGAATTTTGGAGTCGGGCGGTGACAAAATGTTCCAAACACACCCCATGCACAACTCCACCGGGGAAGGTGCCAGGGACGAGCTCTGTTGGTAGTTTTTACATTGCTCCGGTAGGCATCAAAAGGACACCAAAAAAGTTGTTCTACCTGCTTTCTGGGCTGAGATGGGGAATCGCTGAATTTTGGAGTCGGCCGGTGACAAAATGTTCCAAAGACACCCCATGCACAACTCCACCGGGGAAGGTGCCAGGCAGGAGTTCTCTTGGTAGTTTTTACACTACCTTGGTAGGCATTTGAAAGGCACCACAAAAGTTGTTCTACCTGCTTTCTGGGCTGAGATGGGGAACCGCTGAATTTTGGACTCGGCCGGTGAAAAAATGTTCCAAACACACCCCCTGCACAACTCCACCGGGGAAGGTGCCAGGCAGGAGTTCTCTTGGTAGTTTTTACACTACCTTGGTAGGCATTTGAAAGGCACCACAAAAGTTGTTCTACCTGCTTTCTGGGCTGAGATGGGGAACCGCTGAATTTTGGACTCGGCTGGTGACAAAATATTCCGAACACACCCCATGCACAACTCCACCGGGGAAGGTGCCAGGCAGGAGTTCTCCTGGTAGATTTTACACTACCTTGGTAGGCAGCTGAAAGGCACCACAAAAGTTGTTCTACCTGCTTTCTGGGCTGAGATGGGGAACAGCTGAATTTTGGAGTCGGCCGGTGACAAAATGTTCCGAACACACCCCATGCACAACTCCACTAGCGAAGGTGCCAGGGACGAGCTCTGTTGGTAGTTTTTACATTGCTCCGGTAGGCATCAAAAGGACACCACAAAAGTTGTTCTACCTGCTTTCTGGGCTGAGATGGGGAATCGCTGAATTTTGGAGTCGGCCAGTGACAAAATGTTCCAAAGACATCCCATGCACAACTCCACCGGGGAAGGTGCCAGGCAGGAGTTCTCTTGGTAGTTTTTACACTACCTTGGTAGGCATTTGAAAGGCACCACAAAAGTTGTTCTACCTGCTTTCTGGGCTGAGATGGGGAATCGCTGAATTTTGGAGTCGGCTGGTGACAAAATGTTCCAAAGACACCCCATGCACAACTACACCGGGGAAGGTGCCAGACAGGAGTTCTCCTGGTAGTTTTTACATTGCTCCGGTAGGCATCTGAAAGACACCACAAAAGTTGTTCTACCTGCTTTCTGGGCTGAGATGGGGAACCGCTGAATTTTGGACTCGGCCAGTGACAAAATGTTCCAAAGACACCCCATGCACAACTCCACCGGGGAAGGTGCCAGACAGGAGTTCTCCTGGTAGTTTTTACACTACCTTGGTAGGCACCTGAAAGGCACCACAAAAGTTGTTCTACCTGCTTTCTGGGCTGAGATGGGGAACCGCTGAATTTTGGACTCGGCTGGTGACAAAATGTTCCAAACACACCCCATGCACAACTCCACCGGGGAAGGTGCCAGAAAGGAGTTCTCTTGGTAGTTTTTACACTACCTTGGTAGGCAGCTTAAAGGCACCACAAAAGTTGTTCTACCTGCTTTCTGGGCTGAGATGGGGAACCGCTGAATTTTGGAGTCGCCCGGTGACAAAATGTTCCGAACACACCCCATGCACAACTCCACCGGGGAAGGTGCCAGAGAGGAGTTCTCCTGGTAGTTTTTACATTGCTCCGGTAGGCAGCTGAAAGACACCACAAAAGTTGTTCTACCTGCTTTCTGGGCTGAGATGGGGAACCGCTGAATTTTGGACTCGGCCGGTGACAAAATGTTCCAAAGACACCCCATGCACAACTCCACCGGGGAATGTGCCAGACAAGCGTTCTCTTGATAGTTTTTACACTACCTTGGTAGGCATCTGAAAGACACCACAAAAGTTGTTCTACCTGCTTTCTGGGCTGAGATGGGGAACCGCTGAATTTTGGACTCGGCTGGTGACAAAATGTTCCAAACACACCCCATGCACAACTCCACCGGGGAAGGTGCCAGACAGGAGTTCTCCTGGTAGTTTTTACATTGCTCCGGTAGGCAGCTGAAAGACACCACAAAAGTTGTTCTACCTGCTTTCTGGGCTGAGATGAGGAACCGCTGAATTTTGGACTCGGCCGGTGACAAAATGTTCCAAAGACACCCCATGCACAACTACACCGGGGAAGGTGCCAGACAGGAGTTCTCCTGGTAGTTTTTACATTGCTCCGGTAGGCAGCTGAAAGACACCACAAAAGTTGTTCTACCTGCTTTCTGGGCTGAGATGGGGAACCGCTGAATTTTGGACTCGGCCAGTGACAAAATGTTCCAAAGACACCCCATGCACAACTCCACCGGGGAAGGTGCCAGACAGGAGTTCTCCTGGTAGTTTTTACACTACCTTGGTAGGCACCTGAAAGGCACCACAAAAGTTGTTCTACCTGCTTTCTGGGCTGAGATGGGGAACCGCTGAATTTTGGACTCGGCTGGTGACAAAATGTTCCAAACACACCCCATGCACAACTCCACCGGGGAAGGTGCCAGGCAGGAGTTCTCTTGGTAGTTTTTACACTACCTTGGTAGGCAGCTGAAAGGCACCACAAAAGTTGTTCTACCTGCTTTCTGGGCTGAGATGGGGAACCGCTGAATTTTGGAGTCGCCCGGTGACAAAATGTTCCGAACACACCCCATGCACAACTCCACCGGGGAAGGTGCCAGACAGGAGTTCTCCTGGTAGTTTTTACATTGCTCTGGTAGGCAGCTGAAAGACACCACAAAAGTTGTTCTACCTGCTTTCTGGGCTGAGATGGGGAACCGCTGAATTTTGGACTCAGCCGGTGACAAAATGTTCCAAACACACCCCATGCACAACTCCACCGGGGAATGTGCCAGACAAGCGTTCTCTTGATAGTTTTTACACTACCTTGGTAGGCATCTGAAAGACACCACAAAAGTTGTTCTACCTGCTTTCTGGGCTGAGATGGGGAACCGCTGAATTTTGGAGTCGGGCGGTGACAAAATGTTCCAAACACACCCCATGCACAACTCCACTAGCGAAGGTGCCAGGGACGAGCTCTCTTGGTAGTTTTTACATTGCTCCGGTAGGCATCAAAAGGACACCAAAAAAGTTGTTCTACCTGCTTTCTGGGCTGAGATGGGGAACCGCTGAATTTTGGACTCGGCTGGTGACAAAATATTCCGAACACACCCCATGCACAACTCCACCGGGGAAGGTGCCAGGCAGGAGTTCTCTTGGTAGTTTTTACACTACCTTGGTAGGCATCTGAAAGACACCACAAAAGTTGTTCTACCTGCTTTCTGGGCTGAGATGGGGAACCGCTGAATTTTGGACTCGGCTGGTGACAAAATGTTCCAAACACACCCCATGCACAACTCCACCGGGGAAGGTGCCAGACAGGAGTTCTCCTGGTAGTTTTTACATTGCTCCGGTAGGCAGCTGAAAGACACCACAAAAGTTGTTCTACCTGCTTTCTGGGCTGAGATGAGGAACCGCTGAATTTTGGACTCGGCCGGTGACAAAATGTTCCAAAGACACCCCATGCACAACTACACCGGGGAAGGTGCCAGACAGGAGTTCTCCTGGTAGTTTTTACATTGCTCCGGTAGGCAGCTGAAAGACACCACAAAAGTTGTTCTACCTGCTTTCTGGGCTGAGATGGGGAACCGCTGAATTTTGGACTCGGCCAGTGACAAAATGTTCCAAAGACACCCCATGCACAACTCCACCGGGGAAGGTGCCAGACAGGAGTTCTCCTGGTAGTTTTTACACTACCTTGGTAGGCACCTGAAAGGCACCACAAAAGTTGTTCTACCTGCTTTCTGGGCTGAGATGGGGAACCGCTGAATTTTGGACTCGGCTGGTGACAAAATGTTCCAAACACACCCCATGCACAACTCCACCGGGGAAGGTGCCAGGCAGGAGTTCTCTTGGTAGTTTTTACACTACCTTGGTAGGCAGCTGAAAGGCACCACAAAAGTTGTTCTACCTGCTTTCTGGGCTGAGATGGGGAACCGCTGAATTTTGGAGTCGCCCGGTGACAAAATGTTCCGAACACACCCCATGCACAACTCCACCGGGGAAGGTGCCAGACAGGAGTTCTCCTGGTAGTTTTTACATTGCTCCGGTAGGCAGCTGAAAGACACCACAAAAGTTGTTCTACCTGCTTTCTGGGCTGAGATGGGGAACCGCTGAATTTTGGACTCGGCCGGTGACAAAATGTTCCAAACACACCCCATGCACAACTCCACCGGGGAATGTGCCAGACAAGCGTTCTCTTGATAGTTTTTACACTACCTTGGTAGGCATCTGAAAGACACCACAAAAGTTGTTCTACCTGCTTTCTGGGCTGAGATGGGGAACCGCTGAATTTTAGAGTCGGGCGGTGACAAAATGTTCCAAACACACCCCATGCACAACTCCACTAGCGAAGGTGCCAGGGACGAGCTCTGTTGGTAGTTTTTACATTGCTCCGGTAGGCATCAAAAGGACACCAAAAAAGTTGTTCTACCTGCTTTCTGGGCTGAGATGGGGAATCGCTGAATTTTGGAGTCGGCCGGTGACAAAATGTTCCAAAGACACCCCATGCACAACTCCACCGGGGAAGGTGCCAGGCAGGAGTTCTCTTGGTAGTTTTTACACTACCTTGGTAGGCATTTGAAAGGCACCACAAAAGTTGTTCTACCTGCTTTCTGGGCTGAGATGGGGAACCGCTGAATTTTGGAGTCGGCTGGTGACAAAATGTTCCAAACACACCCCCTGCAGAACTCCACCGGGGAAGGTGCCAGGCAGGAGTTCTCCTGGTAGTTTTTACACTACCTTGGTAGGCATTTGAAAGGCACCACAAAAGTTGTTCTACCTGCTTTCTGGCTGAGATGGGGAACCGCTGAATTTTTGGACTCGGCTGGTGACAAAATATTCCCGAACACACCCCATGCACAACTCCACCGGGGAAGGTGCCAGACAGGAGTTCTCCTGTAGTTTTTACATTGCTCCGGTAGGCATCTGAAAGACACCACAAAAGTTGTTCTACCTGCTTTCTGGGCTGAGATGGGGAACCGCTGAATTTTGGACTCGGCCAGTGACAAAATGTTCCAAAGACACCCCCTGCACAACTCCACTAGCGAAGGTGCCAGACAGGAGTTCTCCTGGTAGTTTTTACACTACCTTGGTAGGCAGCTGAAAGGCACCACAAAAGTTGTTCTACCTGCTTTCTGGGTCTGAGATGGGGATCAGCTGAATTTTGGACTCGGCTGGTAACAAAATGTTCCAAACACACCCCCATGCACACCTCCACCGGGGAAGGTGCCAGGCAGGAGTTCTCTTGGTAGTTTTTACACTACCTTTGGTAGGGCAGCTGAAAGGCACCACAAAAGTTGTTCTACCTGCTTTCTGGGCTGAGATGGGAACCGCTGAATTTTGGACTCGGCTGGTGACAAAATGTTCCGAACACACCCCATGCACAAACTCCACCGGGGAAGGTGCCAGACAGGAGTTCTCCTGGTAGTTTTTACATTGCTCCGGTAGGCAGCTGAAAGACACCCACAAAAGTTGTTCTACCTGCTTTCTGGCTGAGATGGGGAATCGCTGAATTTTGGACTCGGGCCGGTGACAAAATGTTCCAAAGACACCCCCTGCACAACTCCACCGGGGAAGGTGCTAGGCAGGAGTTCTCTTGGTAGTTTTTACACTACCTTGGTAGGCATTTGAAAGGCACCACAAAAGTTGTTCTACCTGCTTTCTGGGCTGAGATGGGGAACCGCTGAATTTTTGGACTCGGCTGGTGACAAAATATTCCGAACACACCCCATGCACAACTCCACCGGGGAAGGTGCCAGACAGGAGTTCTCCTGTAGTTTTTACATTGCTACCGGTAGGGCATCTGAAAGACACCACAAAAGTTGTTCTACCTGCTTTCTGGGCTGAGATGGGGAACCGCTGAATTTTGGAGTCGGCCGGTGACAAAATGTTCCGAACACACCCCATGCACAACTCCACTAGCGAAGGTGCCAGGGACGAGCTCTGTTGGTAGTTTTTACATTGCTCCGGTAGGCATCAAAAGGACACCACAAAAGTTGTTCTACCATGCTTTCTGGGCTGAGATGGGGAATCGCTGAATTTTGGACTCGGCCGGTGACAAAATGTTCCAAAGACACCCCATGCACAACTCCACCGGGGAAGGTGCCAGGCAGGAGTTCTCTTGGTAGTTTTTTACACTACCTTGGTAGGCATTTGAAAGGCACCACAAAAGTTGTTCTACCTGCTTTCTGGGCTGAGATGGGGAATCGCTGAATTTTGGAGTCGGCTGGTGACAAAATGTTCCAAACACACCCCATGCACAACTCCACCGGGGAAGGTGCCAGACAGGAGTTCTCCTGGTAGTTTTTACATTGCTCCGGTAGGCATCTGAAAGACACCACAAAAGTTGTTCTAACCTGCTTTCTGGGCTGAGATGGGGAACCGCTGAATTTTGGACTCGGCCAGTGACAAAAGGTTCCAAAGACACCCCATGCACAACTCCACCGGGGAAGGTGCCAGACAGGAGTTCTCTTAGTAGTTTTTACACTACCTTGGTAGGCACCTGAAAGGCACCACAAAAGTTGTTCTACCTGCTTTCTGGGCTGAGATGGGGAACCGCTGAATTTTGGACTCGGCCGGTGACAAAATGTTCCAAACACACCCCATGCACAACTCCACCGGGGAAGATGCCAGGCAGGAGTTCTCTTGGTAGTTTTTACACTACCTTGGTAGGCAGCTGAAAGGCACCACAAAAGTTGTTCTACCTGCTTTCTGGGCTGAGATGGGGAACCGCTGAATTTTGGACTCGGCTGGTGACAAAATGTTCCGAACACACCCCATGCACAACTCCACCGGGGAAGGTGCCAGGCAGGAGTTCTCCTGGTAGTTTTTACATTGCTCCGGTAGGCAGCTGAAAGACACCACAAAAGTTGTTCTATCTGCTTTCTGGGCTGAGATGGGGAATCGCTGAATTTTGGACTCGGCCGGTGACAAAATGTTCCAAAGACACCCCATGCACAACTCCACCGGGGAATGTGCCAGACAAGCGTTGTCTTGATAGTTTTTACACTACCTTGGTAGGCATCTGAAAGACACCACAAAAGTTGTTCTACCTGCTTTCTGGGCTGAGATGGGGAACCGCTGAATTTTGGAGTCGGGCGGTGACAAAATGTTCCAAAGACACCCCATGCACAACTCCACTAGCGAAGGTGCCAGGGACGAGCTCTGTTGGTAGTTTTTACATTGCTCCGGTAGGCATCAAAAGGACACCACAAAAGTTGTTCTACCTGCTTTCTGGGCTGAGATGGGGAATCGCTGAATTTTGGAGTCGGCCGGTGACAAAATGTTCCAAAGACACCCCATGCACAACTCCACCGGGGAAGGTGCCAGGCAGGAGTTCTCTTGGTAGTTTTTACACTACCTTGGTAGGCATTTGAAAGGCACCACAAAAGTTGTTCTACCTGCTTTCTGGGCTGAGATGGGGAACAGCTGAATTTTGGAGTCGGCTGGTGACAAAATGTTCCAAACACACCCCATGCACAACTCCACCGGGGAAGGTGCCAGACAGGAGTTCTCCTGGTAGTTTTTACATTGCTCCGGTAGGCATCTGAAAGACACCACAAAAGTTGTTCTACCTGCTTTCTGGGCTGAGATGGGGAACCGCTGAATTTTGGACTCGGCCAGTGACAAAATGTTCCAAAGACACCCCAGTCACAACTCCACCGGGGAAGGTGCCAGACAGGAGTTCTCTTAGTAGTTTTTACACTACCTTGGTAGGCAGCTGAAAGGCACCACAAAAGTTGTTCTACCTGCTTTCTGGGCTGAGATGGGGAACCGCTGAATTTTGGACTCGGCCGGTGACAAAATGTTCCAAACACACCCCATGCACAACTCCACCGGGGAAGGTGCCAGGCAGGAGTTCTCTTGGTAGTTTTTACACTACCTTGGTAGGCAGCTGAAAGGCACCACAAAAGTTGTTCTACCTGCTTTCTGGGCTGAGATGGGGAACCGCTGAATTTTGGACTCGGCTGGTGACAAAATGTTCCAAACACACCCCCTGCACAACTCCACCGGGGAAGGTGCCAGACAGGAGTTCTCCTGGTAGTTTTTACATTGCTCTGGTAGGCATCTGAAAGACACCACAAAAGTTGTTCTACCTGCTTTCTGGGCTGAGATGGGGAACCGCTGAATTTTGGAGTCGGCTGGTGACAAAATGTTCCAAACACACCCCATGCACAACTCCACCGGGGAAGGTGCCAGACAGGAGTTCTCTTGGTAGATTTTACACTACCTTGGTAGGCAGCTGAAAGGCACCACAAAAGTTGTTCTACCTGCTTTCTGGGCTGAGATGGGGAACCGCTGAATTTTGGAGTCGGCCGGTGACAAAATGTTCCGAACACACCCCATGCACAACTCCACTAGCGAAGGTGCCAGGGACGAGCTCTGTTGGTAGTTTTTACATTGCTCCGGTAGGCATCAAAAGGACACCACAAAAGTTGTTCTACCTGCTTTCTGGGCTGAGATGGGGAATCGCTGAATTTTGGACTCGGCCGGTGACAAAATGTTCCAAAGACATCCCATGCACAACTCCACCGGGGAAGGTGCCAGGCAGGAGTTCTCTTGGTAGTTTTTACACTACCTTGGTAGGCATTTGAAAGGCACCACAAAAGTTGTTCTACCTGCTTTCTGGGCTGAGATGGGGAATCGCTGAATTTTGGAGTCGGCTGGTGACAAAATGTTCCAAAGACACCCCATGCACAACTCCACCGGGGAAGGTGCCAGACAGGAGTTCTCCTGGTAGTTTTTACATTGCTCCGGTAGGCATCTGAAAGACACCACAAAAGTTGTTCTACCTGCTTTCTGGGCTGAGATGGGGAACCGCTGAATTTTGGACTCGGCCGGTGACAAAATGTTCCAAACACACCCCATGCACAACTCCACCGGGGAAGGTGCCAGACAGGAGTTCTCCTGGTAGTTTTTACACTACCTTGGTAGGCACCTGAAAGGCACCACAAAAGTTGTTCTACCTGCTTTCTGGGCTGAGATGGGGAACCGCTGAATTTTGGACTCGGCCGGTGACAAAATGTTCCAAACACACCCCCTGCACAACTCCACCGGGGAAGGTGCCAGGCAGGAGTTCTCTTGGTAGTTTTTACACTACCTTGGTAGGCAGCTGAAAGGCACCACAAAAGTTGTTCTACCTGCTTTCTGGGCTGAGATGGGGAACCGCTGAATTTTGGAGTCGGCTGGTGACAAAATGTTCCGAACACACCCCCTGCACAACTCCACCGGGGAAGGTGCCAGACAGGAGTTCTCCTGGTAGTTTTTACATTGCTCCGGTAGGCAGCTGAAAGACACCACAAAAGTTGTTCTACCTGCTTTCTGGGCTGAGATGGGGAATCGCTGAATTTTGGACTCGGCCGGTGACAAAATGTTCCAAAGACACCCCATGCACAACTCCACCGGGGAATGTGCCAGACAAGCGTTCTCTTGATAGTTTTTACACTACCTTGGTAGGCATCTGAAAGACACCACAAAAGTTGTTCTACCTGCTTTCTGGGCTGAGATGGGGAACCGCTGAATTTTGGAGTCGGGCGGTGACAAAATGTTCCAAAGACACCCCATGCACAACTCCACTAGCGAAGGTGCCAGGGACGAGCTCTGTTGGTAGTTTTTACATTGCTCCGGTAGGCATCAAAAGGACACCACAAAAGTTGTTCTACCTGCTTTCTGGGCTGAGATGGGGAATCGCTGAATTTTGGAGTCGGCCGGTGACAAAATGTTCCAAAGACACCCCATGCACAACTCCACCGGGGAAGGTGCCAGGCAGGAGTTCTCTTGGTAGTTTTTACACTACCTTGGTAGGCATTTGAAAGGCACCACAAAAGTTGTTCTACCTGCTTTCTGGGCTGAGATGGGGAACCGCTGAATTTTGGACTCGGCCGGTGACAAAATGTTCCAAACACACCCCCTGCAGAACTCCACCGGGGAAGGTGCCAGGCAGGAGTTCTCTTGGTAGTTTTTACACTACCTTGGTAGGCATTTGAAAGGCACCACAAAAGTTGTTCTACCTGCTTTCTGGGCTGAGATGGGGAACCGCTGAATTTTTGGACTCGGCTGGTGACAAAATATTCCGAACACACCCCATGCACAACTCCACCGGGGAAGGTGCCAGACAGGAGTTCTCCTGTAGTTTTTACATTGCTCCGGTAGGCATCTGAAAGACACCACAAAAGTTGTTCTACCTGCTTTCTGGGCTGAGATGGGGAAACGCTGAATTTTGGAGTCGGCCGGTGACAAAATGTTCCGAACACACCCCATGCACAACTCCACTAGCGAAGTTCCAGGGACGAGCTCTGTTGGTAGTTTTTACATTGCTCCGGTAGGCATCAAAAGGACACCACAAAAGTTGTTCTACCTGCTTTCTGGGCTGAGATGGGGAATCGCTGAATTTTGGACTCGGCCGGTGACAAAATGTTCCAAAGACACCCCATGCACAACTCCACCGGGGAAGGTGCCAGGCAGGAGTTCTCTTGGTAGTTTTTACACTACCTTGGTAGGCATTTGAAAGGCACCACAAAAGTTGTTCTACCTGCTTTCTGGGCTGAGATGGGGAATCGCTGAATTTTGGAGTCGGCTGGTGACAAAATGTTCCAAACACACCCCATGCACAACTCCACCGGGGAAGGTGCCAGACAGGAGTTCTCCTGGTAGTTTTTACATTGCTCCGGTAGGCATCTGAAAGACACCACAAAAGTTGTTCTACCTGCTTTCTGGGCTGAGATGGGGAACCGCTGAATTTTGGACTCGGCCAGTGACAAAATGTTCCAAAGACACCCCATGCACAACTCCACCGGGGAAGGTGCCAGACAGGAGTTCTCTTAGTAGTTTTTACACTACCTTGGTAGGCACCTGAAAGGCACCACAAAAGTTGTTCTACCTGCTTTCTGGGCTGAGATGGGGAACCGCTGAATTTTGGACTCGGCCGGTGACAAAATGTTCCAAACACACCCCATGCACAACTCCACCGGGGAAGGTGCCAGGCAGGAGTTCTCTTGGTAGTTTTTACACTACCTTGGTAGGCAGCTGAAAGGCACCACAAAAGTTGTTCTACCTGCTTTCTGGGCTGAGATGGGGAACCGCTGAATTTTGGACTCGGCTGGTGACAAAATGTTCCGAACACACCCCATGCACAACTCCACCGGGGAAGGTGCCAGACAGGAGTTCTCCTGGTAGTTTTTACATTGCTCCGGTAGGCAGCTGAAAGACACCACAAAAGTTGTTCTACCTGCTTTCTGGGCTGAGATGGGGAATCGCTGAATTTTGGACTCGGCCGGTGACAAAATGTTCCAAAGACACCCCATGCACAACTCCACCGGGGAATGTGCCAGACAAGCGTTCTCTTGATAGTTTTTACACTACCTTGGTAGGCATCTGAAAGACACCACAAAAGTTGTTCTACCTGCTTTCTGGGCTGAGATGGGGAACCGCTGAATTTTGGAGTCGGGCGGTGACAAAATGTTCCAAACACACCCCATGCACAACTCCACCGGGGAAGGTGCCAGACAGGAGTTCTCCTGGTAGTTTTTACATTGCTCTGGTAGGCATCTGAAAGACACCACAAAAGTTGTTCTACCTGCTTTCTGGGCTGAGATGGGGAACCGCTGAATTTTGGACTCGGCCGGTGACAAAATGTTCCAAACACACCCCATGCACAACTCCACCGGGGAAGGTGCCAGGCAGGAGTTCTCTTGGTAGTTTTTACACTACCTTGGTAGGCATTTGAAAGGCACCACAAAAGTTGTTCTACCTGCTTTCTGGGCTGAGATGGGGAACAGCTGAATTTTGGAGTCGGCTGGTGACAAAATGTTCCAAACACACCCCATGCACAAATCCACCGGGGAAGGTGCCAGACAGGAGTTCTCCTGGTAGTTTTTACATTGCTCCGGTAGGCATCTGAAAGACACCACAAAAGTTGTTCTACCTGCTTTCTGGGCTGAGATGGGGAACCGCTGAATTTTGGAGTCGTGCGGTGACAAAATGTTCCAAACACACCCCATGCACAACTCCACCGGGGAAGGTGCCAGACAGGAGTTCTCTTAGTAGTTTTTACACTACCTTGGTAGGCAGCTGAAAGGCACCACAAAAGTTGTTCTACCTGCTTTCTGGGCTGAGATGGGGAACCGCTGAATTTTGGACTCGGCCGGTGACAAAATGTTCCAAACACACCCCATGCACAACTCCACCGGGGAAGGTGCCAGGCAGGAGTTCTCTTAGTAGTTTTTACACTACCTTGGTAGGCACATGAAAGGCACCACAAAAGTTGTTCTACCTGCTTTCTGGGCTGAGATGGGGAACCGCTGAATTTTGGAGTCGGCTGGTGACAAAATGTTCCAAACACACCCCCTGCACAACTCCACCGGGGAAGGTGCCAGACAGGAGTTCTCCTGGTAGTTTTTACATTGCTCTGGTAGGCATCTGAAAGACACCACAAAAGTTGTTCTACCTGCTTTCTGGGCTGAGATGGGGAACCGCTGAATTTTGGAGTCGGCTGGTGACAAAATGTTCCAAAGACACCCCATGCACAACTCCACCGGGGAAGGTGCCAGACAAGAGTTCTCTTGAGAGTTTTTACACTATCTTGGTAGGCATCTGAAAGACACCACAAAAGTTGTTCTACCTGCTTTCTGGGCTGAGATGGGGAACCGCTGAATTTTGGACTCGGCCGGTGACAAAATGTTCCAAACACACCCCCTGCACAACTCCACCGGGGAAGGTGCCAGACAGGAGTTCTCTTAGTAGTTTTTACACTACCTTGGTAGGCATCTGAAAGACACCACAAAAGTTGTTCTACCTGCTTTCTGGGCTGAGATGGGGAAACGCTGAATTTTGGAGTCGGCTGGTGACAAAATGTTCCAAACACACCCCCTGCACAACTCCACCGGGGAAGGTGCCAGACAGGAGTTCTCCTGGTAGTTTTTACATTGCTCTGGTAGGCATCTGAAAGACACCACAAAAGTTGTTCTACCTGCTTTCTGGGCTGAGATGGGGAACCGCTGAATTTTGGAGTCGGCTGGTGACAAAATGTTCCAAAGACACCCCATGCACAACTCCACCGGGGAAGGTGCCAGACAAGAGTTCTCTTGAGAGTTTTTACACTACCTTGGTAGGCATCTGAAAGACACCACAAAAGTTGTTCTACCTGCTTTCTGGGCTGAGATGGGGAACCGCTGAATTTTGGACTCGGCCGGTGACAAAATGTTCCAAACACACCCCCTGCACAACTCCATCGGGGAAGGTGCCAGACAGGAGTTCTCTTAGTAGTTTTTACACTACCTTGGTAGGCAGCTGAAAGACACCACAAAAGTTGTTCTACCTGCTTTCTGGGCTGAGATGGGGAATCGCTGAATTTTGGACTCGGCTGGTGACAAAATGTTCCAAACACACCCCATGCACAACTCCACCGGGGAAGGTGCCAGACAGGAGTTCTCTTGATAGTTTTTACACTACTTTGGTAGGCATCTGAAAGACACCACAAAAGTTGTTCTACCTGCTTTCTGGGCTGAGATGGGGAAACGCTGAATTTTGGAGTCGGCTGGTGACAAAATGTTCCAAACACACCCCCTGCACAACTCCACCGGGGAAGGTGCCAGACGGAAGTTCTCCTGGTAGTTTTTACATTGCTCCGGTAGGCATCTGAAAGACACCACAAAAGTTGTTCTACCTGCTTTCTGGGCTGAGATGGGGAATCGCTGAATTTTGGACTCGGCCGGTGACAAAATGTTCCAAAGACACCCCATGCACAACTCCACCGGGGAATGTGCCAGACAAGCGTTCTCTTGATTGTTTTTACACTACCTTGGTAGGCATCTGAAAGACACCACAAAAGTTGTTCTACCTGCTTTCTGGGCTGAGATGGGGAACCGCTGAATTTTGGAGTCGGCCGGTGACAAAATGTTCCAAACACACCCCCTGCACAACTCCACCGGGGAAGGTGCCACGGACGAGCTCTGTTGGTAGTTTTTACATTGCTCCAGTAGGCATCAAAAGGACACCACAAAAGTTGTTCTACCTGCTTTCTGGGCTGAGATGGGGAATCGCTGAATTTTGGACTCGGCCGGTGACAAAATGTTCCAAAGACACCCCATGCACAACTCCACCGGGGAAGGTGCCAGGCAGGAGTTCTCCTGGTAGTTTTTACACTACCTTGGTAGGCATTTGAAAGGCACCACAAAAGTTGTTCTACCTGCTTTCTGGGCTGAGATGGGGAACAGCTGAATTTTGGACTCGGCTGGTGACAAAATGTTCCAAACACACCCCATGCACAACTCCACCGGGGAAGGTGCCAGACAAGAGTTCTCTTGAGAGTTTTTACACTACCTTGGTAGGCATCTGAAAGACACCACAAAAGTTGTTCTACCTGCTTTCTGGGCTGAGATGGGGAACCCCTGAATTTTGGACTCGGCCGGTGACAAAATGTTCCAAACACACCCCCTGCACAACTCCACCGGGGAAGGTGCCAGACAGGAGTTCTCTTGGTAGTTTTTACACTACCTTGGTAGGCATTTGAAAGGCACCACAAAAGTTGTTCTACCTGCTTTCTGGGCTGAGATGGGGAATCGCTGAATTTTGGAGTCGGCCGGTGACAAAATGTTCCAAAGACACCCCATGCACAACTCCACCGGGGAAGGTGCCAGACAAGTGTTCTCTTGATTGTTTTTACACTACCTTGGTAGGCATCTGAAAGACACCACAAAAGTTGTTCTACCTGCTTTCTGGGCTGAGATGGGGAACCGCTGAATTTTGGAGTCGGGCGGTGACAAAATGTTCCAAACACACCCCATGCACAACTCCACTAGCGAAGGTGCCAGGGACGAGCTCTGTTGGTAGTTTTTACATTGCTCCAGTAGGCATCAAAAGGACACCACAAAAGTTGTTCTACCTGCTTTCTGGGCTGAGATGGGGAATCGCTGAATTTTGGACTCGGCCGGTGACAAAATGTTCCAAAGACACCCCATGCACAACTCCACCGGGGAAGGTGCCAGGCAGGAGTTCTCCTGGTAGTTTTTACACTACCTTGGTAGGCATTTGAAAGGCACCACAAAAGTTGTTCTACCTGCTTTCTGGGCTGAGATGGGGAACAGCTGAATTTTGGACTCGGCTGGTGACAAAATGTTCCAAACACACCCCATGCACAACTCCACCGGGGAAGGTGCCAGACAAGAGTTCTCTTGAGAGTTTTTACACTACCTTGGTAGGCATCTGAAAGACACCACAAAAGTTGTTCTACCTGCTTTCTGGGCTGAGATGGGGAACCGCTGAATTTTGGACTCGGCCGGTGACAAAATGTTCCAAACACACCCCCTGCACAACTCCACCGGGGAAGGTGCCAGACAGGAGTTCTCTTAGTAGTTTTTACACTACCTTGGTAGGCATCTGAAAGACACCACAAAAGTTGTTCTACCTGCTTTCTGGGCTGAGATGGGGAACCGCTGAATTTTGGAGTCGGCTGGTGACAAAATGTTCCAAACACACCCCCTGCACAACTCCACCGGGGAAGGTGCCAGACAGGAGTTCTCCTGGTAGTTTTTACATTGCTCTGGTAGGCATCTGAAAGACACCACAAAAGTTGTTCTACCTGCTTTCTGGGCTGAGATGGGGAACCGCTGAATTTTGGAGTCGGCTGGTGACAAAATGTTCCAAAGACACCCCATGCACAACTCCACCGGGGAAGGTGCCAGACAAGAGTTCTCTTGAGAGTTTTTACACTACCTTGGTAGGCATCTGAAAGACACCACAAAAGTTGTTCTACCTGCTTTCTGGGCTGAGATGGGGAACCGCTGAATTTTGGACTCGGCCGGTGACAAAATGTTCCAAACACATCCCCTGCACAACTCCACCGGGGAAGGTGCCAGACAGGAGTTCTCTTGGTAGTTTTTACACTACCTTGGTAGGCAGCTGAAAGACACCACAAAAGTTGTTCTACCTGCTTTCTGGGCTGAGATGGGGAAACGCTGAATTTTGGAGTCGGCCGGTGACAAAATGTTCCAAACACACCCCATGCACAACTCCACCGGGGAAGGTGCCAGACAGGAGTTCTCCTGGTAGTTTTTACATTGCTCCGGTAGGCATCTAAAAGACACCACAAAAGATGTTCTACCTGCTTTCTGGGCTGAGATGGGGAACCGCTGAATTTTGGAGTCGGCCGGTGACAAAATGTTCCAAAGACACCCCATGCACAACTCCACCGGGGAAGGTGCCAGACAGGAGTTCTCCTGGTAGTTTTTACATTGCTCTGGTAGGCATCTGAAAGACACCACAAAAGTTGTTCTACCTGCTTTCTGGGCTGAGATGGGGAACCGCTGAATTTTGGACTCGGCTGGTGATAAAATGTTCCAAACACACCCCATGCACAACTCCACCGGGGAAGGTGCCAGGCAGGAGTTCTCTTGGTAGTTTTTACACTACCTTGGTAGGCAGCTGAAAGGCACCACAAAAGTTGTTCTACCTGCTTTCTGGGCTGAGATGGGGAACCGCTGAATTTTGGACTCGGCTGGTGACAAAATGTTCCAAACACACCCCCTGCACAACTCCACCGGGGAAGGTGCCAGACAGGAGTTCTCCTGGTAGTTTTTACATTGCTCTGGTAGGCATCTGAAAGACACCACAAAAGTTGTTCTACCTGCTTTCTGGGCTGAGATGGGGAACAGCTGAATTTTGGAGTCGGCTGGTGACAAAATGTTCCAAAGACACCCCATGCACAACTCCACCGGGGAAGGTGCCAGACAAGAGTTCTCTTGAGAGTTTTTACACTACCTTGGTAGGCATCTGAAAGACACCACAAAAGTTGTTCTACCTGCTTTCTGGGCTGAGATGGGGAACCGCTGAATTTTGGACTCGGCCGGTGACAAAATGTTCCAAACACACCCCCTGCACAACTCCACCGGGGAAGGTGCCAGACAGGAGTTCTCTTAGTAGTTTTTACACTACCTTGGTAGGCATCTGAAAGACACCACAAAAGTTGTTCTACCTGCTTTCTGGGCTGAGATGGGGAACCGCTGAATTTTGGAGTCGGCTGGTGACAAAATGTTCCAAACACACCCCCTGCACAACTCCACCGGGGAAGGTGCCAGACAGGAGTTCTCCTGGTAGTTTTTACATTGCTCTGGTAGGCATCTGAAAGACACCACAAAAGTTGTTCTACCTGCTTTCTGGGCTGAGATGGGGAACCGCTGAATTTTGGAGTCGGCTGGTGACAAAATGTTCCAAAGACACCCCATGCACAACTCCACCGGGGAAGGTGCCAGACAAGAGTTCTCTTGGTAGTTTTTACACTACCTTGGTAGGCATCTGAAAGACACCACAAAAGTTGTTCTACCTGCTTTCTGGGCTGAGATGGGGAACCGCTGAATTTTGGACTCGGCCGGTGACAAAATGTTCCAAACACACCCCCTGCACAACTCCACCGGGGAAGGTGCCAGACAGGAGTTCTCTTAATAGTTTTTACACTACCTTGGTAGGCAGCTGAAAGACACCACAAAAGTTGTTCTACCTGCTTTCTGGGCTGAGATGGGGAACCGCTGAATTTTGGAGTCGGCTGGTGACAAAATGTTCCAAACACACCCCCTGCACAACTCCACCGGGGAAGGTGCCAGACAGGAGTTCTCTTGATAGTTTTTACACTACCTTGGTAGGCATCTGAAAGACACCACAAAAGTTGTTCTACCTGCTTTCTGGGCTGAGATGGGGAAACGCTGAATTTTGGAGTCGGCTGGTGACAAAATGTTCCAAACACACCCCCTGCACAACTCCACCGGGGAAGGTGCCAGACGGGAGTTCTCCTGGTAGTTTTTACATTGCTCCGGTAGGCATCAAAAGGACACCACAAAAGTTGTTCTGTCTGCTTTCTGGGCTGAGATGGGGAATCGCTGAATTTTGGACTCGGCCGGTGACAAAATGTTCCAAAGACACCCCATGCACAACTCCACCGGGGAAGGTGCCAGACAGGAGTTCTCTTAGTAGTTTTTACACTACCTTGGTAGGCACCTGAAAGACACCACAAAAGTTGTTCTACCTGCTTTCTGGGCTGAGATGGGGAATCGCTGAATTTTGGACTCGGCTGGTGACAAAATGTTCCAAACACACCCCCTGCACAACTCCACCGGGGAAGGTGCCAGACAGGAGTTCTCCTGGTAGATTTTACACTACCTTGGTAGGGAGCTGAAAGGCAGCACAAAAGTTGTTCTACCTGCTTTCTGGGCTGAGATGGGGAATCGCTGAATTTTGGACTCGGCCGGTGACAAAATGTTCCAAACACACCCCCTGCACAACTCCACCGGGGAAGGTGCCAGACAGGAGTTCTCCTGGTAGTTTTTACATTGCTCCGGTAGGCATCTAAAAGACACCACAAAAGTTGTTCTACCTGCTTTCTGGGCTGAGATGGGGAATCGCTGAATTTTGGACTCGGCTGGTGACAAAATGTTCCAAACATACCCCCTGCACAACTCCACCGGGGAAGGTGCCAGACAGGAGTTCTCCTAGTAGATTTTACATTGCTCCGGTAGGCATCTGAAAGACACCACAAAAAGATGTTCTACCTGCTTTCTGGGCTGAGATGGGGAACCGCTGAATTTTGGAGTCGGCCGGTGACAAAATGTTCCAAAGACACCCCATGCACAACTCCACCGGGGAAGGTGCCAGACAGGAGTTCTCTTAGTAGTTTTTACACTACCTTGGTAGGCACCTGAAAGGCACCACAAAAGTTGTTCTACCTGCTTTCTGGGCTGAGATGGGGAACCGCTGAATTTTGGACTCGGCCGGTGACAAAATGTTCCAAACACACCCCCTGCACAACTCCACCGGGGAAGGTGCCAGGCAGGAGTTCTCTTGGTAGTTTTTACACTACCTTGGTAGGCAGCTGAAAGGCACCACAAAAGTTGTTCTACCTGCTTTCTGGGCTGAGATGGGGAACCGCTGAGTTTTGGAGTCGGCTGGTGACAAAATGTTCCGAACACACCCCATGCACAACTCCACCGGGGAAGGTGCCAGACAGGAGTTCTCCTGGTAGTTTTTACATTGCTCCGGTAGGCAGCTGAAAGACACCACAAAAGTTGTTCTACCTGCTTTCTGGGCTGAGATGGGGAATCGCTGAATTTTGGACTCGGCCGGTGACAAAATGTTCCAAAGACACCCCATGCACAACTCCACCGGGGAATGTGCCAGACAAGCGTTCTCTTGATAGTTTTTACACTACCTTGGTAGGCATCTGAAAGACACCACAAAAGTTGTTCTACCTGCTTTCTGGGCTGAGATGGGGAACCGCTGAATTTTGGAGTCGGGCGGTGACAAAATGTTCCAAACACACCCCATGCACAACTCCACTAGCGAAGGTGCCAGGGACGAGCTCTGTTGGTAGTTTTTACATTGCTCCGGTAGGCATCAAAAGGACACCACAAAAGTTGTTCTACCTGCTTTCTGGGCTGAGATGGGGAATCGCTGAATTTTGGACTCGGCCGGTGACAAAATGTTCCAAAGACACCCCATGCACAACTCCACCGGGGAAGGTGCCAGGCAGGAGTTCTCTTGGTAGTTTTTACACTACCTTGGTAGGCATTTGAAAGGCACCACAAAAGTTGTTCTACCTGCTTTCTGGGCTGAGATGGGGAACAGCTGAATTTTGGAGTCGGCTGGTGACAAAATGTTCCAAACACACCCCATGCACAACTCCACCGGGGAAGGTGCCAGACAGGAGTTCTCCTGGTAGTTTTTACATTGCTCCGGTAGGCATCTGAAAGACACCACAAAAGTTGTTCTACCTGCTTTCTGGGCTGAGATGGGGAACCGCTGAATTTTGGAGTCGGGCGGTGACAAAATGTTCCAAACACACCCCATGCACAACTCCACCGGGGAAGGTGCCAGACAGGAGTTCTCTTAGTAGTTTTTACACTACCTTGGTAGGCACCTGAAAGGCACCACAAAAGTTGTTCTACCTGCTTTCTGGGCTGAGATGGGGAACCGCTGAATTTTGGACTCGGCTGGTGACAAAATGTTCCAAACACACCCCCTGCACAACTCCACCGGGGAAGGTGCCAGACAGGAGTTCTCCTGGTAGTTTTTACATTGCTCTGGTAGGCATCTGAAAGACACCACAAAAGTTGTTCTACCTGCTTTCTGGGCTGAGATGGGGAACCGCTGAATTTTGGAGTCGGCTGGTGACAAAATGTTCCAAAGACACCCCATGCACAACTCCACCGGGGAAGGTGCCAGACAAGAGTTCTCTTGAGAGTTTTTACACTACCTTGGTAGGCATCTGAAAGACACCACAAAAGTTGTTCTACCTGCTTTCTGGGCTGAGATGGGGAACCGCTGAATTTTGGACTCGGCCGGTGACAAAATGTTCCAAACACACCCCCTGCACAACTCCACCGGGGAAGGTGCCAGACAGGAGTTCTCTTAGTAGTTTTTACACTACCTTGGTAGGCATCTGAAAGACACCACAAAAGTTGTTCTACCTGCTTTCTGGGCTGAGATGGGGAAACGCTGAATTTTGGAGTCGGCTGGTGACAAAATGTTCCAAACACACCCCCGGCACAACTCCACCGGGGAAGGTGCCAGACAGGAGTTCTCCTGGTAGTTTTTACATTGCTCTGGTAGGCATCTGAAAGACACCACAAAAGTTGTTCTACCTGCTTTCTGGGCTGAGATGGGGAACCGCTGAATTTTGGAGTCGGCTGGTGACAAAATGTTCCAAAGACACCCCATGCACAACTCCACCGGGGAAGGTGCCAGACAAGAGTTCTCTTGAGAGTTTTTACACTACCTTGGTAGGCATCTGAAAGACACCACAAAAGTTGTTCTACCTGCTTTCTGGGCTGAGATGGGGAACCGCTGAATTTTGGACTCGGCCGGTGACAAAATGTTCCAAACACACCCCCTGCACAACTCCATCGGGGAAGGTGCCAGACAGGAGTTCTCTTAGTAGTTTTTACACTACCCCGGTAGGCAGCTGAAAGACACCACAAAAGTTGTTCTACCTGCTTTCTGGGCTGAGATGGGGAACCGCTGAATTTTGGACTCGGCTGGTGACAAAATGTTCCAAACACACCCCCTGCACAACTCCACCGGGGAAGGTGCCAGACAGGAGTTCTCTTGATAGTTTTTACACTACCTTGGTAGGCATCTGAAAGACACCACAAAAGTTGTTCTACCTGCTTTCTGGGCTGAGATGGGGAAACGCTGAATTTTGGACTCGGCTGGTGACAAAATGTTCCAAACACACCCCCTGCACAACTCCACCGGGGAAGGTGCCAGACGGGAGTTCTCCTGGTAGTTTTTACATTGCTCCGGTAGGCATCTGAAAGACACCACAAAAGTTGTTCTACCTGCTTTCTGGGCTGAGATGGGGAACCGCTGAATTTTGGAGTCGGCCGGTGACAAAATGTTCCAAAGACACCCCATGCACAACTCCACCGGGGAATGTGCCAGACAAGCGTTCTCTTGATTGTTTTTACACTACCTTGGTAGGCATCTGAAAGACACCACAAAAGTTGTTCTACCTGCTTTCTGGGCTGAGATGGGGAACCGCTGAATTTTGGAGTCGGGCGGTGACAAAATGTTCCAAACACACCCCATGCACAACTCCACTAGCGAAGGTGCCAGGGACGAGCTCTGTTGGTAGTTTTTACATTGCTCCAGTAGGCATCAAAAGGACACCACAAAAGTTGTTCTACCTGCTTTCTGGGCTGAGATGGGGAATCGCTGAATTTTGGACTCGGCCGGTGACAAAATGTTCCAAAGACACCCCATGCACAACTCCACCGGGGAAGGTGCCAGGCAGGAGTTCTCTTGGTAGTTTTTACACTACCTTGGTAGGCATTTGAAAGGCACCACAAAAGTTGTTCTACCTGCTTTCTGGGCTGAGATGGGGAACAGCTGAATTTTGGACTCGGCTGGTGACAAAATGTTCCAAACACACCCCATGCACAACTCCACCGGGGAAGGTGCCAGACAAGAGTTCTCTTGAGAGTTTTTACACTACCTTGGTAGGCATCTGAAAGACACCACAAAAGTTGTTCTACCTGCTTTCTGGGCTGAGATGGGGAACCGCTGAATTTTGGACTCGGCCGGTGACAAAATGTTCCAAACACACCCCCTGCACAACTCCACCGGGGAAGGTGCCAGACAGGAGTTCTCTTAGTAGTTTTTACACTACCTTGGTAGGCATCTGAAAGACACCACAAAAGTTGTTCTACCTGCTTTCTGGGCTGAGATGGGGAACCGCTGAATTTTGGAGTCGGCTGGTGACAAAATGTTCCAAACACACCCCCTGCACAACTCCACCGGGGAAGGTGCCAGACAGGAGTTCTCCTGGTAGTTTTTACATTGCTCTGGTAGGCATCTGAAAGACACCACAAAAGTTGTTCTACCTGCTTTCTGGGCTGAGATGGGGAACCGCTGAATTTTGGAGTCGGCTGGTGACAAAATGTTCCAAAGACACCCCATGCACAACTCCACCGGGGAAGGTGCCAGACAAGAGTTCTCTTGAGAGTTTTTACACTACCTTGGTAGGCATCTGAAAGACACCACAAAAGTTGTTCTACCTGCTTTCTGGGCTGAGATGGGGAACCGCTGAATTTTGGACTCGGCCGGTGACAAAATGTTCCAAACACACCCCCTGCACAACTCCACCGGGGAAGGTGCCAGAAAGGAGTTCTCTTAGTAGTTTTTACACTACCTTGGTAGGCAGCTGAAAGACACCACAAAAGTTGTTCTACCTGCTTTCTGGGCTGAGATGGGGAAACGCTGAATTTTGGACTCGGCTGGTGACAAAATGTTCCAAACACACCCCCTGCACAACTCCACCGGGGAAGGTGCCAGACAGGAGTTCTCTTGATAGTTTTTACACTACCTTGGTAGGCATCTGAAAGACACCACAAAAGTTGTTCTACCTGCTTTCTGGGCTGAGATGGGGAAACGCTGAATTTTGGAGTCGGCTGGTGACAAAATGTTCCAAACACACCCCCTGCACAACTCCACCGGGGAAGGTGCCAGACGGGAGTTCTCCTGGTAGTTTTTACATTGCTCCGGTAGGCATCAAAAGGACACCACAAAAGTTGTTCTGTCTGCTTTCTGGGCTGAGATGGGGAATCGCTGAATTTTGGAGTCGGCCGGTGACAAAATGTTCCAAAGACACCCCATGCACAACTCCACCGGGGAAGGTGCCAGACAGGAGTTCTCCTGGTAGTTTTTACACTACCTTGGTAGGCATTTAAAAGGCACCACAAAAGTTGTTCTACCTGCTTTCTGGGCTGAGATGGGGAACAGCTGAATTTTGGACTCGGCTGGTGACAAAATGTTCCAAACACACCCCATGCACAACTCCACCGGGGAAGGTGCCAGACAGGAGTTCTCTTGGTAGTTTTTACATTGCTCCGGTAGGCATCTAAAAGACACCACAAAAGATGTTCTACCTGCTTTCTGGGCTGAGATGGGGAAACGCTGAATTTTGGAGTCGGCCGGTGACAAAATGTTCCAAAGACACCCCATGCACAACTCCACCGGGGAAGGTGCCAGACAGGAGTTCTCCTGGTAGTTTTTACATTGCTCTGGTAGGCATCTGAAAGACACCACAAAAGTTGTTCTACCTGCTTTCTGGGCTGAGATGGGGAACCGCTGAATTTTGGACTCGGCTGGTGATAAAATGTTCCAAACACACCCCATGCACAACTCCACCGGGGAAGGTGCCAGGCAGGAGTTCTCTTGGTAGTTTTTACACTACCTTGGTAGGCAGCTGAAAGGCACCACAAAAGTTGTTCTACCTGCTTTCTGGGCTGAGATGGGGAACCGCTGAATTTTGGACTCGGCTGGTGAAAAAATGTTCCAAACACACCCCCTGCACAACTCCACCGGGGAAGGTGCCAGACAGGAGTTCTCCTGGTAGTTTTTACATTGCTCTGGTAGGCATCTGAAAGACACCACAAAAGTTGTTCTACCTGCTTTCTGGGCTGAGATGGGGAACCGCTGAATTTTGGACTCGGCTGGTGACAAAATGTTCCAAACACACCCCCTGCACAACTCCACCGGGGAAGGTGCCAGACAGGAGTTCTCTTGATAGTTTTTACACTACCTTGGTAGGCATCTGAAAGACACCACAAAAGTTGTTCTACCTGCTTTCTGGGCTGAGATGGGGAAACGCTGAATTTTGGACTCGGCTGGTGACAAAATGTTCCAAACACACCCCCTGCACAACTCCACCGGGGAAGGTGCCAGACGGGAGTTCTCCTGGTAGTTTTTACATTGCTCCGGTAGGCATCTGAAAGACACCACAAAAGTTGTTCTACCTGCTTTCTGGGCTGAGATGGGGAACCGCTGAATTTTGGAGTCGGCCGGTGACAAAATGTTCCAAAGACACCCCATGCACAACTCCACCGGGGAATGTGCCAGACAAGCGTTCTCTTGATTGTTTTTACACTACCTTGGTAGGCATCTGAAAGACACCACAAAAGTTGTTCTACCTGCTTTCTGGGCTGAGATGGGGAACCGCTGAATTTTGGAGTCGGGCGGTGACAAAATGTTCCAAACACACCCCATGCACAACTCCACTAGCGAAGGTGCCAGGGACGAGCTCTGTTGGTAGTTTTTACATTGCTCCAGTAGGCATCAAAAGGACACCACAAAAGTTGTTCTACCTGCTTTCTGGGCTGAGATGGGGAATCGCTGAATTTTGGACTCGGCCGGTGACAAAATGTTCCAAAGACACCCCATGCACAACTCCACCGGGGAAGGTGCCAGGCAGGAGTTCTCTTGGTAGTTTTTACACTACCTTGGTAGGCATTTGAAAGGCACCACAAAAGTTGTTCTACCTGCTTTCTGGGCTGAGATGGGGAACAGCTGAATTTTGGACTCGGCTGGTGACAAAATGTTCCAAACACACCCCATGCACAACTCCACCGGGGAAGGTGCCAGACAAGAGTTCTCTTGAGAGTTTTTACACTACCTTGGTAGGCATCTGAAAGACACCACAAAAGTTGTTCTACCTGCTTTCTGGGCTGAGATGGGGAACCGCTGAATTTTGGACTCGGCCGGTGACAAAATGTTCCAAACACACCCCCTGCACAACTCCACCGGGGAAGGTGCCAGACAGGAGTTCTCTTAGTAGTTTTTACACTACCTTGGTAGGCATCTGAAAGACACCACAAAAGTTGTTCTACCTGCTTTCTGGGCTGAGATGGGGAACCGCTGAATTTTGGAGTCGGCTGGTGACAAAATGTTCCAAACACACCCCCTGCACAACTCCACCGGGGAAGGTGCCAGACAGGAGTTCTCCTGGTAGTTTTTACATTGCTCTGGTAGGCATCTGAAAGACACCACAAAAGTTGTTCTACCTGCTTTCTGGGCTGAGATGGGGAACCGCTGAATTTTGGAGTCGGCTGGTGACAAAATGTTCCAAACACACCCCCTGCAGAACTCCACCGGGGAAGGTGCCAGACAGGAGTTCTCCTGGTAGTTTTTACATTGCTCCGGTAGGCATCTGAAAGACACCACAAAAGTTGTTCTACCTGCTTTCTGGGCTGAGATGGGGAAACGCTGAATTTTGGAGTCGGCTGGTGACAAAATGTTCCAAACACACCCCCTGCACAACTCCACCGGGGAAGGTGCCAGACGGGAGTTCTCCTGGTAGTTTTTACATTGCTCCGGTAGGCATCAAAAGGACACCACAAAAGTTGTTCTGTCTGCTTTCTGGGCTGAGATGGGGAATCGCTGAATTTTGGAGTCGGCCGGTGACAAAATGTTCCAAAGACACCCCATGCACAACTCCACCGGGGAAGGTGCCAGACAGGAGTTCTCTTAGTAGTTTTTACACTACCTTGGTAGGCAGCTGAAAGGCACCACAAAAGTTGTTCTACCTGCTTTCTGGGCTGAGATGGGGAACCGCTGAATTTTGGAGTCGCCCGGTGACAAAATGTTCCAAACACACCCCATGCACAACTCCCCGGGGAAGCTGCCTGGCAGGAGTTCTCTTGGTAGTTTTTACACTACCTTGGTAGGCATTTGAAAGGCACCACAAAAGTTGTTCTACCTGCTTTCTGGGCTGAGATGGGGAACCGCTGAATTTTTGGACTCGGCTGGTGACAAAATATTCCGAACACACCCCATGCACAACTCCACCGGGGAAGGTGCCAGACAGGAGTTCTCCTGGTAGTTTTTACATTGCTCCGGTAGGCATCTGAAAGACACCACAAAAGTTGTTCTACCTGCTTTCTGGGCTGAGATGGGGGAAACGCTGAATTTTGGACTCGGCCGGTGACAAAATGTTCCAAACACACCCCATGCACAACTCCACCGGGGAAGGTGCCAGACAGGAGTTCTCTTAATAGTTTTTACACTACCTTGGTAGGCATTTGGAAGGCACCACAAAAGTTGTTCTACCTGCTTTCTGGGCTGAGATGGGGAACAGCTGAATTTTGGAGTCGGCCGGTGACAAAATGTTCCAAACACACCCCCTGCAGAACTCCACCGGGGAAGGTGCCAGACAGGAGTTCTCCTGGTAGTTTTTACATTGCTCCGGTAGGCATCTGAAAGACACCACAAAAGTTGTTCTACCTGCTTTCTGGGCTGAGATGGGGAACCGCTGAATTTTGGACTCGGCCGGTGACAAAATGTTCCAAACACAACCCATGCACAACTCCACCGGGGAAGGTGCCAGACAGGAGTTCTCTTAGTAGTTTTTACACTACCTTGGTAGGCAAGCTGAAAGGCACCACAAAAGTTGTTCTACCTGCTTTCTGGGCTGAGATGGGGAACCGCTGAATTTTGGAGTCGCCCGGTGACAAAATGTTCCAAACACACCCCATGCACAACTCCCCGGGGAAGGTGCCAGGCAGGAGTTCTCTTGGTAGTTTTTACACTACCTTGGTAGGCAGCTGAAAGGCACCACAAAAGTTGTTCTACCTGCTTTCTGGGCTGAGATGGGGAACCGCTGAATTTTTGGACTCGGCTGGTGACAAAATATTCCGAACACACCCCATGCACAACTCCACCGGGGAAGGTGCCAGACAGGAGTTCTCCTGGTAGTTTTTACATTGCTCCGGTAGGCAGCTGAAAGACACCACAAAAGTTGTTCTACCTGCTTTCTGGGCTGAGATGGGGGAAACGCTGAATTTTGGACTCGGCCGGTGACAAAATGTTCCAAACACACCCCATGCACAACTCCACCGGGGAAGGTGCCAGACAGGAGTTCTCTTAATAGTTTTTACACTACCTTGGTAGGCAGCTGAAAGGCACCACAAAAGTTGTTCTACCTGCTTTCTGGGCTGAGATGGGGAACAGCTGAATTTGGAGTCGGCCGGTGACAAAATGTTCCAAACACACCCCATGCACAACTCCACTAGCGAAGGTGCCAGGGACGAGCTCTTTTGGTAGTTTTTTACATTGCTCCGGTAGGCATCAAAAGGACACCACAAAAGTTGTTCTTCCTGCTTTCTGGGCTGAGATGGGGAATCGCTGAATTTTGGACTCGGCCGGTGACAAAATGTTCCAAACACACCCCATGCACAACTCCACCGGGGAAGGTGCCAGACAGGAGTTCTCCTGGTAGATTTTACACTACCTTGGTAGGGAGCTGAAAGGCAGCACAAAAGTTGTTCTACCTGCTTTCTGGGCTGAGATGGGGAATCGCTGAATTTTGGACTCGGCCGGTGACAAAATGTTCCAAACACACCCCCTGCACAACTCCACCGGGGAAGGTGCCAGACAGGAGTTCTCCTGGTAGTTTTTACACTACCTTGGTAGGCACGTGAAAGGCACCACAAAAGTTGTTCTACCTGCTTTCTGGGCTGAGATGGGGAATCGCTGAATTTTGGACTCGGCCGGTGACAAAATGTTCCAAAGACACCCCCTGCACAACCTCCACCGGGGAAGGTGCCAGACAAGCGTTCTCTTAGTAGTTTTTATACTACCTTGGTAGGCATCTAAAAGACACCACAAAAGTTGTTCTACCTGCTTTCTGGGCTGAGATGGGGAACAGCTGAATTTTGGACTCGGCTGGTGACAAAATGTTCCAAAGACACCCCCTGCACAACTATACCGGGGAAGGTGCCAGACAGGAGTTCTCCTGGTAGTTTTTACATTGCTCCGGTAGGCATCTAAAAGACACCACAAAAGATGTTCTACCTGCTTTCTGGGCTGAGATGGGGAACCGCTGAATTTTGGAGTCGGCCGGGTGACAAAATGTTCCAAACACACCCCATGCACAACTCCACCGGGGAAGGTGCCAGACAGGAGTTCTCCTGGTAGTTTTTACATTGCTCTGGTAGGCATCTGAAAGACACCACAAAAGTTGTTCTACCTGCTTTCTGGGCTGAGATGGGGAACCGCTGAATTTTGGACTCGGCCGGTGACAAAATGTTCCAAACACACCCCCTGCACAACTCCACCGGGGAAGGTGCCAGACAGGAGTTCTCTTAGTAGTTTTTACACTACCTTGGTAGGCAGCTGAAAGGCAGCACAAAAGTTGTTCTACCTGCTTTCTGGGCTGAGATGGGGAACCGCTGAATTTTGGAGTCGGCCGGTGACAAAATGTTCCAAACACACCCATGCACAACTCCCCGGGGAAGGTGCCAGGCAGGAGTTCTCTTGGTAGTTTTTACACTACCTTGGTAGGCATTTGAAAGGCACCACAAAGTTGTTCTACCTGCTTTCTGGGCTGAGATGGGGAACCGCTGAATTTTTGGACTCGGCTGGTGACAAAATATTCCGAACACACCCCATGCACAACTCCACCGGGGAAGGTGCCAGACAGGAGTTCTCCTGTAGTTTTTACATTGCTCCGGTAGGCAGCTGAAAGACCACAAAAGTTGTTCTACCTGCTTTCTGGGCTGAGATGGGGAAACGCTGAATTTTGGACTCGGCCGGTGACAAAATGTTCCAAACACACCCCATGCACAACTCCACCGGGGAAGGTGCCAGACAGGAGTTCTCTTAATAGTTTTTACACTACCTTGGTAGGCAGCTGAAAGGCACCACAAAAGTTGTTCTACCTGCTTTCTGGGCTGAGATGGGGAACAGCTGAATTTTGGAGTCGGCCGGTGACAAAATGTTCCAAACACACCCCATGCACAACTCCACTAGCGAAGGTGCCAGGGACGAGCTCTTTTGGTAGTTTTTACATTGCTCCGGTAGGCATCAAAAGGACACCACAAAAGTTGTTCTTCCTGCTTTCTGGGCTGAGATGGGGAATCGCTGAATTTTGGACTCGGCCGGTGACAAAATGTTCCAAACACACCCCCTGCACAACTCCACCGGGGAAGGTGCCAGACAGGAGTTCTCCTGGTAGTTTTTACATTGCTCTGGTAGGCATCTGAAAGACACCACAAAAGTTGTTCTACCTGCTTTCTGGGCTGAGATGGGGAACCGCTGAATTTTGGAGTCGGCCGGTGACAAAATGTTCCAAACACACCCCCTGCACAACTCCACCGGGGAAGGTGCCAGACAGGAGTTCTCCTGGTAGTTTTTACATTGCTCCGGTAGGGAGCTGAAAGACACCACAAAAGTTGTTCTACCTGCTTTCTGGGCTGAGATGGGGAACCGCTGAATTTTGGACTCGGCCCGGTGACAAAATGTTCCAAAGACACCCCATGCACAACTCCACTAGCGAAGGTGCCAGGGACGAGCTCTGTTGGTAGTTTTTACATTGCTCCGGTAGGCAGCTGAAAGACACCACAAAAGTTGTTCTACCTGCTTTCTGGGCTGAGATGGGGAACCGCTGAATTTTGGACTCGGCCGGTGACAAAATGTTCCAAACACACCCCCTGCACAACTCCACCGGGGAAGGTGCCAGACAGGAGTTCTCTTGGTAGTTTTTACACTACCTTGGTAGGCATTTGAAAGGCACCACAAAAGTTGTTCTACCTGCTTTCTGGGCTGAGATGGGGATCCGCTGAATTTTGGAGTCGGCTGGTGACAAAATGTTCCAAACACACCCCATGCACAACTCCACCGGGGAAGGTGCCAGACAGGAGTTCTCCTGGTAGTTTTTACATTGCTCCGGTAGGCATCTGAAAGACACCACAAAAGTTGTTCTACCTGCTTTCTGGGCTGAGATGGGGAACCGCTGAATTTTGGACTGGGCCAGTGACAAAATGTTCCAAAGACACCCCATGCACAACTCCACCGGGGAAGGTGCCAGACAGGAGTTCTCCTGGTAGTTTTTACACTACCTTGGTAGGCACCTGAAAGGCACCACAAAAGTTGTTCTACCTGCTTTCTGGGCTGAGATGGGGGAAACGCTGAATTTTTGGACTCGGCTGGTGACAAAATGTTCCGAACACACCCCATGCACAACTCCACCGGGGAAGGTGCCAGGCAGGAGTTCTCTTGGTAGTTTTTACACTACCTTGGTAGGCAGCTGAAAGACACCACAAAAGTTGTTCTACCTGCTTTCTGGGCTGAGATGGGGAAACGCTGAATTTTTGGACTCGGCTGGTGACAAAATGTTCCGAACACACCCCCTGCACAACTCCACCAGGGAAGGTGCCAGACAGGAGTTCTCCTGGTAGTTTTTACATTGCTCCGGTAGGCATCTGAAAGACACCACAAAAGTTGTTCTACCTGCTTTCTGGGCTGAGATGGGGAACCGCTGAATTTTGGACTCGGCTGGTGACAAAATGTTCCAAACACACCCCCTGCACAACTCCACCGGGGAAGGTGCCAGACAGGAGTTCTCCTGGTAGATTTTACACTACCTTGGTAGGGAGCTGAAAGGCAGCACAAAAGTTGTTCTACCTGCTTTCTGGGCTGAGATGGGGAATCGCTGAGTCGGCCGGTGACAAAATGTTCCAAACACACCCCCTGCACAACTCCACCGGGGAAGGTGCCAGACAGGAGTTCTCCTGGTAGTTTTTACACTACCTTGGTAGGCACCTGAAAGGCACCACAAAAGTTGTTCTACCTGCTTTCTGGGCTGAGATGGGGAATCGCTGAATTTTGGACTCGGCCTGTGACAAAATGTTCCAAACACACCCCATGCACAACTCCACCGGGGAAGGTGCCAGACAGGAGTTCTCCTGGTAGTTTTTACATTGCTCCGCTAGGCACCTGAAAGACACCACAAAAGTTGTTCTACCTGCTTTCTGGGCTGAGATGGGGAACCGCTGAATTTTGGACTCGGCCGGTGACAAAATGTTCCAAACACACCCCATGCACAACTCCACTAGCGAAGGTGCCAGACAGGAGTTCTCCTGGTAGTTTTTACACTACCTTGGTAGGCACCTGAAAGGCACCACAAAAGTTGTTCTACCTGCTTTCTGGGCTGAGATGGGGAACCGCTGAATTTTGGACTCGGCCGGTGACAAAATGTTCCAAACACACCCCATGCACAACTCCACCACGGAAGGTGCCAGACAGGAGTTCTCTTAATAGTTTTTACACTACCTTGGTAGGCATTTGAAAGGCACCACAAAAGTTGTTCTACCTGCTTTCTGGGCTGAGATGGGGGAACCGCTGAATTTTGGACTCGGCCAGAGACAAAATGTTCCAAACACACCCCCTGCACAACTCCACCGGGGAAGGTGCCAGACAGGAGTTCTCCTGGTAGTTTTTACATTGCTCCGGTAGGCATCTGAAAGACACCACAAAAGTTGTTCTACCTGCTTTCTGGGCTGAGATGGGGAACCGCTGAATTTTGGACTCGGCCGGTGACAAAATGTTCCAAAGACACCCCCTGCACAACTCCACCGGGGAAGGTGCCAGGCAGGAGTTCTCCTGGTAGTTTTTACATTGCTCCGGTAGGCATCTGAAAGACACCACAAAAGTTGTTCTATCTGCTTTCTGGGCTGAGATGGGGAACCGCTGAATTTTGGACTCGGCCGGTGACAAAATGTTCCAAACACACCCCCTGCACAACTCCACCGGGGAAGGTGCCAGACAGGAGTTCTCTTAGTAGTTTTTACACTACCTTGGTAGGCAGCTGAAAGGCACCACAAAAGTTGTTCTACCTGCTTTCTGGGCTGAGATGGGGAACCGCTGAATTTTGGACTCGGCCGGTGACAAAATGTTCCAAACACACCCCATGCACAACTCCACCGGGGAAGGTGCCAGGCAGGAGTTCTCCTGGTAGTTTTTACACTACCTTGGTAGGCACCTGAAAGGCACCACAAAAGTTGTTCTACCTGCTTTCTGGGCTGAGATGGGGAACCGCTGAATTTTGGACTCGGCCGGTGACAAAATGTTCCAAACACACCCCCTGCACAACTCCACCGGGGAAGGTGCCAGACAGGAGTTCTCTTAGTAGTTTTTACACTACCTTGGTAGGCAGCTGAAAGGCACCACAAAAGTTGTTCTACCTGCTTTCTGGGCTGAGATGGGGAAACGCTGAATTTTGGACTCGGCCGGTGACAAAATGTTCCAAACACACCCCATGCACAACTCCACCGGGGAAGGTGCCAGGCAGGAGTTCTCCTGGTAGTTTTTACACTACCTTGGTAGGCACCTGAAAGGCACCACAAAAGTTGTTCTACCTGCTTTCTGGGCTGAGATGGGGAACCGCTGAATTTTGGACTCGGCCGGTGACAAAATGTTCCAAACACACCCCATGCACAACTCCACCGGGGAAGGTGCCAGGCAGGAGTTCTCTTGGTAGTTTTTACACTACCTTGGTAGGCATTTGAAAGGCACCACAAAAGTTGTTCTACCTGCTTTCTGGGCTGAGATGGGGAACCGCTGATTTTTTGGGCTCGGCTGGTGACAAAATATTCCGAACACACCCCATGCACAACTCCACCGGGGAAGGTGCCAGACAGGAGTTCTCCTGTAGTTTTTACATTGCTCCGGTAGGCAGCTGAAAGACACCACAAAAGTTGTTCTACCTCCTTTCTGGGCTGAGATGGGGAAACGCTGAATTTTGGACTCGGCCGGTGACAAAATGTTCCAAACACACCCCATGCACAACTCCACCGGGGAAGGTGCCAGACAGGAGTTCTCTTAATAGTTTTTACACTACCTTGGTAGGCAGCTAAAAGGCACCACAAAAGTTGTTCTACCTGCTTTCTGGGCTGAGATGGGGAACCGCTGAATTTTGGACTCGGCCGGTGACAAAATGTTCCAAACACACCCCATGCACAACTCCACTAGCGAAGGTGCCAGGGACGAGCTCTGTTGGTAGTTTTTACATTGCTCCGGTAGGCATCAAAAGGACACCACAAAAGTTGTTCTACCTGCTTTCTGGGCTGAGATGGGGAATCGCTGAATTTTGGACTCGGCCGGTGACAAAATGTTCCAAAGACACCCCATGCACAACTCCACCGGGGAAGGTGCCAGGCAGGAGTTCTCTTGGTAGTTTTTACACTACCTTGGTAGGCATTTGAAAGGCACCACAAAAGTTGTTCTACCTGCTTTCTGGGCTGAGATAGGGAACCGCTGAATTTTGGACTCGGCTGGTGACAAAATGTTCCAAACACACCCCCTGCACAACTCCCACCGGGGAAGGTGCCAGACAGGAGTTCTCCTGGTAGTTTTTACATTGCTCCGGTAGGCATCTGAAAGACACCACAAAAGTTGTTCTACCTGCTTTCTGGGCTGAGATGGGGAACCGCTGAATTTTGGACTCGGCCAGTGACAAAATGTTCCAAAGACACCCCATGCACAACTCCACCGGGGAAGGTGCCAGACAGGAGTTCTCCTGGTAGTTTTTACACTACCTTGGTAGGCATCTGAAAGGCACCACAAAAGTTGTTCTACCTGCTTTCTGGGCTGAGAATGGGGAACCGCTGAATTTTGGAGTCGCCCGGTGACAAAATGTTCCAAAGACACCCCATGCACAACTCCACCGGGGAAGGTGCCAGGCAGGAGTTCTCTTGGTAGTTTTTACACTACCTTGGTAGGCAGCTGAAAGGCACCACAAAAGTTGTTCTACCTGCTTTCTGGGCTGAGATGGGGAACCGCTGAATTTTTGGACTCGGCTGGTGACAAAATGTTCCGAACACACCCCATGCACAACTCCACCGGGGAAGGTGCCAGACAGGAGTTCTCCTGGTAGTTTTTACATTGCTCCGGTAGGCAGCTGAAAGACACCACAAAAGTTGTTCTACCTGCTTTCTGGGCTGAGATGGGGAACCGCTGAATTTTGGACTCGGCCGGTGACAAAATGTTCCAAAGACACCCCATGCACAACTCCACCGGGGAAGGTGCCAGACAGGAGTTCTCTTGGTAGTTTTTACACTACCTTGGTAGGCATCTAAAAGACACCACAAAAGTTGTTCTACCTGCTTTCTGGGCTGAGATGGGGAATCGCTGAATTTTGGAGTCGGCTGGTGACAAAATGTTTCAAACGACACCCCCCTGCACAACTCCACCGGGGAAGGTGCCAGACAGGAGTTCTCCTGGTAGTTTTTACATTGCTCCGGTAGGCATCTGAAAGACACCACAAAAGTTGTTCTATCTGCTTTCTGGGCTGAGATGGGGAACCGCTGAATTTTGGACTCGGCCGGTGACAAAATGTTCCAAAGACACCCCATGCACAACTCCACCGGGGAAGGTGCCAGACAAGCGTTCTCTTGAGAGTTTTTACACTACCTTGGTAGGCATCTGAAAGACACCACAAAAGTTGTTCTACCTGCTTTCTGGGCTGAGATGGGGAAACGCTGAATTTTGGACTCGGCTGGTGACAAAATGTTCCAAACACACCCCCTGCACAACTCCACCGGGGAAGGTGCCAGACAGGAGTTCTCCTGGTAGTTTTTACATTGCTCCGGTAGGCATCTGAAAGACACCACAAAAGTTGTTCTACCTGCTTTCTGGGCTGAGATGGGGAACAGCTCTATTTTGGAGTCGGCTGGTGACAAAATGTTCCAAACACACCCCATGCACAGCTCCACCGGGGAAGGTGCCAGGCAGGAGTTCTCCTGGTAGTTTTTACATTGCTCTGGTAGGCATCTGAAAGACACCACAAAAGTTGTTCTACCTGCTTTCTGGGCTGAGATGGGGAACCCCTGAATTTTGGAGTCGGCTGGTGACAAAATGTTCCAAACACACCCCCTGCACAACTCCACCGGGGAAGGTGCCAGACAAGAGTTCTCTTGAGAGTTTTTTACACTACCTTGGTAGGCATCTGAAAGACACCACAAAAGTTGTTCTACCTGCTTTCTGGGCTGAGATGGGGAACCGCTGAATTTTGGACTCGGCCGGTGACAAAATGTTCCAAACACACCCCATGCACAACTCCACCGGGGAAGGTGCCAGAAAGGAGTTCTCTTAGTAGTTTTTACACTACCTTGGTAGGCATCTGAAAGACACCACAAAAGTTGTTCTACCTGCTTTCTGGGCTGAGATGGGGAAACGCTGAATTTTGGACTCGGCTGGTGACAAAATGTTCCAAACACACCCCCTGCACAACTCCACCGGGGAAGGTGCCAGACGGGAGTTCTCCTGGTAGTTTTTACATTGCTCCGGTAGGCATCTAAAAGACACCACAAAAGTTGTTCTACCTGCTTTCTGGGCTGAGATGGGGAACCGCTGAATTTTGGACTCGGCCGGTGACAAAATGTTCCAAAGACACCCCATGCACAACTCCACCGGGGAAGGTGCCAGAACAGGAGTTCTCTTGGTAGTTTTTACACTACCTTGGTAGGCACCTGAAAGGCACCACAAAAGTTGTTCTACCTGCTTTCTGGGCTGAGATGGGGAATCGCTGAATTTTGGACTCGGCCGGTGACAAAATGTTCCAAAGACACCCCATGCACAACTCCACCGGGGAAGGTGCCAGGCAGGAGTTCTCTTGGTAGTTTTTACATTGCTCCGGTAGGCATCTGAAAGACACCACAAAAGTTGTTCTACCTGCTTTCTGGGCTGAGATGGGGAATCGCTGAATTTTGGACTCGGCCGGTGACAAAATGTTCCAAACACACCCCCTGCAAAACTCCACCGGGGAAGGTGCCAGACAAGCGTTCTCTTGATAGTTTTTACACTACCTTGGTAGGCATCTAAAAGACACCACAAAAGTTGTTCTACCTGCTTTCTGGGCTGAGATGGGGAACAGCTGAATTTTGGAGTCGGCCGGTGACAAAATGTTCCAAAGACACCCCCTGCACAACTATACCCGGGGAAGGTGCCAGACAGGAGTTCTCCTGGTAGTTTTTACATTGCTCCGGTAGGCATCTAAAAGACACCACAAAAGATGTTCTACCTGCTTTCTGGGCTGAGATGGGGAACCGCTGAATTTTGGAGTCGGGCGGTGACAAAATGTTCCAAAGACACCCCATGCACAACTCCACCGGGGAAGGTGCCAGGCAGGAGTTCTCTTGGTAGTTTTTACACTACCTTGGTAGGCACCTGAAAGGCACCACAAAAGTTGTTCTACCTGCTTTCTGGGCTGAGATGGGGAATCGCTGAATTTTGGACTCGGCCGGTGACAAAATGTTCCAAAGACACCCCATGCACAACTCCACCGGGGAAGGTGCCAGACAGGAGTTCTCCTGGTAGTTTTTACACTACCTTGGTAGGCATCTGAAAGACACCACAAAAGTTGTTCTACCTGCTTTCTGGGCTGAGATGGGGAACCGCTGAATTTTGGACTCGGCCGGTGACAAAATGTTCCAAACACACCCCCTGCACAACTCCACCGGGGAAGGTGCCAGACAGGAGTTCTCTTAGTAGTTTTTACACTACCTTGGTAGGCAGCTGAAAGGCACCACAAAAGTTGTTCTACCTGCTTTCTGGGCTGAGATGGGGAACCGCTGAATTTTGGGAGTCGGCCGGTGACAAAATGTTCCAAACACACCCCCATGCACAACTCCACTAGCGAAGGTGCCAGACAGGAGTTCTCCTGGTAGTTTTTACACTACCTTGGTAGGCACCTGAAAGGCACCACAAAAGTTGTTCTACCTGCTTTCTGGGCTGAGATGGGGAACCGCTGAATTTTGGAGTCGGCCGGTGACAAAATGTTCCAAACACACCCCATGCACAACTCCACCGGGGAAGGTGCCAGGCAGGAGTTCTCTTGGTAGTTTTTACACTACCTTGGTAGGCATTTGAAAGGCACCACAAAAGTTGTTCTACCTGCTTTCTGGGCTGAGATGGGGAACCGCTGAATTTTTGGGCTCGGCTGGTGACAAAATATTCCGAACACACCCCATGCACAACTCCACCGGGGAAGGTGCCAGACAGGAGTTCTCCTGTAGTTTTTACATTGCTCCGGTAGGCAGCTGAAAGACACCACAAAAGTTGTTCTACCTGCTTTCTGGGCTGAGATGGGGAACCGCTGAATTTTGGACTCGGCCGGTGACAAAATGTTCCAAAGACACCCCATGCACAACTCCACCGGGGAAGGTGCCAGACAGGAGTTCTCTTGGTAGTTTTTACACTACCTTGGTAGGCATCTAAAAGACACCACAAAAGTTGTTCTACCTGCTTTCTGGGCTGAGATGGGGAATCGCTGAATTTTGGAGTCGGCTGGTGACAAAATGTTTCAAACACACCCCCTGCACAACTCCACCGGGAAGGTGCCAGACAGGAGTTCTCCTGGTAGTTTTTACATTGCTCCGGTAGGCATCTGAAAGACACCACAAAAGTTGTTCTATCTGCTTTCTGGGCTGAGATGGGGAACCGCTGAATTTTGGACTCGGCCGGTGACAAAATGTTCCAAAGACACCCCATGCACAACTCCACCGGGGAATGTGCCAGACAAGCGTTCTCTTGAGAGTTTTTACACTACCTTGGTAGGCATCTGAAAGACACCACAAAAGTTGTTCTACCTGCTTTCTGGGCTGAGATGGGGAAACGCTGAATTTTGGACTCGGCTGGTGACAAAATGTTCCAAACACACCCCCTGCACAACTCCACCGGGGAAGGTGCCAGACAGGAGTTCTCCTGGTAGTTTTTACATTGCTCCGGTAGGCATCTGAAAGACACCACAAAAGTTGTTCTACCTGCTTTCTGGGCTGAGATGGGGAACAGCTCTATTTTGGAGTCGGCTGGTGACAAAATGTTCCAAACACACCCCATGCACAACTCCACCGGGGAAGGTGCCAGGCAGGAGTTCTCCTGGTAGTTTTTACATTGCTCTGGTAGGCATCTGAAAGACACCACAAAAGTTGTTCTACCTGCTTTCTGGGCTGAGATGGGGAACCCCTGAATTTTGGAGTCGGCTGGTGACAAAATGTTCCAAACACACCCCCTGCACAACTCCACCGGGGAAGGTGCCAGACAAGAGTTCTCTTGAGAGTTTTTACACTACCTTGGTAGGCATCTGAAAGACACCACAAAAGTTGTTCTACCTGCTTTCTGGGCTGAGATGGGGAACCGCTGAATTTTGGACTCGGCCGGTGACAAAATGTTCCAAACACACCCCATGCACAACTCCACCGGGGAAGGTGCCAGAAAGGAGTTCTCTTAGTAGTTTTTACACTACCTTGGTAGGCATCTGAAAGACACCACAAAAGTTGTTCTACCTGCTTTCTGGGCTGAGATGGGGAAACGCTGAATTTTGGACTCGGCTGGTGACAAAATGTTCCAAACACACCCCCTGCACAACTCCACCGGGGAAGGTGCCAGACGGGAGTTCTCCTGGTAGTTTTTACATTGCTCCGGTAGGCATCTAAAAGACACCACAAAAGTTGTTCTACCTGCTTTCTGGGCTGAGATGGGGAACCGCTGAATTTTGGACTCGGCCGGTGACAAAATGTTCCAAAGACACCCCATGCACAACTCCACCGGGGAAGGTGCCAGACAGGAGTTCTCTTGGTAGTTTTTACACTACCTTGGTAGGCACCTGAAAGGCACCACAAAAGTTGTTCTACCTGCTTTCTGGGCTGAGATGGGGAATCGCTGAATTTTGGACTCGGCCGGTGACAAAATGTTCCAAAGACACCCCATGCACAACTCCACCGGGGAAGGTGCCAGGCAGGAGTTCTCTTGGTAGTTTTTACATTGCTCCGGTAGGCATCTGAAAGACACCACAAAAGTTGTTCTACCTGCTTTCTGGGCTGAGATGGGGAATCGCTGAATTTTGGACTCGGCCGGTGACAAAATGTTCCAAACACACCCCCTGCAAAACTCCACCGGGGAAGGTGCCAGACAAGCGTTCTCTTGATAGTTTTTACACTACCTTGGTAGGCATCTAAAAGACACCACAAAAGTTGTTCTACCTGCTTTCTGGGCTGAGATGGGGAACAGCTGAATTTTGGAGTCGGCCGGTGACAAAATGTTCCAAAGACACCCCCTGCACAACTATACCGGGGAAGGTGCCAGACAGGAGTTCTCCTGGTAGTTTTTACATTGCTCCGGTAGGCATCTAAAAGACACCACAAAAGATGTTCTACCTGCTTTCTGGGCTGAGATGGGGAACCGCTGAATTTTGGAGTCGGGCGGTGACAAAATGTTCCAAAGACACCCCATGCACAACTCCACCGGGGAAGGTGCCAGGCAGGAGTTCTCTTGGTAGTTTTTACACTACCTTGGTAGGCACCTGAAAGGCACCACAAAAGTTGTTCTACCTGCTTTCTGGGCTGAGATGGGGAATCGCTGAATTTTGGACTCGGCCGGTGACAAAATGTTCCAAAGACACCCCATGCACAACTCCACCGGGGAAGGTGCCAGACAGGAGTTCTCTTAATAGTTTTTACACTACCTTGGTAGGCATCTGAAAGACACCACAAAAGTTGTTCTACCTGCTTTCTGGGCTGAGATGGGGAACCGCTGAATTTTGGACTCGGCCGGTGACAAAATGTTCCAAACACACCCCCCTGCACAACTCCACCGGGGAAGGTGCCAGACAGGAGTTCTCTTAGTAGTTTTTACACTACCTTGGTAGGCAGCTGAAAGGCACCACAAAAGTTGTTCTACCTGCTTTCTGGGCTGAGATGGGGAACCGCTGAATTTTGGAGTCGGCCGGTGACAAAATGTTCCAAACACACCCCATGCACAACTCCACTAGCGAAGGTGCCAGACAGGAGTTCTCCTGGTAGTTTTTACACTACCTTGGTAGGCACCTGAAAGGCACCACAAAAGTTGTTCTACCCTGCTTTCTGGGCTGAGATGGGGAACCCGCTGAATTTTGGAGTCGGCCGGTGACAAAATGTTCCAAACACACCCCATGCACAACTCCACCGGGGAAGGTGCCAGGCAGGAGTTCTCTTGGTAGTTTTTACACTACCTTGGTAGGCATTTGAAAGGCACCACAAAAGTTGTTCTACCTGCTTTCTGGGCTGAGATGGGGAACCGCTGAATTTTTGGGCTCGGCTGGTGACAAAATATTCCGAACACACCCCATGCACAACTCCACCGGGGAAGGTGCCAGACAGGAGTTCTCCTGTAGTTTTTACATTGCTCCGGTAGGCAGCTGAAAGACACCACAAAAGTTGTTCTACCTGCTTTCTGGGCTGAGATGGGGAAACGCTGAATTTTGGACTCGGCCGGTGACAAAATGTTCCAAACACACCCCATGCACAACTCCACCGGGGAAGGTGCCAGACAGGAGTTCTCTTAATAGTTTTTACCCTACCTTGGTAGGCAGCTAAAAGGCACCACAAAAGTTGTTCTACCTGCTTTCTGGGCTGAGATGGGGAACCGCTGAATTTTGGACTCGGCCGGTGACAAAATGTTCCAAACACACCCCATGCACAACTCCACTAGCGAAGGTGCCAGGGACGAGCTCTGTTGGTAGTTTTTACATTGCTCCGGTAGGCATCAAAAGGACACCACAAAAGTTGTTCTACCTGCTTTGTGGGCTGAGATGGGGAATCGCTGAATTTTGGACTCGGCCGGTGACAAAATGTTCCAAAGACACCCCATGCACAACTCCACCGGGGAAGGTGCCAGGCAGGAGTTCTCTTGGTAGTTTTTACACTACCTTGGTAGGCATTTGAAAGGCACCACAAAAGTTGTTCTACCTGCTTTCTGGGCTGAGATAGGGAACCGCTGAATTTTGGACTCGGCTGGTGAAAAAATGTTCCAAACACACCCCCTGCACAACTCCACCGGGGAAGGTGCCAGACAGGAGTTCTCCTGGTAGTTTTTACATTGCTCCGGTAGGCATCTGAAAGACACCACAAAAGTTGTTCTACCTGCTTTCTGGGCTGAGATGGGGAACCGCTGAATTTTGGACTCGGCCAGTGACAAAATGTTCCAAAGACACCCCATGCACAACTCCACCGGGGAAGGTGCCAGACAGGAGTTCTCTTAGTAGTTTTTACACTACCTTGGTAGGCACCTGAAAGGCACCACAAAAGTTGTTCTACCTGCTTTCTGGGCTGAGATGGGGAACCGCTGAATTTTGGAGTCGCCCGGTGACAAAATGTTCCAAAGACACCCCATGCACAACTCCACCGGGGAAGGTGCCAGGCAGGAGTTCTCTTGGTAGTTTTTACACTACCTTGGTAGGCAGCTGAAAGGCACCACAAAAGTTGTTCTACCTGCTTTCTGGGCTGAGATGGGGAACCGCTGAATTTTTGGACTCGGCTGGTGACAAAATGTTCCGAACACACCCCATGCACAACTCCACCGGGGAAGGTGCCAGACAGGAGTTCTCCTGGTAGTTTTTACATTGCTCCGGTAGGCATCTGAAAGACACCACAAAAGTTGTTCTACCTGCTTTCTGGGCTGAGATGGGGAACCGCTGAATTTTGGAGTCGGCCGGTGACAAAATGTTCCAAAGACACCCCATGCACAACTCCACCGGGGAAGGTGCCAGACAGGAGTTCTCTTGGTAGTTTTTACACTACCTTGGTAGGCATCTAAAAGACACCACAAAAGTTGTTCTACCTGCTTTCTGGGCTGAGATGGGGAATCGCTGAATTTTGGAGTCGGCCGGTGAAAAAATGTTTCAAACACACCCCCTGCACAACTCCACCGGGGAAGGTGCCAGACAGGAGTTCTCTTGGTAGTTTTTACATTGCTCCGGTAGGCATCTGAAAGACACCACAAAAGTTGTTCTATCTGCTTTCTGGGCTGAGATGGGGAATCGCTGAATTTTGGACTCGGCCGGTGACAAAATGTTCCAAAGACACCCCATGCACAACTCCACCGGGGAATGTGCCAGACAAGCGTTCTCTTGATAGTTTTTACACTACCTTGGTAGGCATCTGAAAGACACCACAAAAGTTGTTCTACCTGCTTTCTGGGCTGAGATGGGGAAACGCTGAATTTTGGACTCGGCTGGTGACAAAATGTTCCAAACACACCCCCTGCACAACTCCACCGGGGAAGGTGCCAGACAGGAGTTCTCCTGGTAGTTTTTACATTGCTCCGGTAGGCATCTGAAAGACACCACAAAAGTTGTTCTACCTGCTTTCTGGGCTGAGATGGGGAACAGCTGAATTTTGGAGTCGGCTGGTGACAAAATGTTCCAAACACACCCCATGCACAACTCCACCGGGGAAGGTGCCAGGCAGGAGTTCTCCTGGTAGTTTTTACATTGCTCTGGTAGGCATCTGAAAGACACCACAAAAGTTGTTCTACCTGCTTTCTGGGCTGAGATGGGGAACCCCTGAATTTTGGAGTCGGCTGGTGACAAAATGTTCCAAAGACACCCCCTGCACAACTCCACCGGGGAAGGTGCCAGACAAGAGTTCTCTTGAGAGTTTTTACACTACCTTGGTAGGCATCTGAAAGACACCACAAAAGTTGTTCTACCTGCTTTCTGGGCTGAGATGGGGAACCGCTGAATTTTGGACTCGGCCGGTGACAAAATGTTCCAAACACACCCCATGCACAACTCCACCGGGGAAGGTGCCAGAAAGGAGTTCTCTTAGTAGTTTTTACACTACCTTGGTAGGCAGCTGAAAGGCACCACAAAAGTTGTTCTACCTGCTTTCTGGGCTGAGATGGGGAACCGCTGAATTTTTGGACTCGGCTGGTGACAAAATGTTCCGAACACACACCATGCACAACTCCACCGGGGAAGGTGCCAGACAGGAGTTCTCCTGGTAGTTTTTACATTGCTCCGGTAGGCAGCTGAAAGACACCACAAAAGTTGTTCTACCTGCTTTCTGGGCTGAGATGGGGAACCGCTGAATTTTGGACTCGGCCGGTGACAAAATGTTCCAAAGACACCCCATGCACAACTCCACCGGGGAAGGTGCCAGACAGGAGTTCTCTTGGTAGTTTTTACACTACCTTGGTAGGCATCTAAAAGACACCACAAAAGTTGTTCTACCTGCTTTCTGGGCTGAGATGGGGAATCGCTGAATTTTGGAGTCGGCTGGTGACAAAATGTTTCAAACACACCCCATGCACAACTCCACCGGGGAAGGTGCCAGACAGGAGTTCTCTTGGTAGTTTTTACATTGCTCCGGTAGGCATCTGAAAGACACCACAAAAGTTGTTCTATCTGCTTTCTGGGCTGAGATGGGGAATCGCTGAATTTTGGACTCGGCCGGTGACAAAATGTTCCAAAGACACCCCATGCACAACTCCACCGGGGAATGTGCCAGACAAGCGTTCTCTTGATAGTTTTTACACTACCTTGGTAGGCATCTGAAAGACACCACAAAAGTTGTTCTACCTGCTTTCTGGGCTGAGATGGGGAAACGCTGAATTTTGGACTCGGCTGGTGACAAAATGTTCCAAACACACCCCCTGCACAACTCCACCGGGGAAGGTGCCAGACAGGAGTTCTCCTGGTAGTTTTTACATTGCTCCGGTAGGCATCTGAAAGACACCACAAAAGTTGTTCTACCTGCTTTCTGGGCTGAGATGGGGAACAGCTGAATTTTGGAGTCGGCTGGTGACAAAATGTTCCAAACACACCCCATGCACAACTCCACCGGGGAAGGTGCCAGGCAGGAGTTCTCCTGGTAGTTTTTACATTGCTCTGGTAGGCATCTGAAAGACACCACAAAAGTTGTTCTACCTGCTTTCTGGGCTGAGATGGGGAACCCCTGAATTTTGGAGTCGGCTGGTGACAAAATGTTCCAAAGACACCCCCTGCACAACTCCACCGGGGAAGGTGCCAGACAGGAGTTCTCTTAGTAGTTTTTACACTACCTTGGTAGGAATCTGAAAGACACCACAAAAGTTGTTCTACCTGCTTTCTGGGCTGAGATGGGGAAACGCTGAATTTTGGACTCGGCTGGTGACAAAATGTTCCAAACACACCCCCTGCACAACTCCACCGGGGAAGGTGCCAGACGGGAGTTCTCCTGGTAGTTTTTACATTGCTCCGGTAGGCATCTGAAAGACACCACAAAAGTTGTTCTACCTGCTTTCTGGGCTGAGATGGGGAACCGCTGAATTTTGGACTCGGCCGGTGACAAAATGTTCCAAACACACCCCCTGCACAACTCCACCGGGGAAGGTGCCAGACAGGAGTTCTCTTAGTAGTTTTTACACTACCTTGGTAGGCATCTGAAAGACACCACAAAAGTTGTTCTACCTGCTTTCTGGGCTGAGATGGGGAACCGCTGAATTTTGGACTCGGCTGGTGACAAAATGTTCCAAACACACCCCATGCACAACTCCACCGGGGAAGGTGCCAGACGGGAGTTCTCCTGGTAGTTTTTACATTGCTCCGGTAGGCATCTGAAAGACACCACAAAAGTTGTTCTACCTGCTTTCTGGGCTGAGATGGGGAATCGCTGAATTTTGGACTCGGCCGGTGAAAAAATGTTCCAAAGACACCCCCTGCACAACTCCACCGGGGAAGGTGCCAGACAGGAGTTCTCTTAGTAGTTTTTACACTACCTTGGTAGGCATCTAAAAGACACCACAAAAGTTGTTCTACCTGCTTTCTGGGCTGAGATGGGGAACCGCTGAATTTTGGACTCGGCCGGTGACAAAATGTTCCAAACACACCCCCTGCACAACTCCACTAGCGAAGGTGCCAGACAGGAGTTCTCCTGGTAGTTTTTACACTACCTTGGTAGGCACCTGAAAGGCACCACAAAAGTTGTTCTACCTGCTTTCTGGGCTGAGATGGGGAAACGCTGAATTTTGGACTCGGCCGGTGACAAAATGTTCCAAACACACCCCCTGCACAACTCCACCGGGGAAGGTGCCAGGCAGGAGTTCTCTTGGTAGTTTTTACACTACCTTGGTAGGCAGCTGAAAGGCACCACAAAAGTTGTTCTACCTGCTTTCTGGGCTGAGATGGGGAACCGCTGAATTTTGGACTCGGCTGGTGACAAAATGTTCCGAACACACCCCATGCACAACTCCACCGGGGAAGGTGCCAGACAGGAGTTCTCCTGGTAGTTTTTACATTGCTCCGGTAGGCATCTGAAAGACACCACAAAAGTTGTTCTACCTGCTTTCTGGGCTGAGATGGGGAACCGCTGAATTTTGGAGTCGGCCGGTGACAAAATGTTCCAAAGACACCCCATGCACAACTATACCGGGGAAGGTGCCAGACAGGAGTTCTTCTGGTAGTTTTTACATTGCTCCGGTAGGCATCAAAAGGACACCACAAAAGATGTTCTACCTGCTTTCTGGGCTGAGATGGGGAACGGCTGAATTTTGGAGTCGGCCGGTGACAAAATGTTCCAAACACACCCCCTGCACAACTCCACCGGGGAAGGTGCCAGACAGGAGTTCTCCTGGTAGTTTTTACACTACCTTGGTAGGCACCTGAAAGGCACCACAAAAGTTGTTCTACCTGCTTTCTGGGCTGAGATGGGGAACCGCTGAATTTTGGACTCGGCCGGTGACAAAATGTTCCAAACACACCCCATGCACAACTCCACCGGGGAAGGTGCCAGGCAGGAGTTCTCCTGGTAGTCTTTACATTGCTCCGGTAGGCATCTGAAAGACACCACAAAAGTTGTTCTACCTGCTTTCTGGGCTGAGATGGGGAACCGCTGAATTTTGGACTCGGCCGGTGACAAAATGTTCCAAACACACCCCCTGCACAACTCCACCGGGGAAGGTGCCAGACAGGAGTTCTCTTAGTAGTTTTTACACTACCTTGGTAGGCAGCTGAAAGGCACCACAAAAGTTGTTCTACCTGCTTTCTGGGCTGAGATGGGGAACCGCTGAATTTTGGACTCGGCCGGTGACAAAATGTTCCAAACATACCCCATGCACAACTCCACTAGCGAAGGTGCCAGACAGGAGTTCTCCTGGTAGTTTTTACACTACCTTGGTAGGCATTTGAAAGGCACCACAAAAGTTGTTCTACCTGCTTTCTGGGCTGAGATGGGGAACCGCTGAATTTTGGACTCGGCCGGTGACAAAATGTTCCAAACACACCCCATGCACAACTCCACCGGGGAAGGTGCCAGGCAGGAGTTCTCTTGGTAGTTTTTACACTACCTTGGTAGGCATTTGAAAGGCACCACAAAAGTTGTTCTACCTGCTTTCTGGGCTGAGATGGGGAACCGCTGAATTTTGGACTCGGCCGGTGACAAAATGTTCCAAACACACCCCATGCACAACTCCACCGGGGAAGGTGCCAGGCAGGAGTTCTCTTGGTAGTTTTTACACTACCTTGGTAGGCACCTGAAAGGCACCACAAAAGTTGTTCTACCTGCTTTCTGGGCTGAGATGGGGAACCGCTGAATTTTTGGACTCGGCTGGTGACAAAATATTCCGAACACAGCCCATGCACAACTCCACCGGGGAAGGTGCCAGAGAGGAGTTCTCCTGTAGTTTTTACATTGCTCCGGTAGGCAGCTGAAAGACACCACAAAAGTTGTTCTACCTGCTTTCTGGGCTGAGATGGGGAAACGCTGAATTTTGGACTCGGCCGGTGACAAAATGTTCCAAACACACCCCATGCACAACTCCACCGGGGAAGGTGCCAGACAGGAGTTCTCTTAATAGTTTTTACACTACCTTGGTAGGCAGCTAAAAGGCACCACAAAAGTTGTTCTACCTGCTTTCTGGGCTGAGATGGGGAACCGCTGAATTTTGGAGTCGGCCGGTGACAAAATGTTCCAAACACACCCCATGCACAACTCCACTAGCGAAGGTGCCAGGGACGAGCTCTGTTGGTAGTTTTTACATTGCTCCGGTAGGCATCAAAAGGACACCACAAAAGTTGTTCTACCTGCTTTCTGGCCTGAGATGGGGAATCGCTGAATTTTGGACTCGGCCGGTGACAAAATGTTCCAAAGACACCCCATGCACAACTCCACCGGGGAAGGTGCCAGGCAGGAGTTCTCTTGGTAGTTTTTACACTACCTTGGTAGGCATTTGAAAGGCACCACAAAAGTTGTTCTACCTGCTTTCTGGGCTGAGATGGGGAACCGCTGAATTTTGGACTCGGCTGGTGACAAAATGTTCCAAACACACCCCCTGCACAACTCCACCGGGGAAGGTGCCAGACAGGAGTTCTCCTGGTAGTTTTTACATTGCTCCGGTAGGCATCTGAAAGACACCACAAAAGTTGTTCTACCTGCTTTCTGGGCTGAGATGGGGAACCGCTGAATTTTGGACTCGGCCAGTGACAAAATGTTCCAAAGACACCCCATGCACAACTCCACCGGGGAAGGTGCCAGACAGGAGTTCTCTTAGTAGTTTTTACACTACCTTGGTAGGCAGCTGAAAGGCACCACAAAAGTTGTTCTACCTGCTTTCTGGGCTGAGATGGGGAACCGCTGAATTTTGGAGTCGCCCGGTGACAAAATGTTCCAAACACACCCCATGCACAACTCCACCGGGGAAGGTGCCAGACAGGAGTTCTCCTGGTAGTTTTTACACGACCTTGGTAGGCACCTGAAAGGCACCACAAAAGTTGTTCTACCTGCTTTCTGGGCTGAGATGGGGAATCGCTGAATTTTGGACTCGGCCGGTGACAAAATGTTCCAAACACACCCCATGCACAACTCCACCGGGGAAGGTGCCAGACAGGAGTTCTCCTGGTAGTTTTTACATTGCTCCGGTAGGCATCTGAAAGACACCACAAAAGTTGTTCTACCTGCTTTCTGGGCTGAGATGGGGAACCGCTGAATTTTGGACTCGGCCGGTGACAAAATGTTCCAAACACACCCCATGCACAACTCCACTAGCGAAGGTGCCAGACAGGAGTTCTCCTGGTAGTTTTTACACTACCTTGGTAGGCACCTGAAAGGCACCACAAAAGTTGTTCTACCTGCTTTCTGGGCTGAGATGGGGAACCGCTGAATTTTGGAGTCGCCCGGTGACAAAATGTTCCAAAGACACCCCATGCACAACTCCACCGGGGAAGGTGCCAGGCAGGAGTTCTCTTGGTAGTTTTTACACTACCTTGGTAGGCAGCTGAAAGACACCACAAAAGTTGTTCTATCTGCTTTCTGGGCTGAGATGGGGAATCGCTGAATTTTGGAGTCGGCCGGTGACAAAATATTCCGAACACAGCCCATGCACAACTCCACCGGGGAAGGTGCCAGACAGGAGTTCTCCTGTAGTTTTTACATTGCTCCGGTAGGCAGCTGAAAGACACCACAAAAGTTGTTCTACCTGCTTTCTGGGCTGAGATGGGGAACCGCTGAATTTTGGACTCGGCCGGTGACAAAATGTTCCAAACACACCCCATGCACAACTCCACCGGGGAAGGTGCCAGGCAGGAGTTCTCTTGGTAGTTTTTACACTACCTTGGTAGGCAGCTAAAAGGCACCACAAAAGTTGTTCTACCTGCTTTCTGGGCTGAGATGGGGAACCGCTGAATTTTGGAGTCGGCCGGTGACAAAATGTTCCAAACACACCCCATGCACAACTCCACTAGCGAAGGTTCCAGGGACGAGCTCTGTTGGTAGTTTTTACATTGCTCCGGTAGGCATCAAAAGGACACCACAAAAGTTGTTCTACCTGCTTTCTGGGCTGAGATGGGGAATCGCTGAATTTTGGACTCGGCCGGTGACAAAATGTTCCAAAGACACCCCATGCACAACTCCACCGGGGAAGGTGCCAGACAGGAGTTCTCCTGGTAGTTTTTACACTACCTTGGTAGGCACCTGAAAGGCACCACAAAAGTTGTTCTACCTGCTTTCTGGGCTGAGATGGGGAACCGCTGAATTTTGGACTCGGCCGGTGACAAAATGTTCCAAACACACCCCATGCACAACTCCACCGGGGAAGGTGCCAGACAGGAGTTCTCTTAGTAGTTTTTACAGTTCCTTGGTAGGCATCTGAAAGACACCACAAAAGTTGTTCTACCTGCTTTCTGGGCTGAGATGGGGAAACGCTGAATTTTGGACTCGGCTGGTGACAAAATGTTCCAAACACACCCCCTGCACAACTCCACCGGGGAAGGTGCCAGACGGGAGTTCTCCTGGTAGTTTTTACATTGCTCCGGTAGGCATCTGAAAGACACCACAAAAGTTGTTCTATCTGCTTTCTGGGCTGAGATGGGGAATCGCTGAATTTTGGAGTCGGCCGGTGACAAAATGTTCCAAAGACACCCCATGCACAACTCCACCACGGAAGGTGCCAGGCAGGAGTTCTCCTGGTAGTTTTTACATTGCTCCGGTAGGCATCTGAAAGACACCAAAAAAGTTGTTCTACCTGCTTTCTGGGCTGAGATGGGGAACCGCTGAATTTTGGACTCGGCTGGTGACAAAATGTTCCAAACACACCCCCTGCACAACTCCACCGGGGAAGGTGCCAGACAGGAGTTCTCCTGGTAGTTTTTACATTGCTCCGGTAGGCATCTGAAAGACACCACAAAAGTTGTTCTACCTGCTTTCTGGGCTGAGATGAGGAACCGCTGAATTTTGGACTCGGCCAGTGACAAAATGTTCCAAACACACCCCCTGCACAACTCCACCGGGGAAGGTGCCAGACAGGAGTTCTCCTGGTAGTTTTTACACTACCTTGGTAGGCACCTGAAAGGCACCACAAAAGTTGTTCTACCTGCTTTCTGGGCTGAGATGGGGAACCGCTGAATTTTGGAGTCGCCCGGTGACAAAATGTTCCAAACACACCCCATGCAAAACTCCACCGGGGAAGGTGCCAGGCAGGAGTTCTCTTGGTAGTTTTTACACTACCTTGGTAGGCAGCTGAAAGACACCACAAAAGTTGTTCTACCTGCTTTCTGGGCTGAGATGGGGAACCGCTGAATTTTTGGACTCGGCTGGTGACAAAATGTTCCGAACACACCCCATGCACAACTCCACCGGGGAAGGTGCCAGGCAGGAGTTCTCTTGGTAGTTTTTACATTGCTCCGGTAGGCAGCTGAAAGACACCACAAAAGTTGTTCTACCTGCTTTCTGGGCTGAGATGGGGAACCGCTGAATTTTGGACTCGGCCGGTGACAAAATGTTCCAAACACACCCCCTGCACAACTCCACCGGGGAAGGTGCCAGACAGGAGTTCTCTTAATAGTTTTTACACTACCTTGGTAGGCAGCTGAAAGACACCACAAAAGTTGTTCTACCTGCTTACTGGGCTGAGATGGGGAAACGCTGAATTTTGGACTCGGCCGGTGACAAAATGTTCCAAAGACACCCCATGCACAACTCCACCGGGGAAGGTGCCAGGCAGGAGTTCTCTTGGTAGTTTTTACACTACTTGGTAGGCATTTGAAAGGCACCACAAAAGTTGTTCTACCTGCTTTCTGGGCTGAGATGGGGATCCGCTGAATTTTGGAGTCGGCTGGTGACAAAATGTTCCAAACACACCCCATGCACAACTCCACCGGGGAAGGTGCCAGACAGGAGTTCTCCTGGTAGTTTTTACATTGCTCCGGTAGGCATCTGAAAGACACCACAAAAGTTGTTCTACCTGCTTTCTGGGCTGAGATGGGGAACCGCTGAATTTTGGACTCGGCCAGTGACAAAATGTTCCAAAGACACCCCATGCACAACTCCACCGGGGAAGGTGCCAGGCAGGAGTTCTCCTGGTAGTTTTTACATTGCTCCGGTAGGCATCTGAAAGGCACCACAAAAGTTGTTCTACCTGCTTTCTGGGCTGAGATGGGGATCCGCTGAATTTTGGAGTCGGCCGGTGACAAAATGTTCCAAACACACCCCCTGCACAACTCCACCGGGGAAGGTGCCAGACAGGAGTTCTCTTGGTAGTTTTTACACTACCTTGGTAGGCATTTGAAAGGCACCACAAAAGTTGTTCTACCTGCTTTCTGGGCTGAGATGGGGAACCGCTGAATTTTTGGACTCGGCTGGTGACAAAATATTCCGAACACACCCCATGCACAACTCCACCGGGGAAGGTGCCAGACAGGAGTTCTCCTGTAGTTTTTACATTGCTCCGGTAGGCATCTGAAAGACACCACAAAAGTTGTTCTACCTGCTTTCTGGGCTGAGATGGGGAACCGCTGAATTTTGGACTCGGCTGGTGACAAAATGTTCCAAACACACCCCCTGCACAACTCCACCGGGGAAGGTGCCAGACAGGAGTTCTCTTGATAGTTTTTACACTACCTTGGTAGGCATCTGAAAGACACCACAAAAGTTGTTCTACCTGCTTTCTGGGCTGAGATGGGGAACCGCTGAATTTTGGACTCGGCCAGTGACAAAATGTTCCAAAGACACCCCATGCACAACTCCACCGGGGAAGGTGCCAGACAGGAGTTCTCTTAGTAGTTTTTACACTACCTTGGTAGGCACCTGAAAGGCACCACAAAAGTTGTTCTACCTGCTTTCTGGGCTGAGATGGGGAACCGCTGAATTTTGGAGTCGCCCGGTGACAAAATGTTCCAAACACACCCCATGCACAACTCCACCGGGGAAGGTGCCAGGCAGGAGTTCTCTTGGTAGTTTTTACACTACCTTGGTAGGCAGCTGAAAGACACCACAAAAGTTGTTCTACCTGCTTTCTGGGCTGAGATGGGGAACCGCTGAATTTTTGGACTCTGCTGGTGACAAAATGTTCCGAACACACCCCATGCACAACTCCACCGGGGAAGGTGCCAGACAGGAGTTCTCTTGGTAGTTTTTACATTGCTCCGGTAGGCAGCTGAAAGACACCACAAAAGTTGTTCTACCTGCTTTCTGGGCTGAGATGGGGAACCGCTGAATTTTGGACTCGGCCGGTGACAAAATGTTCCAAACACACCCCCTGCACAACTCCACCGGGGAAGGTGCCAGACAGGAGTTCTCTTAATAGTTTTTACACTACCTTGGTAGGCAGCTGAAAGGCACCACAAAAGTTGTTCTACCTGCTTTCTGGGCTGAGATGGGGAACCGCTGAATTTTGGAGTCGGCTGGTGACAAAATGTTCCAAACACACCCCCTGCACAACTCCACCGGGGAAGGTGCCAGACAGGAGTTCTCCTGGTAGTTTTTACATTGCTCCGGTAGGCATCTGAAAGACACCACAAAAGTTGTTCTATCTGCTTTCTGGGCTGAGATGGGGAATCGCTGAATTTTGGACTCGGCCGGTGACAAAATGTTCCAAAGACACCCCATGCACAACTCCACCGGGGAATGTGCCAGACAAGCGTTCTCTTGATAGTTTTTACACTACCTTGGTAGGCAGCTGAAAGACACCACAAAAGTTGTTCTACCTGCTTTCTGGGCTGAGATGGGGAACCGCTGAATTTTGGACTCGGCCGGTGACAAAATGTTCCAAACACACCCCCTGCACAACTCCACCGGGGAAGGTGCCAGACAGGAGTTCTCCTGGTAGTTTTTACATTGCTCCGGTAGGCATCTGAAAGACACTACAAAAGTTGTTCTACCTGCTTTCTGGGCTGAGATGGGGAACCGCTGAATTTTGGACTCGGCCGGTGACAAAATGTTCCAAACACACCCCCTGCACAACTCCACCGGGGAAGGTGCCAGACAGGAGTTCTCCTGGTAGTTTTTACATTGCTCCGGTAGGCATCTGAAAGACACCACAAAAGTTGTTCTACCTGCTTTCTGGGCTAAGATGGGGAACCGCTGAATTTTGGAGTCGGCCGGTGACAAAATGTTCCAAACACACCCCATGCACAACTCCACTAGCGAAGGTGCCAGGGACGAGCTCTGTTGGTAGTTTTTACATTGCTCCGGTAGGCATCAAAAGGATACCACAAAAGTTGTTCTACCTGCTTTCTGGGCTGAGATGGGGAATCGCTGAATTTTGGACTCGGCCGGTGACAAAATGTTCCAAAGACACCCCCTGCACAACTCCACCGGGGAAGGTGCCAGGCAGGAGTTCTCCTGGTAGTTTTTACACTACCTTGGTAGGCATTTGAAAGGCACCACAAAAGTTGTTCTACCTGCTTTCTGGGCTGAGATGGGGATCCGCTGAATTTTGGAGTCGGCTGGTGACAAAATGTTCCAAACACACCCCATGCACAACTCCACCGGGGAAGGTGCCAGACAGGAGTTCTCCTGGTAGTTTTTACATTGCTCCGATAGGCATCTGAAAGACACCACAAAAGTTGTTCTACCTGCTTTCTGGGCTGAGATGGGGAACCGCTGAATTTTGGACTCGGCCAGTGACAAAATGTTCCAAAGACACCCCATGCACAACTCCACCGGGGAAGGTGCCAGACAGGAGTTCTCTTAGTAGTTTTTACACTACCTTGGTAGGCAGCTGAAAGGCACCACAAAAGTTGTTCTACCTGCTTTCTGGGCTGAGATGGGGAACCGCTGAATTTTGGAGTCGCCCGGTGACAAAATGTTCCAAACACACCCCATGCACAACTCCACCGGGGAAGGTGCCAGGCAGGAGTTCTCTTGGTAGTTTTTACATTGCTCTGGTAGGCATCTGAAAGACACCACAAAAGTTGTTCTACCTGCTTTCTGGGCTGAGATGGGGAACCACTGAATTTTGGACTCGGCCGGTGACAAAATGTTCCAAAGACACCCCCTGCACAACTCCACCGGGGAAGGTGCCAGACAGGAGTTCTCTTAGTAGTTTTTACACTACCTTGGTAGGCATCTGAAAGACACCAAAAAAGTTGTTCTACCTGCTTTCTGGGCTGAGATGGGGAACCGCTGAATTTTGGACTCGGCTGGTGACAAAATGTTCCAAACACACCCCCTGCACAACTCCACCGGGGAAGGTGCCAGACGGGAGTTCTCCTGGTAGTTTTTACATTGCTCCAGTAGGCATCTGAAAGACACCACAAAAGTTGTTCTATCTGCTTTCTGGGCTGAGATGGGGAACAGCTGAATTTTGGAGTCGGCCGGTGACAAAATGTTCCAAAGACACCCCCTGCACAACTCCACCGGGGAAGGTGCCAGACAGGAGTTCTCCTGGTAGTTTTTACACTACCTTGGTAGGCACCTGAAAGGCACCACAAAAGTTGTTCTACCTGCTTTCTGGGCTGAGATGGGGAATCGCTGAATTTTGGACTCGGCCGGTGACAAAATGTTCCAAAGACACCCCATGCACAACTCCACCGGGGAAGGTGCCAGGCAGGAGTTCTCCTGGTAGTTTTTACATTGCTCCGGTAGGCATCTGAAAGACACCACAAAAGTTGTTCTACCTGCTTTCTGGGCTGAGATGGGGAACCGCTGAATTTTGGAGTCGGCCGGTGACAAAATGTTCCAAACACACCCCATGCACAACTCCACCGGGGAAGGTGCCAGACAGGAGTTCTCCTGGTAGTTTTTACACTACCTTGGTAGGCACCTGAAAGGCACCACAAAAGTTGTTCTACCTGCTTTCTGGGCTGAGATGGGGAACCGCTGAATTTTGGAGTCGCCCGGTGACAAAATGTTCCAAACACACCCCATGCACAACTCCACCGGGGAAGGTGCCAGGCAGGAGTTCTCTTGGTAGTTTTTACACTACCTTGGTAGGCATTTGAAAGACACCACAAAAGTTGTTCTACCTGCTTTCTGGGCTGAGATGGGGAACCGCTGAATTTTTGGACTCGGCTGGTGACAAAATATTACGAACACACCCCATGCACAACTCCACCGGGGAAGGTGCCAGACAGGAGTTCTCCTGTAGTTTTTACATTGCTCCGGTAGGCATCTGAAAGACACCACAAAAGTTGTTCTACCTGCTTTCTGGGCTGAGATGGGGAAACGCTGAATTTTGGACTCGGCCGGTGACAAAATGTTCCAAACACACCCCATGCACAACTCCACCGGGGAAGGTGCCAGGCAGGAGTTCTCTTAATAGTTTTTACACTACCTTGGTAGGCAGCTAAAAGGCACCACAAAAGTTGTTCTACCTGCTTTCTGGGCTGAGATGGGGAACCGCTGAATTTTGGAGTCGGCCGGTGACAAAATGTTCCAAACACACCCCATGCACAACTCCACTAGCGAAGGTGCCAGGGACGAGCTCTGTTGGTAGTTTTTACATTGCTCCGGTAGGCATCAAAAGGACACCACAAAAGTTGTTCTACCTGCTTTCTGGGCTGAGATGGGGAACCGCTGAATTTTGGAGTCGCCCGGTGACAAAATGTTCCAAAGACACCCCATGCACAACTCCACCGGGGAAGGTGCCAGGCAGGAGTTCTCTTGGTAGTTTTTACACTACCTTGGTAGGCAGCTGAAAGGCACCACAAATGTTGTTCTACCTGCTTTCTGGGCTGAGATGGGGAACCGCTGAATTTTTGGACTCGGCTGGTGACAAAATGTTCCGAACACACCCCATGCACAACTCCACCGGGGAAGGTGCCAGACAGGAGTTCTCCTGGTAGTTTTTACATTGCTCCGGTAGGCAGCTGAAAGACACCACAAAAGTTGTTCTACCTGCTTTCTGGGCTGAGATGGGGAACCGCTGAATTTTGGAGTCGGCCGGTGACAAAATGTTCCAAACACACCCCCTGCACAACTCCACCGGGGAAGGTGCCAGACGGGAGTTCTCCTGGTAGTTTTTACATTGCTCCAGTAGGCATCTGAAAGACACCACAAAAGTTGTTCTATCTGCTTTCTGGGCTGAGATGGGGAACCGCTGAATTTTGGAGTCGGCCGGTGACAAAATGTTCCAAAGACACCCCCTGCACAACTCCACCGGGGAAGGTGCCAGACAGGAGTTCTCTTAGTAGTTTTTACACTACCTTGGTAGGCATCTGAAAGACACCAAAAAAGTTGTTCTACCTGCTTTCTGGGCTGAGATGGGGAACCGCTGAATTTTGGACTCGGCTGGTGACAAAATGTTCCAAACACACCCCCTGCACAACTCCACCGGGGAAGGTGCCAGACGGGAGTTCTCCTGGTAGTTTTTACATTGCTCCAGTAGGCATCTGAAAGACACCACAAAAGTTGTTCTATCTGCTTTCTGGGCTGAGATGGGGAACAGCTGAATTTTGGAGTCGGCCGGTGACAAAATGTTCCAAAGACACCCCCTGCACAACTCCACCGGGGAAGGTGCCAGACAGGAGTTCTCCTGGTAGTTTTTACACTACCTTGGTAGGCACCTGAAAGGCACCACAAAAGTTGTTCTACCTGCTTTCTGGGCTGAGATGGGGAATCGCTGAATTTTGGACTCGGCCGGTGACAAAATGTTCCAAAGACACCCCATGCACAACTCCACCGGGGAAGGTGCCAGGCAGGAGTTCTCCTGGTAGTTTTTACATTGCTCCGGTAGGCATCTGAAAGACACCACAAAAGTTGTTCTACCTGCTTTCTGGGCTGAGATGGGGAACCGCTGAATTTTGGACTCGGCCGGTGACAAAATGTTCCAAACACACCCCATGCACAACTCCACCGGGGAAGGTGCCAGACAGGAGTTCTCCTGGTAGTTTTTACACTACCTTGGTAGGCACCTGAAAGGCACCACAAAAGTTGTTCTACCTGCTTTCTGGGCTGAGATGGGGAACCGCTGAATTTTGGAGTCGCCCGGTGACAAAATGTTCCAAACACACCCCATGCACAACTCCACCGGGGAAGGTGCCAGGCAGGAGTTCTCTTGGTAGTTTTTACACTACCTTGGTAGGCATTTGAAAGACACCACAAAAGTTGTTCTACCTGCTTTCTGGGCTGAGATGGGGAACCGCTGAATTTTTGGACTCGGCTGGTGACAAAATATTACGAACACACCCCATGCACAACTCCACCGGGGAAGGTGCCAGACAGGAGTTCTCCTGTAGTTTTTACATTGCTCCGGTAGGCATCTGAAAGACACCACAAAAGTTGTTCTACCTGCTTTCTGGGCTGAGATGGGGAAACGCTGAATTTTGGACTCGGCCGGTGACAAAATGTTCCAAACACACCCCATGCACAACTCCACCGGGGAAGGTGCCAGACAGGAGTTCTCCTGGTAGTTTTTACATTGCTCCGGTAGGCAGCTGAAAGACACCACAAAAGTTGTTCTACCTGCTTTCTGGGCTGAGATGGGGAACCGCTGAATTTTGGAGTCGGCCGGTGACAAAATGTTCCAAACACACCCCATGCACAACTCCACTAGCGAAGGTGCCAGGGACGAGCTCTGTTGGTAGTTTTTACATTGCTCCGGTAGGCATCAAAAGGACACCACAAAAGTTGTTCTACCTGCTTTCTGGGCTGAGATGGGGAACCGCTGAATTTTGGAGTCGCCCGGTGACAAAATGTTCCAAAGACACCCCATGCACAACTCCACCGGGGAAGGTGCCAGGCAGGAGTTCTCTTGGTAGTTTTTACACTACCTTGGTAGGCAGCTGAAAGGCACCACAAATGTTGTTCTACCTGCTTTCTGGGCTGAGATGGGGAACCGCTGAATTTTTGGACTCGGCTGGTGACAAAATGTTCCGAACACACCCCATGCACAACTCCACCGGGGAAGGTGCCAGACAGGAGTTCTCCTGGTAGTTTTTACATTGCTCCGGTAGGCAGCTGAAAGACACCACAAAAGTTGTTCTACCTGCTTTCTGGGCTGAGATGGGGAACCGCTGAATTTTGGAGTCGGCCGGTGACAAAATGTTCCAAACACACCCCCTGCACAACTCCACCGGGGAAGGTGCCAGACAGGAGTTCTCTTGGTAGTTTTTACACTACCTTGGTAGGCATCTAAAAGACACCACAAAAGTTGTTCTACCTGCTTTCTGGGCTGAGATGGGGAACCGCTGAATTTTGGACTCGGCTGGTGACAAAATGTTCCAAACACACCCCCTGCACAACTCCACCGGGGAAGGTGCCAGACAGGAGTTCTCCTGGTAGTTTTTACATTGCTCCGGTAGGCATCTGAAAGACACCACAAAAGTTGTTCTACCTGCTTTCTGGGCTGAGATGGGGAACAGCTGAATTTTGGAGTCGGCTGGTGACAAAATGTTCCAAACACACCCCCTGCACAACTCCACCGGGGAAGGTTCCAGGCAGGAGTTCTCCTGGTAGTTTTTACATTGCTCTGGTAGGCATCTGAAAGACACCACAAAAGTTGTTCTACCTGCTTTCTGGGCTGAGATGGGGAACCGCTGAATTTTGGAGTCGGCTGGTGACAAAATGTTCCAAAGACACCGCATGCACAACTCCACCGGGGAAGGTGCCAGACAGGAGTTCTCCTGGTAGTTTTTACACTACCTTGGTAGGCATTTGAAAGGCACCACAAAAGTTGTTCTACCTGCTTTCTGGGCTGAGATGGGGAACCGCTGAATTTTGGACTCGGCCGGTGACAAAATGTTCCAAACACACCCCCTGCACAACTCCACCGGGGAAGGTGCCAGACAGGAGTTCTCTTAGTAGTTTTTACAGTACCTTGGTAGGCATCTGAAAGACACCACAAAAGTTGTTCTACCTGCTTTCTGGGCTGAGATGGGGAAACGCTGAATTTTGGACTCGGCTGGTGACAAAATGTTCCAAACACACCCCCTGCACAACTCCACCGGGGAAGGTGCCAGACGGGAGTTCTCCTGGTAGTTTTTACATTGCTCCGGTAGGCATCTGAAAGACACCACAAAAGTTGTTCTATCTGCTTTCTGGGCTGAGATGGGGAATCGCTGAATTTTGGACTCGGCCGGTGACAAAATGTTCCAAAGACACCCCATGCACAACTCCACCGGGGAAGGTGCCAGGCAGGAGTTCTCCTGGTAGTTTTTACATTGCTCCGGTAGGCATCTGAAAGACACCACAAAAGTTGTTCTACCTGCTTTCTGGGCTGAGATGGGGAACCGCTGAATTTTGGACTCGGCTGGTGACAAAATGTTCCAAACACACCCCCTGCACAACTCCACCGGGGAAGGTGCCAGACAGGAGTTCTCCTGGTAGTTTTTACATTGCTCCGGTAGGCATCTGAAAGACACCACAAAAGTTGTTCTACCTGCTTTCTGGGCTGAGATGGGGAACCGCTGAATTTTGGACTCGGCCAGTGACAAAATGTTCCAAAGACACCCCATGCACAACTCCACCGGGGAAGGTGCCAGACAGGAGTTCTCTTAGTAGTTTTTACACTACCTTGGTAGGCACCTGAAAGGCACCACAAAAGTTGTTCTACCTGCTTTCTGGGCTGAGATGGGGAACCGCTGAATTTTGGACTCGGCCGGTGACAAAATGTTCCAAAGACACCCCATGCACAACTGCACCGGGGAAGGTGCCAGGCAGGAGTTCTCTTGGTAGTTTTTACACTACCTTGGTAGGCATTTGAAAGGCACCACAAAAGTTGTTCTACCTGCTTTCTGGGCTGAGATGGGGAACCGCTGAATTTTGGACTCGGCCAGAGACAAAATGTTCCAAACACACCCCCTGCACAACTATACCGGGGAAGGTGCCAGACAGGAGTTCTCCTGGTAGTTTTTACATTGCTCCGGTAGGCATCTGAAAGACACCACAAAAGTTGTTCTACCTGCTTTCTGGGCTGAGATGGGGAAACACTGAATTTTGGACTCGGCCGGTGACAAAATGTTCCAAAGACACCCCCTGCACAACTCCACCGGGGAAGGTGCCAGGCAGGAGTTCTCTTAATAGTTTTTACACTACCTTGGTAGGCAGCTAAAAGGCACCACAAAAGTTGTTCTACCTGCTTTCTGGGCTGAGATGGGGAATCGCTGAATTTTGGAGTCGGCTGGTGACAAAATGTTTCAAACACACCCCCTGCACAACTCCACCGGGGAAGGTGCCAGACAGGAGTTCTCCTGGTAGTTTTTACATTGCTCCGGTAGGCATCTGAAAGACACCACAAAAGTTGTTCTATCTGCTTTCTGGGCTGAGATGGGGAATCGCTGAATTTTGGACTCGGCCGGTGACAAAATGTTCCAAAGACACCCCATGCACAACTCCACCGGGGAAGGTGCCAGGCAGGAGTTCTCCTGGTAGTTTTTACATTGCTCCGGTAGGCATCTGAAAGACACCACAAAAGTTGTTCTACCTGCTTTCTGGGCTGAGATGGGGAACCGCTGAATTTTGGAGTCGCCCGGTGACAAAATGTTCCAAAGACACCCCATGCACAACTCCACCGGGGAAGGTGCCAGGCAGGAGTTCTCTTGGTAGTTTTTACACTACCTTGGTAGGCATTTGAAAGGCACCACAAAAGTTGTTCTACCTGCTTTCTGGGCTGAGATGGGGAACCGCTGAATTTTTGGACTCGGCTGGTGACAAAATATTACGAACACACCCCATGCACAACTCCACCGGGGAAGGTGCCAGGCAGGAGTTCTCTTGGTAGTTTTTACATTGCTCCGGTAGGCATCTGAAAGACACCACAAAAGTTGTTCTACCTGCTTTCTGGGCTGAGATGGGGAAACGCTGAATTTTGGACTCGGCCGGTGACAAAATGTTCCAAACACAACCCATGCACAACTCCACCGGGGAAGGTGCCAGGCAGGAGTTCTCCTGGTAGTTTTTACACTACCTTGGTAGGCAGCTAAAAGGCACCACAAAAGTTGTTCTACCTGCTTTCTGGGCTGAGATGGGGAACCGCTGAATTTTGGACTCGGCCGGTGACAAAATGTTCCAAACACACCCCATGCACAACTCCACCGGGGAAGGTGCCAGACAGGAGTTCTCTTGGTAGTTTTTACACTACCTTGGTAGGCATCTAAAAGACACCACAAAAGTTGTTCTACCTGCTTTCTGGGCTGAGATGGGGAATCGCTGAATTTTGGAGTCGGCTGGTGACAAAATGTTTCAAACACACCCCCTGCACAACTCCACCGGGGAAGGTGCCAGACAGGAGTTCTCTTGGTAGTTTTTACATTGCTCCGGTAGGCATCTGAAAGACACCACAAAAGTTGTTCTATCTGCTTTCTGGGCTGAGATGGGGAATCGCTGAATTTTGGACTCGGCCGGTGACAAAATGTTCCAAAGACACCCCATGCACAACTCCACCGGGGAATGTGCCAGACAAGCGTTCTCTTGATAGTTTTTACACTACCTTGGTAGGCATCTGAAAGACACCACAAAAGTTGTTCTACCTGCTTTCTGGGCTGAGATGGGGAAACGCTGAATTTTGGACTCAGCTGGTGACAAAATGTTCCAAACACACCCCCTGCACAACTCCACCGGGGAAGGTGCCAGACAGGAGTTCTCCTGGTAGTTTTTACATTGCTCCGGTAGGCATCTGAAAGACACCACAAAAGTTGTTCTACCTGCTTTCTGGGCTGAGATGGGGAACAGCTGAATTTTGGAGTCGGCTGGTGACAAAATGTTCCAAACACACCCCATGCACAACTCCACCGGGGAAGGTGCCAGGCAGGAGTTCTCTTGGTAGTTTTTACATTGCTCTGGTAGGCATCTGAAAGACACCACAAAAGTTGTTCTACCTGCTTTCTGGGCTGAGATGGGGAACCCCTGAATTTTGGAGTCGGCTGGTGACAAAATGTTCCAAAGACACCCCCTGCACAACTCCACCGGGGAAGGTGCCAGACAAGAGTTCTCTTGAGAGTTTTTACACTACCTTGGTAGGCATCTGAAAGACACCACAAAAGTTGTTCTACCTGCTTTCTGGGCTGAGATGGGGAACCGCTGAATTTTGGACTCGGCCGGTGACAAAATGTTCCAAACACACCCCATGCACAACTCCACCGGGGAAGGTGCCAGAAAGGAGTTCTCTTAGTAGTTTTTACACTACCTTGGTAGGCATCTGAAAGACACCACAAAAGTTGTTCTACCTGCTTTCTGGGCTGAGATGGGGAAACGCTGAATTTTGGACTCGGCTGGTGACAAAATGTTCCAAACACACCCCCTGCACAACTCCACCGGGGAAGGTGCCAGACGGGAGTTCTCCTGGTAGTTTTTACATTGCTCCGGTAGGCATCTGAAAGACACCACAAAAGTTGTTCTACCTGCTTTCTGGGCTGAGATGGGGAACCGCTGAATTTTGGACTCGGCCGGTGACAAAATGTTCCAAACACACCCCCTGCACAACTCCACCGGGGAAGGTGCCAGACAGGAGTTCTCTTAGTAGTTTTTACACTACCTTGGTAGGCATCTGAAAGACACCAAAAAAGTTGTTCTACCTGCTTTCTGGGCTGAGATGGGGAACCGCTGAATTTTGGACTCGGCCGGTGACAAAATGTTCCAAAGACACCCCATGCACAACTCCACCGGGGAAGGTGCCAGGCAGGAGTTCTCTTGGTAGTTTTTACACTACCTTGGTAGGCAGCTGAAAGGCACCACAAAAGTTGTTCTACCTGCTTTCTGGGCTGAGATGGGGAACCGCTGAATTTTTGGACTCGGCTGGTGACAAAATGTTCCGAACACACACCATGCACAACTCCACCGGGGAAGGTGCCAGACAGGAGTTCTCCTGGTAGTTTTTACATTGCTCCGGTAGGCAGCTGAAAGACACCACAAAAGTTGTTCTACCTGCTTTCTGGGCTGAGATGGGGAACCGCTGAATTTTGGACTCGGCCGGTGACAAAATGTTCCAAAGACACCCCATGCACAACTCCACCGGGGAAGGTGCCAGACAGGAGTTCTCTTGGTAGTTTTTACACTACCTTGGTAGGCATCTAAAAGACACCACAAAAGTTGTTCTACCTGCTTTCTGGGCTGAGATGGGGAATCGCTGAATTTTGGACTCGGCCGGTGACAAAATGTTCCAAACACACCCCCTGCACAACTCCACCGGGGAAGGTGCCAGACAGGAGTTCTCTTGGTAGTTTTTACATTGCTCCGGTAGGCATCTGAAAGACACTACAAAAGTTGTTCTACCTGCTTTCTGGGCTGAGATGGGGAACCGCTGAATTTTGGACTCGGCTGGTGACAAAATGTTCCAAACACACCCCCTGCACAACTCCACCGGGGAAGGTGCCAGACAGGAGTTCTCCTGGTAGTTTTTACATTGCTCCGGTAGGCATCTGAAAGACACCACAAAAGTTGTTCTATCTACTTTCTGGGCTGAGATGGGGAACAGCTGAATTTTGGACTCGGCCGGTGACAAAATGTTCCAAACACACCCCCTGCACAACACCACTAGCGAAGGTGCCAGGGACAAGCTCTGTTGGTAGTTTTTACATTGCTCCGGTAGGCATCAAAAGGATACCACAAAAGTTGTTCTACCTGCTTTCTGGGCTGAGATGGGGAATCGCTGAATTTTGGACTCGGCCGGTGACAAAATGTTCCAAAGACACCCCATGCACAACTCCACCGGGGAAGGTGCCAGGCAGGAGTTCTCTTGGTAGTTTTTACACTACTTGGTAGGCATTTGAAAGGCACCACAAAAGTTGTTCTACCTGCTTTCTGGGCTGAGATGGGGATCCGCTGAATTTTGGAGTCGGCTGGTGACAAAATGTTCCAAACACACCCCATGCACAACTCCACCGGGGAAGGTGCCAGACAGGAGTTCTCCTGGTAGTTTTTACATTGCTCCGGTAGGCATCTGAAAGACACCACAAAAGTTGTTCTACCTGCTTTCTGGGCTGAGATGGGGAACCGCTGAATTTTGGACTCGGCCAGTGACAAAATGTTCCAAAGACACCCCATGCACAACTCCACCGGGGAAGGTGCCAGGCAGGAGTTCTCCTGGTAGTTTTTACATTGCTCTGGTAGGCATCTGAAAGACACCACAAAAGTTGTTCTACCTGCTTTCTGGGCTGAGATGGGGAACCGCTGAATTTTGGACTCGGCTGGTGACAAAATGTTCCAAACACACCCCCTGCACAACTCCACCGGGGAAGGTGCCAGACAGGAGTTCTCTTGATAGTTTTTACACTACCTTGGTAGGCATCTGAAAGACACCACAAAAGTTGTTCTACCTGCTTTCTGGGCTGAGATGGGGAACCGCTGAATTTTGGACTCGGCCAGTGACAAAATGTTCCAAAGACACCCCATGCACAACTCCACCGGGGAAGGTGCCAGACAGGAGTTCTCTTAGTAGTTTTTACACTACCTTGGTAGGCACCTGAAAGGCACCACAAAAGTTGTTCTACCTGCTTTCTGGGCTGAGATGGGGAACCGCTGAATTTTGGACTCGGCCGGTGACAAAATGTTCCAAACACACCCCATGCACAACTCCACCGGGGAAGGTGCCAGGCAGGAGTTCTCTTGGTAGTTTTTACACTACCTTGGTAGGCAGCTGAAAGACACCACAAAAGTTGTTCTACCTGCTTTCTGGGCTGAGATGGGGAACCGCTGAATTTTTGGACTCTGCTGGTGACAAAATGTTCCGAACACACCCCATGCACAACTCCACCGGGGAAGGTGCCAGACAGGAGTTCTCTTGGTAGTTTTTACATTGCTCCGGTAGGCAGCTGAAAGACACCACAAAAGTTGTTCTACCTGCTTTCTGGGCTGAGATGGGGAACCGCTGAATTTTGGACTCGGCCGGTGACAAAATGTTCCAAACACACCCCCTGCACAACTCCACCGGGGAAGGTGCCAGACAGGAGTTCTCTTAATAGTTTTTACACTACCTTGGTAGGCAGCTGAAAGGCACCACAAAAGTTGTTCTACCTGCTTTCTGGGCTGAGATGGGGAACCGCTGAATTTTGGAGTCGGCTGGTGACAAAATGTTTCAAACACACCCCCTGCACAACTCCACCGGGGAAGGTGCCAGACAGGAGTTCTCCTGGTAGTTTTTACATTGCTCCGGTAGGCATCTGAAAGACACCACAAAAGTTGTTCTATCTGCTTTCTGGGCTGAGATGGGGAATCGCTGAATTTTGGACTCGGCCGGTGACAAAATGTTCCAAAGACACCCCATGCACAACTCCACCGGGGAATGTGCCAGACAAGCGTTCTCTTGATAGTTTTTACACTACCTTGGTAGGCAGCTGAAAGACACCACAAAAGTTGTTCTACCTGCTTTCTGGGCTGAGATGGGGAACCGCTGAATTTTGGACTCGGCCGGTGACAAAATGTTCCAAACACACCCCCTGCACAACTCCACCGGGGAAGGTGCCAGACAGGAGTTCTCCTGGTAGTTTTTACATTGCTCCGGTAGGCATCTGAAAGACACTACAAAAGTTGTTCTACCTGCTTTCTGGGCTGAGATGGGGAACCGCTGAATTTTGGACTCGGCCGGTGACAAAATGTTCCAAACACACCCCCTGCACAACTCCACCGGGGAAGGTGCCAGACAGGAGTTCTCCTGGTAGTTTTTACATTGCTCCGGTAGGCATCTGAAAGACACCACAAAAGTTGTTCTACCTGCTTTCTGGGCTAAGATGGGGAACCGCTGAATTTTGGAGTCGGCCGGTGACAAAATGTTCCAAACACACCCCATGCACAACTCCACTAGCGAAGGTGCCAGGGACGAGCTCTGTTGGTAGTTTTTACATTGCTCCGGTAGGCATCAAAAGGATACCACAAAAGTTGTTCTACCTGCTTTCTGGGCTGAGATGGGGAATCGCTGAATTTTGGACTCGGCCGGTGACAAAATGTTCCAAAGACACCCCCTGCACAACTCCACCGGGGAAGGTGCCAGGCAGGAGTTCTCTTGGTAGTTTTTACACTACCTTGGTAGGCATTTGAAAGGCACCACAAAAGTTGTTCTACCTGCTTTCTGGGCTGAGATGGGGATCCGCTGAATTTTGGAGTCGGCTGGTGACAAAATGTTCCAAACACACCCCATGCACAACTCCACCGGGGAAGGTGCCAGACAGGAGTTCTCCTGGTAGTTTTTACATTGCTCCGATAGGCATCTGAAAGACACCACAAAAGTTGTTCTACCTGCTTTCTGGGCTGAGATGGGGAACCGCTGAATTTTGGACTCGGCCAGTGACAAAATGTTCCAAAGACACCCCATGCACAACTCCACCGGGGAAGGTGCCAGACAGGAGTTCTCTTAGTAGTTTTTACACTACCTTGGTAGGCACCTGAAAGGCACCACAAAAGTTGTTCTACCTGCTTTCTGGGCTGAGATGGGGAACCGCTGAATTTTGGAGTCGCCCGGTGACAAAATGTTCCAAACACACCCCATGCACAACTCCACCGGGGAAGGTGCCAGGCAGGAGTTCTCTTGGTAGTTTTTACATTGCTCTGGTAGGCATCTGAAAGACACCACAAAAGTTGTTCTACCTGCTTTCTGGGCTGAGATGGGGAACCACTGAATTTTGGACTCGGCCGGTGACAAAATGTTCCAAAGACACCCCCTGCACAACTCCACCGGGGAAGGTGCCAGACAGGAGTTCTCTTAGTAGTTTTTACACTACCTTGGTAGGCATCTGAAAGACACCAAAAAAGTTGTTCTACCTGCTTTCTGGGCTGAGATGGGGAACCGCTGAATTTTGGACTCGGCTGGTGACAAAATGTTCCAAACACACCCCCTGCACAACTCCACCGGGGAAGGTGCCAGACGGGAGTTCTCCTGGTAGTTTTTACATTGCTCCAGTAGGCATCTAGAAAGACACCACAAAAGTTGTTCTATCTGCTTTCTGGGCTGAGATGGGGAACAGCTGAATTTTGGAGTCGGCCGGTGACAAAATGTTCCAAACACACCCCCTGCACAACTCCACCGGGGAAGGTGCCAGACAGGAGTTCTCCTGGTAGTTTTTACACTACCTTGGTAGGCACCTGAAAGGCACCACAAAAGTTGTTCTACCTGCTTTCTGGGCTGAGATGGGGAATCGCTGAATTTTGGACTCGGCCGGTGACAAAATGTTCCAAAGACACCCCATGCACAACTCCACCGGGGAAGGTGCCAGGCAGGAGTTCTCCTGGTAGTTTTTACATTGCTCCGGTAGGCATCTGAAAGACACCACAAAAGTTGTTCTACCTGCTTTCTGGGCTGAGATGGGGAACCGCTGAATTTTGGACTCGGCCGGTGACAAAATGTTCCAAACACACCCCATGCACAACTCCACCGGGGAAGGTGCCAGACAGGAGTTCTCCTGGTAGTTTTTACACTACCTTGGTAGGCACCTGAAAGGCACCACAAAAGTTGTTCTACCTGCTTTCTGGGCTGAGATGGGGAACCGCTGAATTTTGGAGTCGCCCGGTGACAAAATGTTCCAAACACACCCCATGCACAACTCCACCGGGGAAGGTGCCAGGCAGGAGTTCTCTTGGTAGTTTTTACACTACCTTGGTAGGCATTTGAAAGACACCACAAAAGTTGTTCTACCTGCTTTCTGGGCTGAGATGGGGAACCGCTGAATTTTTGGACTCGGCTGGTGACAAAATATTACGAACACACCCCATGCACAACTCCACCGGGGAAGGTGCCAGACAGGAGTTCTCCTGTAGTTTTTACATTGCTCCGGTAGGCATCTGAAAGACACCACAAAAGTTGTTCTACCTGCTTTCTGGGCTGAGATGGGGAAACGCTGAATTTTGGACTCGGCCGGTGACAAAATGTTCCAAACACACCCCATGCACAACTCCACCGGGGAAGGTGCCAGGCAGGAGTTCTCTTAATAGTTTTTACACTACCTTGGTAGGCAGCTAAAAGGCACCACAAAAGTTGTTCTACCTGCTTTCTGGGCTGAGATGGGGAACCGCTGAATTTTGGAGTCGGCCGGTGACAAAATGTTCCAAACACACCCCATGCACAACTCCACTAGCGAAGGTGCCAGGGACGAGCTCTGTTGGTAGTTTTTACATTGCTCCGGTAGGCATCAAAAGGACACCACAAAAGTTGTTCTACCTGCTTTCTGGGCTGAGATGGGGAACCGCTGAATTTTGGAGTCGCCCGGTGACAAAATGTTCCAAAGACACCCCATGCACAACTCCACCGGGGAAGGTGCCAGGCAGGAGTTCTCTTGGTAGTTTTTACACTACCTTGGTAGGCAGCTGAAAGGCACCACAAATGTTGTTCTACCTGCTTTCTGGGCTGAGATGGGGAACCGCTGAATTTTTGGACTCGGCTGGTGACAAAATGTTCCGAACACACCCCATGCACAACTCCACCGGGGAAGGTGCCAGACAGGAGTTCTCTTGGTAGTTTTTACATTGCTCCGGTAGGCAGCTGAAAGACACCACAAAAGTTGTTCTACCTGCTTTCTGGGCTGAGATGGGGAACCGCTGAATTTTGGAGTCGGCCGGTGACAAAATGTTCCAAACACACCCCATGCACAACTCCACCGGGGAAGGTGCCAGACGGGAGTTCTCCTGGTAGTTTTTACATTGCTCCAGTAGGCATCTGAAAGACACCACAAAAGTTGTTCTATCTGCTTTCTGGGCTGAGATGGGGAACCGCTGAATTTTGGAGTCGGCCGGTGACAAAATGTTCCAAAGACACCCCCTGCACAACTCCACCGGGGAAGGTGCCAGACAGGAGTTCTCTTAGTAGTTTTTACACTACCTTGGTAGGCATCTGAAAGACACCAAAAAAGTTGTTCTACCTGCTTTCTGGGCTGAGATGGGGAACCGCTGAATTTTGGACTCGGCTGGTGACAAAATGTTCCAAACACACCCCCTGCACAACTCCACCGGGGAAGGTGCCAGACGGGAGTTCTCCTGGTAGTTTTTACATTGCTCCAGTAGGCATCTGAAAGACACCACAAAAGTTGTTCTATCTGCTTTCTGGGCTGAGATGGGGAACAGCTGAATTTTGGAGTCGGCCGGTGACAAAATGTTCCAAAGACACCCCCTGCACAACTCCACCGGGGAAGGTGCCAGACAGGAGTTCTCCTGGTAGTTTTTACACTACCTTGGTAGGCACCTGAAAGGCACCACAAAAGTTGTTCTACCTGCTTTCTGGGCTGAGATGGGGAATCGCTGAATTTTGGACTCGGCCGGTGACAAAATGTTCCAAAGACACCCCATGCACAACTCCACCGGGGAAGGTGCCAGGCAGGAGTTCTCCTGGTAGTTTTTACATTGCTCCGGTAGGCATCTGAAAGACACCACAAAAGTTGTTCTACCTGCTTTCTGGGCTGAGATGGGGAACCGCTGAATTTTGGACTCGGCCGGTGACAAAATGTTCCAAACACACCCCATGCACAACTCCACCGGGGAAGGTGCCAGACAGGAGTTCTCCTGGTAGTTTTTACACTACCTTGGTAGGCACCTGAAAGGCACCACAAAAGTTGTTCTACCTGCTTTCTGGGCTGAGATGGGGAACCGCTGAATTTTGGAGTCGCCCGGTGACAAAATGTTCCAAACACACCCCATGCACAACTCCACCGGGGAAGGTGCCAGGCAGGAGTTCTCTTGGTAGTTTTTACACTACCTTGGTAGGCATTTGAAAGACACCACAAAAGTTGTTCTACCTGCTTTCTGGGCTGAGATGGGGAACCGCTGAATTTTTGGACTCGGCTGGTGACAAAATATTACGAACACACCCCATGCACAACTCCACCGGGGAAGGTGCCAGACAGGAGTTCTCCTGTAGTTTTTACATTGCTCCGGTAGGCATCTGAAAGACACCACAAAAGTTGTTCTACCTGCTTTCTGGGCTGAGATGGGGAAACGCTGAATTTTGGACTCGGCCGGTGACAAAATGTTCCAAACACACCCCATGCACAACTCCACCGGGGAAGGTGCCAGGCAGGAGTTCTCTTAATAGTTTTTACACTACCTTGGTAGGCAGCTAAAAGGCACCACAAAAGTTGTTCTACCTGCTTTCTGGGCTGAGATGGGGAACCGCTGAATTTTGGAGTCGGCCGGTGACAAAATGTTCCAAACACACCCCATGCACAACTCCACTAGCGAAGGTGCCAGGGACGAGCTCTGTTGGTAGTTTTTACATTGCTCCGGTAGGCATCAAAAGGACACCACAAAAGTTGTTCTACCTGCTTTCTGGGCTGAGATGGGGAACCGCTGAATTTTGGACTCGGGCCGGGTGACAAAATGTTCCAAAGACACCCCATGCACAACTCCACCGGGGAAGGTGCCAGGCAGGAGTTCTCTTGGTAGTTTTTACACTACCTTGGTAGGCAGCTGAAAGGCACCACAAATGTTGTTCTACCTGCTTTCTGGGCTGAGATGGGGAACCGCTGAATTTTTGGACTCGGCTGGTGACAAAATGTTCCAAAGACACCCCATGCACAACTCCACCGGGGAATGTGCCAGACAAGCGTTCTCTTGATAGTTTTTACACTACCTTGGTAGGCATCTGAAAGACACCACAAAAGTTGTTCTACCTGCTTTCTGGGCTGAGATGAGGGAAACGCTGAATTTTGGACTCAGCTGGTGACAAAAATGTTCCAAACACACCCCCTGCACAACTCCACCGGGGAAAGGTGCCAGACAGGAGTTCTCCTGGTAGTTTTTACATTGCTCCGGTAGGCATCTGAAAGACACCACAAAAGTTGTTCTACCTGCTTTCTGGGCTGAGATGGGGAACAGCTGAATTTTGGAGTCGGCTGGTGACAAAATGTTCCAAAACACACCCCATGCACAACTCCACCGGGGAAGGTGCCAGGCAGGAGTTCTCTTGGTAGTTTTTACATTGCTCTGGTAGGCATCTGAAAGACACCACAAAAGTTGTTCTACCTGCTTTCTGGGCTGAGATGGGGAACCCCTGAATTTTGGAGTCGGCTGGTGACAAAATGTTCCAAAGACACCCCCTGCACAACTCCACCGGGGAAGTGCCAGACAAGAGTTCTCTTGAGAGTTTTTACACTACCTTGGTAGGCATCTGAAAGACACCACAAAAGTTGTTCTACCTGCTTTCTGGGGCTGAGATGGGGAAACCGCTGAATTTTGGACTCGGCCGGTGACAAAATGTTCCAAACACACCCCATGCACAACTCCACCGGGGAAGGTGCCAGAAAGGAGTTCTCTTAGTAGTTTTTTACACTACCTTGGTAGGCATCTGAAAGACACCACAAAAGTTGTTCTACCTGCTTTCTGGGCTGAGATGGGGAAACGCTGAATTTTGGACTCGGCTGGTGACAAAATGTTCCAAACACACCCCCTGCACAACTCCACCGGGGAAGGTGCCAGACGGGAGTTCTCCTGGTAGTTTTTACATTGCTCCGGTAGGCATCTGAAAGACACCACAAAAGTTGTTCTACCTGCTTTCTGGGCTGAGATGGGGAACCGCTGAATTTTGGACTCGGCCTGGTGACAAAATGTTCCAAACACACCCCCTGCACAACTCCACCGGGGAAGGTGCCAGACAGGAGTTCTCTTAGTAGTTTTTACACTACCTTGGTAGGCATCTGAAAGACACCAAAAAAGTTGTTCTACCTGCTTTCTGGGCTGAGATGGGGAACCGCTGAATTTTGGACTCGGGCCGGTGACAAAAATGTTCCAAAGACACCCCATGCACAACTCCACCGGGGAAGGTGCCAGGCAGGAGTTCTCTTGGTAGTTTTTTACACTACCTTGGTAGGCAGCTGAAAGGCACCACAAAAGTTGTTCTACCTGCTTTCTGGGCTGAGATGGAGGAACCGCTGAATTTTTGGACTCGGCTGGTGACAAAATGTTCCGAACACACACCATGCACAAACTCCACCGGGGAAGGTGCCAGACAGGAGTTCTCCTGGTAGTTTTTACATAACTCCGGTAGGCAGCTGAAAGACACCACAAAAGTTGTTCTACCTGCTTTCTGGGCTGAGATGGGGAACCGCTGAATTTTTGGACTCGGCCGGTGACAAAATGTTCCAAAGACACCCCATGCACAACTCCACCGGGGAAGGTGCCAGACAGGAGTTCTCTTGGTAGTTTTTACACTACCTTGGTAGGCATCTAAAAGACACCACAAAAGTTGTTCTACCTGCTTTCTGGGCTGAGATGGGGAATCGCTGAATTTTGGAGAGTCGGCTGGTGACAAAATGTTTCAAACACACCCCATGCACAACTCCACCGGGGGAAGGTGCCAGACAGGAGTTCTCTTGGTAGTTTTTACATTGCCTCCGGTAGGCATCTGAAAGGACACCACAAAAGTTGTTCTATCTGCTTTCTGGGCTGAGATGGGGAATCGCTGAATTTTGGACTCGGCCGGTGACAAAATGTTCCAAAGACACCCCATGCACAACTCCACCGGGGAATGTGCCAGACAAGCGTTCTCTTGATAGTTTTTTACACTACCTTGGTAGGCATCTGAAAGACACCACAAAAGTTGTTCTACCTGCTTTCTGGGCTGAGACTGGGGAAGAACGCTGAATTTTGGACTCGGCTGGTGACAAAATGTTCCAAACACACCCCCTGCACAACTCCACCGGGGAAGGTGCCAGACGGGAGTTTCTCCTGGTAGTTTTTACATTGCTCCGGTAGGCATCTGAAAGACACCACAAAAGTTGTTCTACCTGCTTTCTGGGCTGAGATGGGGAACCGCTGAATTTTGGACTCGGCCGGTGACAAAATGTTCCAAACACTCCCCCTGCACAACTCCACCGGGGAAGGTGCCAGACAGGAGTTCTCTTAGTAGTTTTTACACTACCTTGGTAGGCATCTGAAAAGACACCACAAAAGTTGTTCTACCTGCTTTCTGGGCTGAGATGGGGAACCGCTGAATTTTTGGAGTCGGGCGGTGACAAAATGTTCCAAACACACCCCATGCACAACTCCACCGGGGAAGGTGCCAGACGGGAGTTCTCCTTGGTAGTTTTTACATTGCTCCGGTAGGCATCTGAAAGACACCACAAAAGTTGTTCTATCTGCTTTCTGGGCTGAGATTGGGGAATCGCTGAATTTTGGACTCGGCCGGTGAAAAAATGTTCCAAAGACACCCCATGCACAACTCCACCGGGGAAGGTGCCAGACAGGAGTTCTCTTAGTAGTTTTTACACTACCTTGGTAGGCATCTAAAAGACACCACAAAAGTTGTTCTACCTGCTTTCTGGGCTGAGAATGGGGAACCGCTGAATTTTGGACTCGGCCGGTGACAAAATGTTCCAAACACACCCCATGCACAACTCCACTAGCGAAGGTGCCAGACAGGAGTTCTCCTGGTAGTTTTACACTACCTTGGTAGGCACCTGAAAGGCACCACAAAAGTTGTTCTACCTGCTTTCTGGGCTGAGATGGGGAACCGCTGAATTTTGGACTCGGCCGGTGACAAAATGTTCCAAACACACCCCATGCACAACTCCACCGGGGAAGGTGCCAGGCAGGAGTTCTCTTGGTAGTTTTTTACACTACCTTGGTAGGCATTTGAAAGGCACCACAAAAGTTGTTCTACCTGCTTTTCTGGGCTGAGATGGGGAACCGCTGAATTTTGGACTCGGCCAGAGACAAAATGTTCCAAACACACCCCCCTGCACAACTATACCGGGGAAAGGTGCCAGACAGGAGTTCTCCTGGTAGTTTTTACATTGCTCCGGTAGGCATCTGAAAGACACCACAAAAGTTGTTCTACCTGCTTTCTGGGCTGAGATGGGGAATCGCTGAATTTTGGAGTCGGCCCGGTGACAAAATGTTCCAAACACACCCCCTGCAAAACTCCACCGGGGAAGGTGCCAGACAAGCGTTCTCTTGATAGTTTTTACACTACCTTGGTAGGCATCTAAAAGACACCACAAAAGTTGTTCTACCTGCTTTCTGGGCTGAGATGGGGAAACGCTGAATTTTGGAGTCGGCCGGTGACAAAATGTTCCAAAGACACCCCCTGCACAACTATACCGGGGAAGGTGCCAGACAGGAGTTCTCCTGGTAGTTTTTAACATTGCTCCGGTAGGCATCTAAAAGACACCACAAAAGATGTTCTACCTGCTTTCTGGGCTGAGATGGGGAACGGCCTGAATTTTGGACTCGGCCGGTGACAAAATGTTCCAAACACACCCCCCTGCACAACTCCACCGGGGAAGGTGGCCAGACAGGAGTTCTCCTGGTAGTTTTTACACTACCTTGAGTAGGCACCTGAAAGGCACCACAAAAGTTGTTCTACCTGCTTTCTGGGCTGAGATGGGGAACCGCTGAATTTTGGACTCGGCCAGAGACAAAATGTTCCAAACACACCCCCTGCACAACTCCACCGGGGAAGGTGCCAGACAGGAGTTCTCCTGGTAGTTTTTACATTGCTCCGGTAGGCATCTGAAAGACACCACAAAAGTTGTTCTACCTGCTTTCTGGGCTGAGATGGGGAATCGCTGAATTTTTGGACTCGGCCGGTGACAAAATGTTCCAAACACACCCCCTGCAAAACTCCACCGGGGGAAGGTGCCAGACAAGTGTTCTCTTGATAGTTTTTACACTACCTTGGTAGGCATCTAAAAGACACCACAAAAGTTGTTCTACCTGCTTTCTGGGCTGAGATGGGGAACAGCTGAATTTTGGAGTCGGCCGGTGACAAAATTGTTCCAAAGACACCCCCTGCACAACTATACCGGGGAAGGTGCCAGACAGGAGTTCTCCTGGTAGTTTTTACATTGCTCCGGTAGGCATCTAAAAGACACCACAAAAGTTGTTCTACCTGCTTTCTGGGCTGAGATGGGGAACCGCTGAATTTTGGACTCGGCCAGAGACAAAATGTTCCAAACACACCCCCTGCACAACTCCACCGGGGAAGGTGCCAGACAGGAGTTCTGCTTAGTAGTTTTTACACTACCTTGGTAGGCATCTGAAAGACACCACAAAAGTTGTTCTACCTGCTTTCTGGGCTGAGATGGGGAACCGCTGAATTTTGGAGTCGGCCGGTGACAAAATGTTCCAAAGACACCCCCATGCACAACTCCACTAGCGAAGGTGCCAGACAGGAGTTCTCCTGGTAGTTTTTACACTACCTTGGTAGGCACCTGAAAGGCACCACAAAAGTTGTTCTACCTGCTTTCTGGGCTGAGATGGGGGAACCGCTGAATTTTGGACTCGGCCGTGAGTGACAAAATGTTCCAAACACACCCCATGCACAACTCCACCGGGGGAAGGTGCCAGGCAGGAGTTCTCTTGGTAGTTTTTACACTACCTTGGTAGGCATTTGAAAGGCACCACAAAAGTTGTTCTACCTGCTTTCTGGGCTGAGATGGGGAACCGCTGAATTTTTGGACTCGGCTGGTGACAAAATATTCCGAACACAGCCCATGCACAACTCCACCGGGGAAGGTGCCAGACAGGAGTTCTCCTGTAGTTTTTACATTGCTCCGGTAGGCAGCTGAAAGACACCACAAAAGTTGTTCTACCTGCTTTCTGGGCTGAGATGGGGAAACGCCTGAATTTTGGACTCGGCCGGTGACAAAATGTTCCAAACACACCCCATGCACAACTCCACCGGGGAAGGTGCCAGGCAGGAGTTCTCTTGGTAGTTTTTACACTACCTTGGTAGGCAGCTAAAAGGCACCACAAAAGTTGTTCTACCTGCTTTCTGGGCTGAGATGGGGAACCGCTGAATTTTGGAGTCGGGCCCGGTGACAAAATGTTCCAAACACACCCCATGCACAACTCCACTAGCGAAGGTTCCAGGGACGAGCTCTGTTGGTAGTTTTTACATTGCTCCGGTAGGCATCAAAAGGACACCACAAAAGTTGTTCTACCTGCTTTCTGGGCTGAGATGGGGAATCGCTGAATTTTGGACTCGGCCGGTGACAAAATGTTCCAAAGACACCCCCTGCACAACTCCACCGGGGAAGGTGCCAGGCAGGAGTTCTCTTGGTAGTTTTTACACTACCTTGGTAGGCATTTGAAAGGCACCACAAAAGTTGTTCTACCTGCTTTCTGGGCTGAGATGGGGAACCGCTGAATTTTGGAGTCGGCTGGGTGACAAAATGTTCCAAACACACCCCCTGCACAACTCCACCGGGGAAGGTGCCAGACAGGAGTTCTCCTGGTAGTTTTTACATTGCTCCGGTAGGCAGCTGAAAGACACCACAAAGAATTGTTCTACCTGCTTTCTGGGCTGAGATGGGGAACCGCTGAATTTTGGACTCGGCCAGTGACAAAATGTTCCAAAGACACCCCATGCACAACTCCACCGGGAGAAGGTGCCAGACAGGAGTTCTCTTAGTAGTTTTTACACTACCTTGGTAGGCACCTGAAAGGCACACACAAAAGTTGTTCTACCTGCTTTCTGGGCTGAGATTGGGGAACCGCTGAATTTTGGAGTCGCCCGGTGACAAAATGTTCCAAAGACACCCCATGCACAACTCCACCGGGGAAGGTGCCAGGCAGGAGTTTCTCTTGGTAGTTTTTACACTACCTTGGTAGGCAGCCTGAAAGGCACCACAAAAGTTGTTCTAACCTGCTTTCTGGGCTGAGATGGGGAAACCGCTGAATTTTTGGACTCGGCTGGTGACAAAATGTTCCGAACACACCCCATGCACAACTCCACCGGGGAAGGTGCCAGACAGGAGTTCTCCTGGTAGTTTTTTACATTGCTCCTGGTAGGCAGCTGAAAGACACCACAAAAGTAGTTCTACCTGCTTTCTGGCGCTGAGATGGGGAACCGCTGAATTTTGGAGTCGGCCGGTGACAAAATTTTCCAAACACACCCCCTGCACAACTCCACCGGGGAAGGTGCCAGACAGGAGTTCTCCTGGTAGTTTTTACACTACCTTGGTAGGCATCTAGAAAGACACCACAAAAGTTGTTCTACCTGCTTTCTGGGCTGAGATGGGGAACCGCTGAATTTTGGACTCGGCTGGTGACAAAATGTTCCAAACACACCTCCCTGCACAACTCCACCGGGGAAGGTGCCAGACAGGAGTTCTCCTGGTAGTTTTTACATTGCTCCTGGTAGGCATCTGAAAGGACACCACAAAAGTTGTTCTACCTGCTTTCTGGGCTGAGATGGGGAAACAGCTGAATTTTGGAGTCGGCTGGTGACAAAATGTTCCGAAAGACACCCCCTGCACAACTCCACCGGGGAAGGTGCCAGGCAGGAGTTCTCCTGAGTAGTTTTTACATTGCTCCTGGTAGGCATCATGAAAGACACCACAAAAGTTGTTCTACCTGCTTTCTGGGCTGAGATGGGGAACCGCTGAATTTTGGAGTCGGCTGGTGACAAAAATGATCTCAAAGACACCCCCATGCACAACTCCACCGGGGGAAGGTGCCAGGCAGGAGTTCTCCTTGGTAGTTTTTACACTACCTTGGTAGGCGCAGCTGAAAGGCACCACAAAAGTTGTTCTACCTGCTTTCTGGGCTGAGATGGGGAACCGCTGAATTTTGGACTCGGCTGGTGACAAAATGTTCCAAACACACCCCCTGCACAACTCCACCGGGGAGAGGTGCCAGACAGGAGTTCTCCTGGTAGTTTTTACATTGCTCCGGTAGGCATCTGAAAGACACCACAAAAGTTGTTCTACCTGCTTTCTGTGTGCTGAGATGGGGAACCGCTGAATTTTGGATCTCGGCCAGGTGACAAAATGTTCCAAAGACACCCCCATGCACAACTCCACCGGGGAAGGTGCCAGACAGGAGTTCTCTTGGGGTAGTTTTTTACACTACCTGTGTAGGCACCTGAAAGAGCACCACAAAAGTTGTTCTACCTGCTTTCTGGGCTGAGATGGGGAACCGCTGAATTTTGGAGTCGGCCCGTGTGACAAAATGTTCCAAACACACCCCCTGCACAACTCCACCGGGGAAGGTGCCAGGCAGGAGTTCTCTTGGTAGTTTTTTACACTACCTTGGTAGGCAGCTGAAAGACACCACAAAAGTTGTTCTACCTGCTTTCTGGGCTGAGATGGGGAACCGCTGAATTTTGGAGTCGCCCGGTGACAAAATGTTCCAAACACACCCCCTGCACAACTCCACCGGGGAAGGTGCCAGACAGGAGTTCTCTTGGTAGTTTTTACACTACCTTGGTAGGCAGCTGAAAGGACACCACAAAAGTTGTTCTACCTGCTTTCTGGGCTGAGATGGGGAACCGCTGAATTTTTGGACTCGGCTGGTGACAAAATGTTCCGAACACACCCCATGCACAACTCCACCGGGGAAGGTGCCAGACAGGAGTTCTCTTGGTAGTTTTTACATTGCTCCTGGTAGGCAGCTGAAAGACACCAGCAAAAGTTGTTCTAACCTGCTTTCTGGGCTGAGATGGGGAACCGCTGAATTTTGGACTCGGCCCGGTGACAAAATGTTCCAAACACACCCCCTGCACAACTCCACCGGGGAAGGTGCCAGGACAGGAGTTCTCTTAAGTAGTTTTTACACTACCTTGGTAGGCAGCTGAAAGGCACCACAAAAGTTGTTCTACCTGCTTTCTGGGGCTGAGATGGGGAATCGCTGAATTTTGGAGTCGGCTGGTGACAAAATGTTTCAAACTACACCCCCTGCACAACTCCACCGGGGAAGGTGCCAGACAGGAGTTCTCCTGGTAGTTTTTACATTGCTCCGGTAGGCATCTGAAAGACACCACAAAAGTTGTTCTATCTGCTTTCTGGGCTGAGATGGGGGAATCGCTGAATTTTTGGAGTCGGCTCGGTGACAAAATGTTCCAAAGGACACCCCCCTTGCACAACTCCACCGGGGAATGTGCCAGACAGATGCGTTCTCTTGATAGTTTTTTACACTACCTTGGTAGGCAGCTGAAAGACACCACAAAAGTTGTTCTACCTGCTTTCTGG